>NC_050069.1:187155601-187462558 GCF_009764565.3 Dermochelys coriacea | reverse complement strand
TGTTCAAGCAATCACTAAGACAAACTAGTTTGTTTACATTTACAGGAGATAATGCTGCCCGCTTCTTACTTACAATGTCACCAGAAAGTGAGAACAGGCATTTGCATGACACGTTTGTAACCAGCACTGCAAGGTATTTACCTGCCAGGTATGCTAAACATTCGCATGCCCTTTCATGCTTAGACCACCATTCCAGGGCACAGGCCTGTTAACTTTTTTTGTTTTAAATTAAATGTGTGACTGAACTCCTTGGGGGAGAATTCTATGTCCTCTGCTGTTTTACCTGCATTCTATCATATATTTCATGTTATACGAGTCTCAGATGACCCAGCACACGTTGTTCATTTCAAGAACACTCACTGCAGACCTGACAAAACACAAAGAGACTTCCAAAGATAGCTACAGTACTCGACCCAAGGTTTAGGAATCTGAAGTGTCTTCCAAAATCTGAGAGGGACGAGGTGTGGAGCATGTTTTCAGAAGTCTTAAAAGAGCAGCACTCCAATGTGGAAACCACAGAACCCAAACCACCAAACAAAAAAAAAATCAACCTTCTGCTGGTGGCATCTCACACAGATGATGAAAATGAACATGCATCGGTCCACTGTGCTTTAGATCCTTATCGAGCAGAACTGGTCATCAGCATGGACACATGTTCCCTGGAATGGTGGCTGAAACATGAAGGGACATGTGAATCTTTAGCGCAGCTGGCACGTATATCTAGTGACACCGGCTACAAGAGTGCCATGCGAATGCCTGTTCTCACTTTCAGGTGACATTGTAAACAAGTAGATGACAGCATTATCGCCTGCAAATGTAAACGAACTTATTCATCTGAGCGATTGGCTGAACAAGAAGTAGGACTGAGTGGACTCGAAGGCTCTCAACTTTCATAGCGTTTTATTTTTGAATAAATAAATTTATTTAGTTTGGCTTTTGCTTAAGCCACACGCAGTACGGCTGAGCGAACCCGAAACGAGCGACCCCCCACCCCCAGCGAATACAGGTTTTTTTGCACATAATATTACATTTGTAAGTTCAATTTTCATGATAAAGAGATTGTACTACTGTACTTGTGTAAGATGAACTGAAAATACTCTTGTTTAGAGTGCAAATGCATGGAATCAAAAATAAATATAAAGTGAGCACCGTACACTTTTGTACTCTGTGTTGTAACTGAAGTCAATATATTGAAAATCTAGAAACATCCAAAACCATTAAATAAATGGCATTCAAACAACACTGCAATTAATCACGATACGTTTTTAATCGCTTGACAGCCCTACTAAAAAGAAAACCACCATAAAAGCAAAAGAAACAAAAAATGAGAACATGCAAAGCACTTTATTTGTGTTTCTATTCTGTTCAGGCTCAGGAAAGACAGATAATACCTTCTTTTTATTGAGTTTGCAAAAAAAAAAAACCCCTACATCAATACATTACTCTGAATTGCACGTATGACGCACGGGCTTAATTAACTTTAGGGGAAAGTGTGAGAGCAGCCACAAGCAGGAGTCCGTGCCCGTATCCTGAGCCCACCCAGAAACCTGTTGAGCGACCCAGGGGTCTAGCTTTGGTCCTGCCACGGTACAGGGCTCGACTTCTTGAGGTGGCGTCCAGCCCTTCCTGCCCATGACAACCCCTGGCGTAGGGGGGGCTGCGACGCAAGTCAGGGGTGACTGAAAACCCGCAGTTCAACGGCGGCAAAAAAAAAACAAAACGCCACCTGCCCACTCCGCAACCGGCGACTGGTTTGGCTTTTGCTTAAGCCCCACGCCGTGCGGCTGAGCGAAGCCGAAACGAGCGACCCCCCGCCCCCAGCACGGGGCATGCGGCGGCCCTGCGCTCCCCGAAACAGCAGCAGCAGCAGCGACGCCCAACCCCACCGCGCGCGCGGGCGGCGGGGGGGGGAAGGGAGGGAGGGAGGAGAGACACGCGCGCACCGCTCGCTTGGCGGGAGCCGCTTGGCGGGCGGGGTTCACGAAGGGCCTGAGCCGGGACCGGGCCAGCGGGAGGGGGAGGGGAGCAGCCCGGAGCCGGCCCCGAAGTTTCCCGAACCCGAAACCGGCCCAGAAGCTTCCCGATCCGTAGCCCCGCTCCCCATCCCGGTGCGGACGGTCCCTCAGGCCGGACCCCGCCCCGCGGCTCCCCCGCAAGCCTCACCCGCTGACAACGCCGTGTGGGGCCCCACGCTTGGCTCAACGAGAGAAAAAAGGGAGGCCGCCGGCAGTGACGTTCATTTATATAGTCCCGTCGGCCAATCAGCGGCAGCCACGTCAGCGGAAGCGAGGCAATAGGGTCGCCGGTCATCTGGTTCCTAAGGGGCGGGAGGAAGGCTCGGGGCCTTAGCAACAGTCCCGCGGGCAGCCGCCGGCAGGTGGCAGCGGAGCTGCGAGAGCGGGGGACCCCCCTGCCTAATGCGGCTGGGGCTGGGCGGGGCGAGCTCGGAGGGGGCCTGGCCCCGGGCTCTGCTGGGAGCCAGGCGCGCACGGGGTGCTAAGCTACAGGAGGGCTCTGGGGGCAGGGAGAGGCAGTGCCCGGGGTGGGGCCCTAGAGCAAACACGTGGCCGTCACTCCTCTGGTACAGCGGCTCCCAAACTGGGGTTAGCGAAATGTGACGGGGGGGGGGTTCTCAGGGGAAAAAAAATTCCCTAATGGTGGACAGAGCTGTCCCTCGGGACCCTGGGCAGCACGGGCCCGGAGCCCCTGGACTTCCAAGAGCTAAGGAGATCGAAGCATGCCCATCTAGCACACTGGAGAAAAGAAAAGGGGGACTTGTGGCACCTTAGAGACTAACAAATTTATTAGAGCATAAGCTTTCGTGAGCTACAGCTCACTTCATCGGATGCATCGGATGATGAAGTCCCTAAGGTGCCACAAGTCCTCCTTTTCTTTTTGCAAATACAGACTAACACGGCTGCTACTCTGAAACCTGTCATTATGCAAGGCACTGGAGAAAAGAAAAGGGGTACTTGTGGCACCTTAGTCTTTGTGGCTCCTTAGTCTCTAAGGGGCCACAAGTCCTCCTTTTCTTTTGCGAATACAGACTAACACGGCTGCTACTCTGAAACCTGTCACACTGAGGAGATTTAAACTTCAAGACTCCTTATAAGAAATGGAAAGGGAGGTGGACATTTCTTGCTGGTTTTCAAATGAAATCGGCAGCTAGTATTGTTTTTAAAATTATTGTGAAGAACAAGTTTAACCTTTGTCGTAACGGGCGTTGTTTGCCTGGACTGCTCAAGACCTGAATGCTTGCGTAGGAGGAACTCTTTGAGTTGGCTTCTTAAACATCTTCATGCTGTTTCTCATTTGATACTCCTTGATGAAACATGGGAGCCTTGTCTTCTAGCAGGCTCTTTCAAAGTGATACAAGTTACAAAAGTGAGATCTTGGAAGAGTGTTGCCATTTTCATAATGTAATAAAAATACTGTAATGATAAATAATAATGTGTAATAAGCATGTCATAAAAACCAATTTTGTATTTCCAAGATCACTGCTTTTATAATTTATTATTCAGATAAAAGAGAAAATCCCTGGAAATATTCATTTTTAGGAGGGGGTTTGCGAGACAACATTTCATTGAAAGGGGTTAAAGTTAGGGAACCACAGCTCTAGTGTAAATCACAACCCACCCACCCCCACTGCTGCCAGCTCCCACCATTTGATCCCCAAGCCCAGGCCTGCTGGTATTTGGGTTCCAGCCCCAGCAGCTGGAGTCCTTTGTTCTGCCCAGACCCTCAGCTTTCACCCCCATACAAATAAGGGTCCCAGCCCTCCTGGTTGTGGAGAAGAGCTTGGAAACAGGAAGCACCTGCACCCTAACAGCTCAAAAACCAGTACTAGGCAAATTAAAAGAACCCAACTGATGATTTGTGAATTATTTGCGATTAGCAGTCCTGCAGTCTGCATTGATCACTGCAGTGCTGAAGTGCTGCATATGAGTAACTCGTAGCTAGGGCTTATCAAATTCATGGTACATTTTCCGGCCAGAGGGTTTTAAAATTGGTCAATTTCATGATTTCAGATGTTTACATATAATTGTGTGTAACCAAAGGTTATTCCATAGTAATTGACAAATCCTTTGATAATCTTCATAACAGTATTAACAATAATGTTCTGATCTTAAGGAGTTTATAAAAGATATAGGCAAGGGTTGGGTGAAAATATATTGCGGCAATTGGGGAAGAGTTTTAGATGTTACTGCCTTTCTCCCTGCTCCTATTCTGTGTTTTCTGTTTTAGATTGTGAACTCTTCAAGGGTGGGATCCATCTTACAAAGCTTATACTGACAAGCAGCCTTTAGGGCAGTATAGAAATAATGGCTTTATAATTCACATAGTGAGCACAGAGTATTATTGAAACATGCAATAGCCTTGCTTTTACTGTGCCAGTTAGATGTTTTTCTTCTCCTTAGCCCTTCTATCATAGGTCTTGGTTTTAGATGCACACAGCAGGAGGCAAGGGACATTAGAATAATCTTTCCATAGCCTGAAGGTGACTTTGTGCTTCGGAATTACCTTGATCTTCCATTTTTCCCTCTGGTCTATTTCTACATTAGCCAAGGGTTTTGAACCTTATCAAGCAGCAGCTGTGCATAGCAGATAAGAGCCAAACTGTTGACTCCACCCCATCTTCCTTCTGATCCATGTTTGAGGCTGAGCCCTGCAAAAATCTCTTCCTTTTGGGACAGCACTAGCAGAGCTAGGCTGGTAGACAATGTTGTGTGGAGATGGGGAGGTAGGGCTGGAGCCACTTTTAAGGGCCTAACGTAGGCAGATTCTGTAGAATCAGTGGAGCTCTATGTAGTACACCTGGGAATTGAATCACGAAGAGCAGAAGGCTGCTGACTTTTATGCCATAGTAGCATATGTTCATGCTTTTAAGATCTACAGGTTTTTCCTGGTAATTCCACTTACAAAATATATAGCATTGGTAGTAGTCAGACTTGCACAAACCAATTTCACCTTAAGCAGGTTCCATTGTAATTTACACATATCGCCCCCTCCCCCCCCAAAAAATAAATTGCAGACTATCATTCCTAACGCAAAGAACTTTAATTCTACACCCCACAAAAAACAACAGCTGAGGAACTTTCAATCCATGAAGTTAGATTAGCTTTCAAAGGGTAAGGAGCCAGAATTGGGGTTTGTATAGTACATTTCAGACTCCAGTTCTCTTAGAGGGGTTGAAGAAGGGGAGTGATGGTACAAACCCATACGTTAGCTGTTATCTGGTTAGCAGCAGGTTACACACAGCTTGGGGTACCAGAACTTTTTTTTTTTTTTTAAACTGAGCTCAACATCCTGATTCCTGCGCTGCCTTGTATCTTGTACTCCAACCTAGGGGCACTAGATTGGACACGCTTTGTGGCAGGGGCTTTTTTGTTCTGTTTGTTCACCACCTAGCCCTCTGGGGGTCTTGCACTTGTGTAGTCATTTCCATCTGTGCACAGTGAATATCCATCCTAAGGGGAGCATTTCCTTCTCCTTGGCATTGGTGTGAATGACTATGCAAGACCCCGAGCAGTAGAGAACAAGGCCCCAAACACTGTCACACATTTTCTTTGAAAAATGCCTGGGGATTGTTAATTTCCACAGGGAAGCCTGGCAAAGGGGGTCTGCAGTTGGTTTCCTATGAAGGCCAATACCATTCACAGAGCAGATTTCAGAATAGCAGCCATGTTAGTCTGTATCCACAAAAAAGAAAAAGGAGGACTTGTGGCACTTAGAAACTAACAAATTTATGTGAGCATAAGCTTTCGTCAGCTACAGCTCACTTCATCGGATGCATTCAGTGGAAAATACAGTGGGGAGATTTATATACATAGAGAACGTGAAACAATGGGTGTTACCATACACACTGTAACGAGAGTGATCAGGTAAGGTGAGCTATTACCAGCGGGGGGGAGGGGGGGAAGAGAACCTTTTGTAGTGATAATCAAGGTGGGCCATTTCCAGCAGTTGACAAGAACGTCTGAGGAACAGTGGGGGGTGGGGGGAAGGAATAACATGGGGAAATAGTTTTACTTTGTGTAATGACTCATCCACTTCCAGTCTCTATTCAAGCCTAAGTTAATTGTATCCAGTTTGCAAATTAATTCCAATTCAGCAGTCTCTTGTTGGAGTCCATATTTTTGTTGAAGAATTGCAACTTTTAGGTCTGTAATCGAGTGACCATACCCATTGTTTCATGTTCTCTATGTATATAAATCTCCCCACTGTATTTTCCACCGAATGCATCCGATGAAGTGAGCTGTAGCTCAAGAAAGCTTATGCTCAAATAAATTTGTTAGTCTCTAAGGTGCCACAAGAACTCATTTTCTTTTTATTAACAGTGCAGTTACCTTCCTCTCTTCCCATGATTGCCAAGTTAGGGATTCCATTTAGTGTTGCCTCTAAAGGCTAGAAGAACCTTCAGCAGCTTAAACATGAACATGCTTTATGTCTTGCCAGATGTGGAGCTCAGTGGTAGCAGAATCTGCAAGCTTGGTGGGGAGGCTGTGCACACTAGTGGTTCAATTTCTGTGCCCTGATTCCATGCCAGAGAAACCTGCTGACAATTAGACCGCTCTGTCCAAAGAGGCACACGCAGATGCCCTCGGAAAACAACTTCTGCTTCTATAGCTCTCCCTCCCCAATCCTGGAACATGAATGTCTCAGCAGATAAGGTGTCTGCAAAAGGGCCCAGCTATGCTCCTAGGAGACCATTGCCACAGGAATGCCTGGCAGATATCAGCTGTAGCAGGGAGTTAATGTTTTTTGGCAGCATCCCCTGAGCAGCGGGCTTCCTCCAGTAATAGAAGCTCCTGTTGTGTGTGCCCTTCAGGCAGTATCTAGGCTCTCCTCTCTACAAGGGCCATCATCTTAAATAATCAAGAGTTTTTCTTGCTATAAATGTTTATTGGAGATAACGTACAGTGCCACACCCTTAAGCAAGTGCTCAAAGCTAGGGGCACTGAAGGGGAAATGCATTCCTCCCCCTACACAAATGGGAAGCTCTTTGAGGCAGGAGCTGTGGTTTGGTTCTGTTTATACAACGTATGGCACAATGGGGTCCTGCTCCGTGAAAGTTCTCAACAACTCCTTTGAGAGCAATACTATGTGATTCTTCTGTAGTGCACCTGCTTAGGAAGAGACAGTCTGTCTACACAGCAAAAAAACCAAACCAAAACAACAACAACAAAACCTTGCAGCACCAAGTCTCAGAGCTCAGGTCAACTGACTCAGGCTTATGCTATAGGGCTAAAAATCACCCAGGGAGCAGGGAGGGCCCAGGCTCCAGGAAACCAAGCCCAAATGCCTATACAGCTATTTTTAGTCCCAGAACACAAGCCTGCATCACTTCAGCTGGGCTCAAATTCGCTGCGGTGGGGTTTTTTGTTGTTGTTTTGCCATGGAGACATAACCTGACTCTGCCTCTCCTGCAGTTTCCCGCAAGGCTGTTTGCCCTCATTGGTTTAATAGAACTAGTCCCCATGAAAGTCAATTGAGCTGTGTCTCGCCTCATCCCCCACCCCACACACCAGGGAGTTTGTTTTCCATCCGTTTCTTAGGTGTTCTAGTGTTTTTAAAAAGAGAAGGAGATGCTAGCCCATTTTGCAGCCACAAATGTAAATGACAATGTAGAATACAACCTTCTTGCATATGTTTTATTATAGACACATTTACATTCATTGCAGTTAAACCTGGATAATGGTCCAAAGCTACAGTTCAATTTAAACAGTGCAAGAAAAACAGCCGATACAGAAAGGCTGCAAATGGAGTTTCAAAAGAGACTATTTCTCAAGTCCATTTTCTGGCCTTCCATCTCTCTTAGCTAAGTCATATTTCAAGACAGTCAGTGCTTTTGCCTAGCCATGGTAGTCATGTGGGTAGGCATAATAAATGCCTATAGACAAAGAATAAAGCCAGTGGAAAAATGTCTTCTGCCACGACACTGGGTCATGCTGTGGGAAATACAACCTAAAGCACAAGGGTAGAAGCGTAAAGGCCTTTGCTACAAGCCATAACGGAGATGTCAGTTAGGTTCCCAGCTACTTTATCCAACATCAAAGCTCCTGTGCAAGGTATGGTAAGACTGCATTTCCCAGCATTCCTTTCAGCCATACATTTCCCCCTCTATCACTCAAATACATGTATTAATACATTAAGCAAACTCTGAAAGAAATGGTTACACTGGTCCCCTTGTAGCATTCTCCTCCATGCCTTCCCTCTGGGTGCAGAAGCAAAAGACACTGACAGATAACAGGACGAGTGTCAGATGGCACATGACCTGGGATCGTAGACTGGGTACACCACCAGGGTAGAAAGTTGCTGAGTTCTATAGTCCAAGTCCAATCACTTCTTCCCCAGATGGCTTCTGTGCAAAAGTTTCTCAGGGCACACAGGACTATTCTGAAGGGGTTTCTTTCAACAGCCTTTACCGTAACCATGTAAATTCATAGGATACTGAAACCCTCCCATCTTCCAAGGAAGTTGAATGAAACGGTCCTCCTGGAATGCTTTACTCTGAAGATGCAAAAAGTCAAAACCTTCTCTCCCCTACTTGCATCTGTGTCAGAGAGGGTGTGTTTTGCAGCCTGGTCCCCTGGATCAGAAATCATTATCGCTTTACCACAGTGGAACAAAGATCCACCCCCGCAGAACTGGGAAATCTCCTACTCACCTGGATCAGCTGGTGAGACATGAAGGGTTTAGGCTGGTCTCCTCCACTGCAAGTCCTTCAGGATTTCAGCCCCATTTTTGCCATCATCTGCTCATATAAAGTCCATGCCATCGCTGCCATCAGAGTGCGCCGCAAGGCACGGGGGACACCACCACGGAAAAAGCCAACTAGTCCATAGTCCTGCAGGAGGAGACAAAACAAACACCATCTGTCTCACTTCATTTAATTCCTAGACATCTACTGGATGGCATAATCTATGGCTGCACTGCAATACATTCTGTAGTAGTCCCTAGTGCCTGAGAAATCCATGCTCACACAGCACTCAGCCAGAGGGACAGCAGCAAGGAAGGGATCTCTAGCATCACTCAACTGCGGTGACTCCTGCTGATGAAGGAACAGCAGTTACTGGACAGCAGCTATACCATGAGGCACGGTACAGAACAGTAAGAAGAGGGAGGGGAACCATAGGGCATGGAGGGAAAGCTCCACCTCTGCCCAGCAGAAAAAAGGAGAAATAGACAAGGAACAGGGGGACTGAGTCATCTATCTGCCGTCCCGATCAGCAAAACTGAAGAGTCTGCTTCTTGCCAGGAGCTAGGATTCATGATGTGACGGAGAGACTGCCGAGACTCATCAAGCCCTTGGATCTCTACCCCTTCCTGCTTCTCCACGTGGGCACCAATGATACTGCCAAGAATGACCTTGAGCAGATCACTGCGGACTATGTGGCTCTGGGAAGAAGGATAAAGGAGTTTGAGGCGCAAGTGGTGTTCTCGTCCATCTTCCCCGTGGAAGGAAAAGGCCTGGGTAGAGACTGTCGAATCGTGGAAGTCAACGAATGGCTACGCAGGAGGTGTCGGAGAGAAGGCTTTGGGTTCTTTGACCATGGGATGGTGTTCCAAGAAGGAGGAGTGCTAGGCAGAGACGGGCTCCACCTAATGAAGAGAGGGAAGAGTATCTTCGCAAGCAGGCTGGCTAACCTAATGAGGAGGGCTTTAAACTAGGTTCACCAGGGGAAGGAGACCAAAGCCTCCTTTTGTAAGTGGGGATGTGGGATACCTGGAGGAAGCACAAGCAGGAGAATGCGAAAGGGGAGGGCTCCTGCCTCATACTGAGAAAGAGGGATGATCGAGTTATCTCAAGTGCCTATCCACAAATGCAAGAAGCCTGGGAAACAAGCAGGGAGAACTGGAAGTCCTGGCACAGTCAAGGAATTATGATGTGATTGGAATAACAGAGACTTGGTGGGATAACTCACATGACTGGAGTACTGTCATGGATGGATATAAACTGTTCAGGAAGGACAGGCAGGGCAGAAAAGGTGGGGGAGTTGCATTGTATGTGAGAGAGCAGTAGGACTGCTCAGAGCTCCGGTATGAAACTGCAGAAAAACCTGAGTGTCTCTGGATTAAGTTTAGAAGCGTAAGCAACAAGGGTGATGTCGTGGTGGGAGACTGCTATAGACCACCAGATCACAGGGATAAGGCTTTCTTCCGGCAACTAATGGAAGTTACTAGATCGCAGGCCCTGGTTCTCATGGGAGACTTCAATCACCCTGATATCTGCTGGGAGAGCAATACAGCGGTGCACAGATAATCCAGGAAGTTTTTGGAAAGTGTAGGGGACAATTTCCTGGTGCAAGTGCTGGAGGAACCAACTATTGGCAGAGCTCTTCTTGACCTGCTGCTCACAAACTGGGAAGAATTAGTAGGGGAAGCAAAAGTGGATGGGAACCTGGGAGGCAGTGATCATGAGATGGTCGAGTTCAGGATCCTGACACAGGGAAGAAAGGAGAGCAGCAGAATAAGGACCCTGGACTTCAGAAAAGCAGATTTTGACAACCTCAGGGAACTGATGGGCAGGATCCCAGGAGAGCTGGCTGTATTTTAAAGAATCCTTATTGAGGTTACAGGGACAAACCATCCCAATGTGTAGAAAGAATAGTAAATATGGCAGACGACCAGCTTGGCTTAAGAGTGAAATCCTTGCTGATCTTAAACACAAAAAAGAAGTTTACAAGAAGTGGAAGACTGGACAAATGACCAGGGAAGAGTATAAAAATATTGCTCGGGCATGCAGGAGTGAAATCAGGAAGGCCAAATCACACCTGGAGATGCAGCTAGCAAGAGATGTTCAGAGTAACAAGAAGGGTTTCTTCAGGTATGTTAGCAACAAGAAGAAAGTCAAGGAAAGTGTGGGCCCCTTACTGAATGAGGGAGGCAACCTAGTGACAGAGGATTTGGAAAAAGCTAATGTACTCAATGCTTTTTTTGCCCGTCTTCACGAACAAGGTCAGCTCCCAGACTGCTGCACTGGGCAGCACAGCATGGGGAGGTGACCAGCCCTCTGTGAAGAAAGAAGTGGTTCGGGACTATTTAGAAAAGCTGGACGAGCACAAGTCCATGGGGCCGGATGCGCTGCATACGAGAGTGCTAAAGGAGTTGGCAGATGTGATGGCAGAGCCATTGGCCATTATCTTTGAAAACCCCTGGCGATCGGGGGAGGTTCCGGATGACTGGAAAAAGGCTAACGTAGTGCCCATCTTTAAGAAAGGGAAGAAGGAGGATCCTGGGAACTATAGGCCAGTCCGCCCTCACCTCAGTCCCTGGAAAAATCATGGAGCAGGTCCTCAAGGAATCAATTCTGAAGCACTTAGAGGAGAGGAAAGTGATCAGGAACAGTCAGCATGGATTCTCTAAGGTCAAGTCATGCCTGACTAATCTAATTGCCTTCTATGATGAGATAACTGGCTCTGTGAATGAGGGGAAAGCAGTGGACGTGTTGTTCCTTGACTTTAGCAAAGCTTTTGACATGGTCTTCCACAGTATTCTTGCCAGTAAGTTAAAGAAGTATGGGCTGGATGAATGGACGATAAGGTGGTTTGAAAGCTGGCTAAATTGTCAGGCTCAACGGGTAGCGATGAATGGCTCTGTGTCTATTTGGCAGTCGGTAGCAAGTGGAGTGCCCCAAGGGTCGGTCCTCGGGCTGGTTTTGTTCAGCATCTTCATTAATGATCTGGAGGATGGTGTGGATTGCACCCTCAGCAAGTTTGCAGATGACACTAAACTGGGAGGAGAGGTAGATACGCTGGAGGGTAGGGATAGGATACAGAGGGCCCTAGACAAGTTAGAGGATTGGGCCAAAAGAAATCTGATGGAGGTTCAACAAGGACAAGTGCAGAGTCCTGCACTTAGGACGGAAGAATCCCATGCACCGCTACAGGCTAGGGACCGAACGGCTAGGCAGCAGTTCTGCAGAAAAGGACCTAGAGGTTACAGTGGACGAGAAGCTGGATATGAGTCAACAGCGTGCCGTTGTTGCCAAGAAGGCCAATGGCATTTTGGGATGTATAAGTAGGGGCATTGTCAGCAGATTGAGGGACGTGATCGTTCCCCTCTATTCGACATTGGTGAGGCCTCCTCTGGAGTACTGTGTCCAGTTTTGGGCACCACGCTACGAGAGGGATGTGGAAAAATTGGAAAACGTCCAGCGGAGGGCAACAAAAATGATTAGGGGACTGGAACATATGACTTATGAGGAGAGGCTGAGGGAACTGGGATTATTTAGTCTGCGGAAGAGAAGAATGAGGGGGGATTTGATAGCTGCTTTCAACTATCTGAAAGGGGGTTCCAAAGGGGATGGTTCTAGACTGTTCTCAGTGGTAGCAGATGACAGAACGAGGAGTAATGGTCTCAAGTTGCAGTGGGGGAGGTTTAGGTTGGATATTAGGAAACACTTTTTCACTAGGAGGGTGATGAAACACTGGAATGCATTACCTAGGGAGGTGGTGGAATCTCTTTCCTTAGAAGTTTTTAAGGTCAGGCTTGACAAAGCCCTGGCTGGGATGATTTAGTTGGGGATTGGTCCTGCTTTGAGCAGGGGGTTGGACTAGATGACCTCCTGAGGTCCCTTCCAACCCTGATATTCTATGAACAAAACCATTTCAGGTCCCTTAATATAGTGACCAGCCTCACTTCAGAATTTTGTGTCAGTTAATATTTACAGAATTGCCCACAAGTGTTTTTAAAGCTCTGCCTAGGATTTACATTCATTGAGCAGAAAGAGAAATTCTGAATGGGAGCAAATAGACTCCAAGCAGAAGCGTGGCTGAAATCCAGATTCAAACAGACCCAAACTTTAAGGAGGAGGATTGATATGGACCTGAGCTGCAAAATTCAGCTCCAGAGCTTTCATTCTGAGTTTGCAGGCTCTCACTTGCAACAACGAAACAGTCTAGCCAAGAGTCATCTCATCAGCAAGGTAACCCAATGTCAGGACAACTGAAACTCAACTCTGATGTTGTGTAACCCCTAGCATTACATCACAGGAGTTGTGAATCACATACTGGGCTAGCATCCAATGGACATACATCTCTGGGGCCAAATACAGGTCGATGAGTGCTCCACTGGGGTATCCACTCCCTGCATCCCCATCCAGTTCCTTGGATAACAGATCTGTACATTCACTTCAAAGGATAGATAATTGTTTTATAGCCCATTTATCCTTGACACTCGTGTTTATACAGGAGCATATTACAAAAATCCTCCTTCCTCAGTCTGGCAATCACAGGAGTACTACAGTGATAAGCCATGGGTGCCAGCAGCCCAGGACTGGGTACAACCAGATCCTGCAAGGTTATTTGCTAACACAATTGAAGTGACATCAGTAAGTACATTCTATTAATAACAGTCTAAGGGTAAAAGTGCTCTTTATAACGGAGTGAAAAAAGGTGAAGTGAAATCTGTAGTCATACGATGGCTCAGGAGACAAGTTAAGATTATGTGTGAGGGGTGAATGTAACATGCCCAAATGTCATCCCCTTTTTATTCACTCACTCCCCATGCTCAGCTAGAGAGAGAGTGTTTGCTTTTCCAAGGGATTTGTCCTATGTACATAGGTAAGGGATGGTGGAGCACCAGGAATAACCAGGTGGTGGTGAAGTTAACTGTCTAGCACATTAAATTTTCATACCGCTCAGAAGGAGCAAGAAACAAACAACAGTAGCGTGCTGGGAGCTGTCTGCTCCCAAGGATGCTGATGTGGATATCTGCCCAGTGGGAACTGGACTCAGACCACCAACCAGTCATCAGATGGGAGTAACTTCAGTCACTACTGACCCAGGCTGTATGTGAACCAGTGACCAAGAGGTGACGAGTTCACTCTCCCATAGCATAACACAGAGGAAGCATTTCAGAAACTACATTGTGTTCACAGCACTATACCTAGCAATGACTCATTTGAAGGTCTGCTTTAGAGATGAAGGCAAGAACCTTATCAAATTTCTGGTGAAGTGACCAGAACTGAGGTTACATTCACACAATCTTCTCAGCCTCACCTTGAAGATTGAGGCAATGGCCTGCCCTGTCCACTGGTATTTTTCAGGTGTCAGCTGCATGTGGGTTTTGATTACATCAGCAGGCTGTGTCGCCAATGAAGCCAGGATTCCAGCAAAGATTCCGCAGCCGAAGTTCACTAAGGGGGTGAGTGCTGGATCAAACTGGTCTGGAATGGAACAAGACGCAGCTTAGTCAGACATAATACAGTACAATTCTGTTCTGTAGATAGTGACTTTCTTATGACTATATCCCAGACTAAATAGTTACCAAATTATGAAGTAGATAACTGAGGAAGAGATATTTCAGGCATAGAGAAGAGACTTTTCAAAGGAGATTAGAAAATAGACACACCAATGCTAATTTTAGCTAAACAAATCACTTCCACTGGGACAGAATTTGACAAACACACAGAGCTAAAGAAAGGCTGGTTTAGAGGGCAGAAGCTGCAGAGGAGAAGGCTCACATACCAAAATCAGGCAAGTCTCAATTTAGTAGAGATTGCAGGAATGTTGGGGAATTATACAGTGTGCATGAAAATGAGCAACTGGCAATGTCAAGTGTTGAGCAAGTTTTCCTTATACACAGCTCTGCCAACTCCTCATCCCTAACCCACAGTACCCCCTGCGTGGTAACTGCATCCCTGAAGTATCTGTCTCATACTTTGCTCATAGGCGAACTCAACAGATCACCATGAAGTGTGCAATCTAGACCGGAGTCCCCGAGCACCAGCGTGAGGCCCATGTCATTTTCATTTGAGACTCCTCCAGAATGTGAACATCCAGTTCTCTACAGGTGGAACACTAATGCCCCACCTAAGCCCTACAAGGGATTGATTTAACCACCGAGAAAAAGGCCAAAGTAAAGCATGTGGACAGAAACGGAAGGATGCTTGGAGTGAGAAGAACCACATTCTGTGTTATTACATCCACATTCAGCCTTACCCTGAGGCATAACTCTTTTGGTCTGGGTATAGAACATCAGATAGATGCCAGAAAAGGGTGCATCACGCAGGAGCGTTGCAGTCAGCCCACAGAACAAGCCCCGGGCCCCTTCTGTCCGATAGATATTCCTCAAGGCTCCATACACACTCTCATAGCCATACTTCCCACTCTGCAGATGACACACAAAAATGGTTACCTACATGTCAGATATAGGTTCCCTGGTGCTGGGACATCATTACTGAGCAAGCCTTGAAGTGAAATAACCTCTCTACACACAAAGGGGTGGACACTTACCTCCGACTCCTAAATGCTTCAGATACACCACAAGGGCAACCAGTCAGATTTCTCCTTTCCCAAGGCCAATCATATATTGTAGTTACAGAATATTTCTAAGTATACACACAAGGCAAGATGACATAGGAACTATTCCAGCGACATCACAGCAGGACCAGAGAGCAGCTGTCTTGCTACAGTGTCAGCAACAGAGCTTCCCACAGGTTTTATCACGGATATTTTATCAGCTACTTCTATAGCAATTTACTTCTCCCACTCCATCCACTTCCACTGGCTGGAAGATTTAATCCCAGTCTCCTCGCAGGGCTAAGCATGGTGCCTCCCCAGCAACCCCCACCAAGGATGCAAGAGCTAAGGAAGGGAATTTGAACTTTATCTCTTGCATGGCAGATCTGTGAAATGGAACTACTACATATAAAATAAATATACACCATACAGACCAGCTTTGCAAGAGAGTGTTAACAGCCCAAGATACATCCACTCTCCCCCACTCCTGCCATCATGATGATGATAAAAATTTTATTTCTTGATGAGCAAGTAAAATATAAAAGCTACTTGCTCCAGGTGTGTGAGTGTGGAGAATTTTTCAGCCCATCTAGGTTTCAAACCATACCAATCATTGCAGTATTTAAGCACCTTACGCAGTATAGAAGCAGCATATAGGATCTCAGTTTCTCTGTCCCCGATACCCAAGACAGAAGAATTTTTTGTGCTACAGGAGAGGGTATGATATCACAACACAACAGAAAATTCTACGAGCATGAAAATTGTGACACTCACCTCATACCGTGTCTTCACCACGGTTATGGGCAACATGCAAACACCTGCTACTGTTCGGGAGCTAATGCCCAGAAGGACAGACTCTAGGGCTGTGGGGGAGCGGTCTGAGAGAAAGTACTGTTTCATCTTGTACAAGGTGCTGAAGTAAATCCCGACCCCAGGGATGCATCTTGCGAAGGACTGCAGAAGAGTGAAAAATGGAGAGAAAATAGGAGGGAGCAAGCATACACTATAGAACATTAATACAAGTGTGCATTAAGCCAGCTGGAAGCTTCGGGCCCAGGGAATGGTCACTGGAAAGAAAGAACTGGCACTCTGAAGAAAGGAGAAGAGGTGAAGGGCAAAATCATGACTCCACTGAAGTAAGAGTTTTGCTATTGACTTTAATGGGGCCAAGATTTCACCTAAAGACTCCATCCCCAACTACATGCACATTCAGGAACTGAAACAGGCTTAGGCCAGTGCACCAGTCATTACAGATATATAGGCCAAGATTTTTATAGATATTTATTAGACATGGCTTCCTCTCAGCATTGCATGGACTAAGTAACAGACAGCTACCTCCCAGTTTCAAAAGTGACTTGGGCACTTAGGAACCTTAGACCCACTGCCCTTCAGTGAGAGAGACTTAGGCTCTTAAGTGCCTAAGTCACTTTTGAAAATAGGACAGCAGTCTAAGTCACTTTGGCCTTGCAACACTGGGTGGAGCAACATTTAAATACCTTTTAAAATTCTAAAACGTACTTACTAACACATACTAGGTAAGAAAAAGTCAGGGTTAAAATAGTCACTTACTGGTGAGACCCCTTTCCAGAGCCCTAGGAGGCTTTCAGTGCGAACAACCCTAATGAACAAAGCTACCATCCCAACATGACCTGACCTAAAAGGAAAACAAGAAAGGAATTACATAGATGTATTGCAGCAGTTACCCCACGGGACCAATCCTACAGCCCTGCTCTAGTCCTCCCTCACCACCCAGAGCACTCCAGAAATATACCTGTGTACTAGCTATAACACCTTTAGAAGCTCTTTCTCTATTCACCCTATTCTTCCTTGTTCAGTAAACCTGTCTCCATCCATGGTTTACTGGGCCACAGTCACTCCCACTGGGATTATCTATGGATTTTGACAACATAGTTAGCATCACCCTATGGAAGCAACTATGATATCACCGTTTACTATTACTGACATCATAGTTCATCACCACCAGAGCAACTGTAGATTAACAATGGAGGGGGTCATGGATGAATATATGAGGCAAGAGGAATAGGTTGGTTAGATATTGACACACCAGTTCCCCATAGGGTAAAGGTATGTAGCAGTCATATGGGATTTTACAGAGCACGGTGGGCATCAGTGAAACCACATGGGCCTACCTAGGACAGCTGCTTCAACAATGAATGCAGTGCTCTCAGCTATACGCTTCCCAATGTTATGACTGAATATCACTAGGATAGAGCTCAGGAGAATAGGGTCTCACTACCATCTTTCACTTTGTAGGCTCCTTCAAAGTACTTCCCCTCTGACACACATACTCCGAACAATAGAAGCTTCAAGCACTTACCCACTGATGGAAGGCTGCAGGGTCTGCAGCCGGGTTTTAAGCAGATCTAGGGGCTGGAAGAGAAGGGTGGAGCAGGTCCCACTGATGGAACCGCACACAAAGGCCTTTAGCACTGGATGCATCTGAAAGAGAAGTCCTGGCTTTAAAAAAAAAAAAAAAAAAAAAGTCTCATATAAAGACTTAACTGGAAAAAGTGCAAGAGGAGATGAGTATTCACTAGTTCTATGGGTGATTTCTGAAGGCAGGGGGAGCATTTGGTGGATGAACACTGAGCAATAGCAGTTCAATGTGCAAGAATAGTTGCCTAAAACCTTCTGAAGTGCACATACACACACTCCGTGAAAGGTGTTACAAGTGCTTTTTAATTTATCTTCATGGATTTCCTCCTCACTGTTGTGCACTCATATACTACAGAGGAGGGTGCAGTATAAGGACCTGAACAGAACAGAACAAAAGCATGTATTGGCATAAGAACATAAGAATGGCCGTACTGGGTCAGACCAAAGGTCCATCTAGTCCAGTGTCCTGTCCTCTGACAGTGGCCAATGCCAGGTGCCCCAGAGGGAATGAACAGAACAGCTCATCATCAAGTGATCCATTCCCTGTCGCCCATTCTCAGCCTCTGGCAAACAGAGGCTAGGGACAACATCCTGGCTAATAGACATTGATGGACCTATCCTCCATGAACTTATCTAGTTCTTTTTTTGAATCTTGTTATAGTCTTGGCTGTCACAACATCCTCTGGCAAGGAGTTCCACAGACTGACTGTGCATTGTGTGAAAAAATACTTCCTTTTATTTGTTTTTAAACCTGCTGCCTATTAATTTTATTTGGTGACCCCTAGTTCTTCTGTTACGAGAAGGAGTAAATAACACTTCCTTATTTACCTTCTTCACACCAGTCATAATTTTATAGATCTCAATCATAGCAGCTACAGAGGTGAAAGGGACTGCTGCAATGCAAAATACAAAATACACAGCAGGCTAGAGAAATCCAAAAATAATTCTTGCTCTACAAAGCAGATGCTAAAAAGTGAGGAGTTACTTGGAGGATGTTGGGATGTGCTCAAAGCAAAGTACAATATCTTCTCAGCAGATCGAGAGACTGCAGAAATGAAGAGTTCATTAATTTTCTTCTCGTTCTCCTCATCTCACGCTTTCAGCTCCAAATCTTGCTCCTGAGGCAGGTTCTTTCCCGATCCAAAGAGGACTTAAGCATAAGTCACAAAGCAAGCAGCAGGCTTACTTTAAATAAAACCACCTCACATGATTCCCAAGAGACAAAGAGCTTCTGTGCCGTCCGGACAGAACACATCTTCCTAACATAACGCTGCCCGGACGCATCAGAGAACCTCATGACTAGCGTTCATGTTTTCAGCTTCGCTTGACGTGTGTTTAGCTGTAATAATAAGTCTTTTAGATCTCACTAACTTCTAATGTTTACTTTAGTTTAGAGCATCTTTCTCTCACGAATGGATATCACCGGACTCCCATGTGAGGCTCCTCAAGCATTATCATAATTAGAGTATTAAACAAAGTACAGGCCATAAACAATAAGCTTTCCCCCCATTCTGTCTTGGCAGTGGCCTGGCTGAGGTATTATGATCATTACGAGCTCTTTTATGGGGAAAGGAAAAAAGACATAAAAGGCTACACACCCTGCACTTGAGGACCTGGTTTTCCTGTACACCCTGCACAAGGCACTGGAAGAGAGCGGAGGGAATCTCCTCTCCAAGTACAGACCCACCCACCCCACTTAGCCAGGACAGGAACATGCCCGGCTGGGCCTGACTAAAGATTACAGCAGGGGTCCCCCATCCACGTCCTGGCCCAGCCTAGCCCTGCTCAGCTTGGGAGAGGAGCTGGGATCGCAGGCATGGGGCAGCAGTATTGTCACAGGCTCCCCACAGCCACACCAATCACTCTCCTCATCGCCACTTGCGGGCCTGCCCCGGACGTTCACGGCAGCGGGAAAGGCAGTGATGTCAGATTTCAGAGTAGCAGCCGTGTTAGTCTGTATCCGCAAAAAAGAAAAAGGAGTACTTGTGGCACCTTAGAGACTAACATATTTATTTGAGCATAAGCTTTCGTAAGCTACAGCTCACTTCATCGGATGCATTCAATGGAAAATACAGTGGGGAGAATGCATCCGATGAAGTGAGCTGTAGCTCACAAAAGCTTATGGTCAAATAAATATGTTAGTCTCTAAGGTGCCACAAGTACTCCTTTTCTTTTAGTGATGTCAGAGGCATCCCTCCAGAGCCAGCCAATCCCGGTAGGCGAGCTCCAGCCAATCAGGAAAAGGTAAGGGCCCAGAGTTCTGTTAACTCTTCTCTCCCCTCCCAGGGAAGCCTGTAGCCGCCCCGCAGCCTGCCATACACACTGCGACAACCCTAAAATGCCCCGCACCCTACTCTGCTCCTGTAGTCCCACAATGCACTGCCCCACCCCTGCACCCATCTGTGTGCAGTCCAGCAGTACGCTGCGTTACCCTCCAGCCTGTACTATGCAGCCTCCCCTCTGATCTCCTAGTGCACTGTCCTGTGCATCACACAATCTCCCCATACACTGACACTCAACTAACAGCACATCCTTCCCCTGCGCTGCACTCCCATCCAAGCTATACCTTGCAATCCCCTATATATCAACTGTACTGCTCACCATGGGCCATGCAGCCTCTACAAGACATTTCATTGGACCTACCCCCATTATATACCATCTACTCCCCGTGGTACTGTAACTCAGTGCTATACAACCTCCACTGCTCTGCACTGCCCCGCTCTGTATGCCATGCAGTTCTCCTACTGCACCCCAGTACCAGACACACCCACTGCACGGCACTGCACCATATGACACACAAGTTTTCTTGTGTGCTCAAATAAATTTGTTAGTCTCTAAGGTGCCATAAGTACTCCTTTTCTTTTTGCGAATACAGACTAATATGGCTGCTACTCTGAAACAAGTTTTCTGGCTCCAGTCATCGTGCAGCCTTGCACATATCACACTGCATATTCTCTACACACTGTGAGACACTCAGCACTGCTCCCCATTGTAAGCCACACAACCTGTAATACTGAACTGCAACCTCCCCCCCACCCCCGACCGTGCAACAACCCCAGCGTGATCTCTTCTGAACGGAAAAGACTGATTTCTCTACATGAACTTGCTCAATTTCCAGTAAGAAAAATCCTGCAATGCCCAACACAGTGGACTTCAGAAAACACAAGCATGCAAAGTTGACTCTTAAAGGGACAAATATACACTGAGTTTTTCAGGACGATAGGACATCACTGTCATTCCTCCTTCCCTTCTCCAGATTTTCCATTCCAGGGATTGTGGCAAACAAACAAAACCACACCCATCACCCTTTTCCATTTCCTTACCATTAGTGTTTCCATCTTGTCTCCTACATCTTGAGCCTGGAGCAGCGGAGGACTGGTTTTCTGGATCATTTAAGAAGCTGGACATATAAATGAGGAGATGATGTTTTATAAGTAGTTAAACAGATTTCCCCCCACCCGCTCCTTCCTGGAGATAGGAAAGAATTGGGTCTGAACAGGGGCCAGCAAGCAAACAAGGTCTGTGAGAAGTGATCATAATTCTGATTGGCTCCTCCCAGATGTGAAGAGGATTTCTTAATTCCAAACTCAAATCACATTTGGTGATTTTTTTTTTTTTAAGAAAAAAAGCACATCCGCAATTCAAGAGCGACACAGGAAAACAAGACACTTCGTTTTTGCCAGAAAAATAGAGACTACCCTGAAAAACTGGAATGATTTTACCCTTTGTTAATATTCAAATGTATACTTAGCACACACACAAAGTTCCTTGATTTCTCTGCCTTTTCTGCTCTTTGCAGTTTCCTTCCCATCTGGTTATTTCCTCCCCCTCATTAAGCAGGTTCACCCTCATGAGGGGTCTGCCTTTTTAACAGTCTTTGTATGGACAATTCTTGTAAATCCTTCTTGTTTTTGAATACTTCCCACAGAGGATTACCCAAACGCTTATCTCCCCAAGTGCTCCTTCCCAATCTTTACCAGGCCTTCCCGAGGTCAGATTTTACAACAAACCAAATGGCTATATTCACCTTTAAACTCCAGGAATCCTCGTTTGTGGGATATTACATATGCATTTCCACAGCACCTAACACGGTGGTTAGTAGTCCGCACGCAGGCGGCTAGCCTTCAGACAATTTGCACTCTGCTTTCACTGCACTCACCAGATTGCTAGTCTTCTTCCACAGTGTGCTTCCAGGCTGCTCGCTCTTCTCTTCCTTGTATAGGAGGGTGATGTTACAGCAGCTCTGCCATGTCAGCCTCCGCTCAATCGACCTAAGATCCTTGAACCGGAGCTGCGTATGAGCGGCCAGCCGGCTTCCGGCGTGATAAAGCCAGCTTCACGCTCCATGCCGGAGCCACTCCTGCTACAGCACGCGAATGACACCAGCCGGTGAACGCTGGGTACGGCAGTCAGTGTGACAAAAATTCAATTTAACAAGAAAATGTTTTAATTTTCTTTCCAAATTGGCCGTAACGCTAACAAAATGTAATTGAACATTACATTTTCCTGAAGAAAAAAAAAAATCATGTTTCAGACAACCCCAGTGTTTGGTGGGATACATTTTCAGTTGAAAAAAGAAAAGGAGGACTTGTGGCACCTTAGAGACTAACAAATTTCTTAGAGCATAAGCTTTCGTGCGCTACAGCTCACTTCATCGGATGCATTCAGTGGAAAATACAGTGGGGAGATTTATATACACAGGTACACAGAGAACATGAAACAACAGATGTTACCATACACACTGTAAGGAGAGTAAAAAGAAAAGGAGGACTTGTGGCACCTTAGAGACTAACAAATTTATTAGAACATAAGCTTTCGTGAGCTACAGCTCACTTCATCGGATGCATCACACGTAGCTCACGAAAGCTTATGCTCTAATAAATTTGTTAGTCTCTAAGGTGCCATAAATACTCCTTTTCTTTTTGCGAATACAGACTAACACGGCTGCTACTCTGAAACCTGTAAGGAGAGTGATCACTTAAGATGAGCTATTATCAGCAGGAGAGCGGGGGGAGGAGGGGGAACCTTTTGTAGTGATCAAGGTGGGTCATTTCCAGCAGTTGACAAGAACGTCTGAGGAACAGAAACTGCGGAACCACCTGATCAACATCCTCTACAGCAAACAGGGAAAGATTAAGAATGAGCTCTCAAAACTGAATAACCTCATAAAAAAAAAAACCTTCCACACAAACTTCCTTGTGGATGGACTTTACAAAAACTAGTCAAGCCATTTACAACACACACTTTGCTTTTCTACAAAAGAAAAAGGACACTAAACTATCAAAACTACTACATGCCACAAGGGGCCAAGGTTCCCTGAACCCACCCAACAATATTGTTAATCTATCCAACTATACTCTTAGTCCAGCAGAAGAATCTGTTCTATCTTGGGGCCTCTCCTTCTGCCCCTCCACTCCCACAAACATGATACAGTTCTGGGGTGACCTAGAATCCTATTTTCGACATCTCCGACTCAAGGAATATTTCCAACACACCTCTGAACAACATACTAACCCACAGAGACCTTCCTACCAATACTACAAAAAGAAAGATTCTGGGTGGGCTCCTCCTGAAGGTCGAAACAACCGACTGGACTTCTACATAGAGTGCTTCCGCCGACGTGCACAGGCTGAAATTGTGGAAAAGCAGCATCACTTGCCCCATAACCTCAGCCGTGTAGAACACAATGCCATCCATAGCCTCAGAAATAACTCTGACATCATAATCAAAAAGGCTGACAAAGGAGGTGCTGTCGTTACCATGAATAGGTCGGAATATGAAAAAGAGTCTGCAAGGCAGCTCTCCAACACCATTTTCTACAAGCCATTACCCTCTGATCCCACTGAGGGTTACCAAAAGAAACTACAGCATTTGCTCAAGAAACTCCCTGAAAAAGCACAAGAACAAATCCGCACAGACACACCCCTGGAACCCCGACCTGGGGTATTCTATCTGCTACCCAAGATCCATAAACCTGGAAATCCTGGACGCCCCATCATATCAGGCATCAGCACCCAGACAGTAGGATTGTCTGGCTATGTAGACTCCCTCCTCAGGCCCTATGCTACCAGCACTCCCAGCTATCTACGAGACACCACTGACTTCCTGAGGAAACTACAATCCATCGGTGATCTTCCTAAAAACACCAGCCTAGCCACTATGGATGTAGAAGCCCTCTACACCAACATTCCACACAAAGATGGACTACAAGCCGTCAGGAACAGTATCCCTGATGATGTCACGGCTAACCTGGTGGCTGAACTTTGTCCTCACCCATAACTATTTCACATTTGGGGACAATGTATACCTTCAAATCAGCGGCACTGCGATGGGTACTCGCATGGCCCCACAGTATGCCAACATTTATATGGCTGACTTAGAACAACGCTTCCTCAGCTCTCGTCTCCTAATGCCCCTACTCTACTTGCGCTACATTGATGACATCTTCATCATCTGGACCCATGGAAAAGAAGCCCTTGAGGAATTCCACCAGGATTTCAACAATTTCCATCCCACCATCAACCTCAACCTGGACTAGTCCATACAAGAGATCCATTTCCTGGACACTACGGTGCTAATAAGCGATGGTCACATAAACACCACCCTATATCGGAAACCTGACCGCTATTCCAACCTACATGCCTCTAGCTTTCATCCAGATCACACAACACGATCCATTGTCTACAGCCAAGCTCTACGATATAACCGTATTTGCTCCAACCCCTCAGACAGAGACAAACACCTACAAGATCTCTATCATGCATTCTTACAATTACAATACCCACCTGCTGAAGTGAAGAAACAGATTGACAGAGCCAGAAGAGTACCCAGAAGTCACCTACTACAGGACAGGCCCAACAAAGAAAAGAACAGAACGCCACTAGCCATCACCTTCAGCCCCCAACTAAAACGCATCATCAAGGATCTACAACCTATCCTGAAGGACGACCCATCACTCTCACAGATCTTGGAGGACAGGCCAGTCCTTGCTTACAGACAGCCTCCCAACCTGAAGCAAATACTCACCAGCAACCACACACCATACAACAGAACCACTAACCCAGGAACCTATCCTTGCAACAAAGCCCGTTGCCATCTACGTAAAAGAATAAATGGACACAAATCAGACGTCAAGAATTATAACATTCAAAAACCGGTTGGAGAACACTTCAATCTCTCTGGTCACTCGATTACAGACCTAAGAGTGGCTATTCTTCAACAAAAAAAACTTCAAAAACAGATTCCAACAAGAGACTGCTGAATTGGAATTAATTTGCAACTGGATACAATTAAGTTAGGCTTGAATAGAGAATGGGAGTGGATGGGTCATTACACAAAGTAAAACTATTTCCCCATGTTTATTTCCCCCGCTCCCCACTGTTCCTCAGGCATTCTTGTCAACTGCTGGAAATGGCCCACCTTGATTATCACTACAAAAGGTTTTCTCCCCTTCCCGACCCCGCTCTCCTGCTGGTAATAGCTCATCTTAAGTGATCACTCTCCTTACAGTGTGTATGGTAACACCCATTGTTTCATGTTCTCTGTGTATCTGTGTATGTAAATCTCCGCACTGTATTTTCCATTGAATGCGTCCGATGAAGTGAGCTGTAGCTTATGCTCAAATAAATTTGTTAGTCTCTAAGGTGCCACAAGTCCTCCTTTTCTTTTTGCGAATACAGACTAACATGGCTGCTACTCTGAAACTTGTCATTTTCAGTTGAAAAATTTCTAAGCAACTGCTTTTGCGAACTCTGTCCAGAAGCTAAAGAGGAAAAGGGGGATGAGGCACATAGAAATATGAGTATTTTACATTAGCTACCAAAGGAAGCTTCAGTCACATCTTTAACATAAGAAATCTGAATGATGGAACAAAATCAGGAATATCAGGAATAACATCTTTCAGATAGTTTTGTAGGTGTCCAGAGTTCTATGTGTATATGTGTATATATATATATTAACACTAGTAATACTGTAATATATATATTTCACATTACAGTTTACTAGTGTAAAAACAAATCTGTTAAACTCGCTCAACCCTCATGATTCAAGGCATAAATCAACCTCTTACCACTGAATGCTAGGAAGAAATTTCCCCTTTACACAAGTTGTTCCAAGGCAGTAGGAGGGCAAGCAGACTAAACTACAGATTTATTTGGGTTTTATATAGAGAAGTCTTAACTGGTTTTTAAGAAGAAGTCTGTGTGTCTACAAACACAAGAAAGAGGAGATACCCTTTATAAGGCTGGTAAAGAAACAAATGATGTCTCAATAAGTTCTTGAAAAGTGTTGTTTGACTTTATTTATAAGTGAAGGAAAATATACAAATCTCAAAGAGCTGATTTTCTTTGATCTTGTAACAAAGTGCTTGATAAGAATACAGAAAATAAAATCAAAACATGATAAAAAATAGTTTCTAAGCCCTGGTCTACACTAGGCGTTGAGGTCGAATTTAGCAGCGTTAAATCAATGTAACCCTGCACCCGTCTACATGACGAAGCCCTTTTTTTTTTACTTAAAGGGCTCTTAAAAATGATTTCCTTACTCCACCCCCGACAAGGGAATTAGCACTGAAATCGGTTTTGCTGGGTCGAATTTGGGGTACTGTGGACGCAATTAGATGGTATTGGCCCCTGGGAGCTATCCCAGAGTGCGCCATTGTGACCACTCTGGACAGCACTCTCAACTCAGATGCACTGACCAGGTAGACAGGAAAAGGCCCGCAAACTTTTGAATTTCAATTTCCTGTTTGGCCAGTGTGGCAAGCTGCAAAAGCTTTTGCAAAAGGTTTCTGGGGAGGGCAGCCTTATTCCATCCACCATGGTAGGACACTTTACTGCTCCAGGCCAGTAGCACGTACTCGGGAATCATTGTAGAACAAAGCATCGCAGTGTATGTTTGCTGGCGTTCAAACAACATCCGTTCTTTATCTCTCTGTGTTAACCTCAGGAGAATGATATCATTCATGGTCACCTGGTTGAAATAGGGTGCTTTTCTTAAGGGGACATTCAGAGGTGCCCATTCCTGCTGGGCTGTTTGCCTATGGCTGAACAGAAATGTTCCCCGCTGTTAGCCACGCGGTGGGGGGAGGCAAAATGCAACCTTGTAACAAAAGCACATGTGCTATGTATGTAATGTTAACAGCAAGGTTTACCGTGAAAGAGAGTGTACCCATTGTTCTATAAAAATGTGTCTTTTTAAATACCACTGTCCCATTCTTTTTCTCCACCAGCTGCATGTGTTTCAAGGATCACAGGATCTTCTCCTTCCCAGAGGCTAGCAATGATTAGAAGGCGAAAAAAACGCATTAGCGATGAAATGTTCTCTGAGCTCATGCTGTCCTCCCACACTGACAGAGCACAGACGAATGCATGGAGGCAGACAATGTCAGAGTGCAGGAAAGCACAAAATGACCGGAAGGAGAGGTGGCGGGCTGAAGAGAGGGCTGAAGCTGAAAGGTTGCAGCAGCGTGATGAGAGGAGGCAGGATGCAATGCTGAGGTTGCTGGAGGATCAAACTAATATGCTCCAGCGTATGGTTGAGCTGCAGGAAAGGCAGCAGGAGCACAGACCGCCGCTACAGCCCCTGTGTAACCAACCGCCCTCCTCCCCAAGTTCCATAGCCTCCTCACCCAGACACCCAAGAACGCAGTGGGGGTGGCCTCCAGCCACTCAGCCACTCCACCCCAGAGGATTGCCCAAGTAACAGAAGGCTGGCATTCAATAAGTTTTAAACTTTTAAAGTGCTGTGTGGCCTTGTCCTTCCCTCCTCCACCACCCCTCCCCTGGAATACCTTGGTAATTATCCCCCTATTTGTGTGATGAATTAATAAAGAATGCATGAATGTGAATCAACAGTGACTTTATTGCCTCTGCAAGCGGTGATCGAAGGGAGGTGGGGAGGGTGGTTAGCTTACAGGGAAGTTGAGTGAACCAAGGGGCGGGGGATTTCATCAAGGAGAAACAAACAGAACTTTCACACCGTAGCCTGGCCAGTCATGAAACTGGTTTTCAAAGCTTCTCTGATGCACCCTGTACCCTCCTGTGCTCTTCTAACCGCCCTGGTGTCTGGCTGTGCATAACCAGCAGCCAGGTGATTTGCCTCAACCTCCAACCCCGCCATAAACGTCTCCCCCTTACTCTCACAGATATTGTGGAGCGCACAGCAAGCAGTAATAACAGTGGGAATATTGGTTTCGCTGAGGTCTAATCCAGTCAGTAAATTGCACCAGCGTGCTTTTAAATGTCCAAATGCACATTCTACCACCATTCTGCACTTGCTCAGCCTGTAGTTGAACAGCTCCTGACTACTCTCCTGGCTGCCTATGTATGGCTTCATGAGCCATGGCATTAAGGGGTAGGCTGGGTCCCCAAGGATAACTATTGGCATTTCAACATCCCCAACTGTTATTTTCTGGTCTGGGAAGAAAGTCCCTTCCTGCAGCTTTTGAAACAGACCAGAGTTCCTGAAGATGCAAGCGTCATGTACCTTTCCCGGCCATCCCACGTTGATGTTGGTGAAATGTCCCTTGTGATCCACCAGTGCTTGCAGCACTATTGAAAAGTACCCCTTGCGGTTTATGTACTCACTGGCTTGGTGCTCCGGTGCCAAGATAGGCATATGGGTTCTGTCTATGGCCCCACCACAGTTAGGGAATCCCATTGCAGCAAAGCCATCCACTATGACCTGCACATTTCCCAGGGTCACTACCCTTGATATCAGCAGATCTTTGATTACACTGGCTACTTGCATCACAGCAGCCCCCACAGTAGATTTGCGCACTCCAAATTGATTCCCAACTGACCGACAGCTGTCTGGCATTGCAAGATTCCACAGGGCTATTGCCACTCGCTTCTCAACTGTGAGGATGCCCACATTGGCAGGGCCCGTGCTTTGAGAGAAGTCTGTGTCCATGTACTCATCACTTTCATCACTGCACTGATGTCGCCTACTCCCCGGTTTTGCTTTGCCAGGTTCTGCTGCTGCATATACTGCTGGATAATGTGTGTGGTGTTTAATGTGCTCCTAATTGCCAAAGTGATCGGAGCGGGCTCCATGCTTGGCGTGGTATGGCGTCTGCACAGAAAAATGGCGCGGAACGATTGTCTGCTGTTGCCCTGATGGAGGGAGAGGCGACTGATGACATGGCTTACAGGGTTGGCTTACAGGGAATTAAAATCAACAAAGGGGGTGGCTTTGCGAGAAACTGAATGACTGCCTCAAGGATGGAACTCAAAACCTCAAGGATAGAACTCAAAACTGGGTTTAGCAGGCTTTTGATTTCACAGAGGGAGGAGAAAATGAATACAAAACAAATCTGGTCTATTTCTTGTTTTGAGCCACTTCATCTATCTTTATACATCATGCTGGCAGCAGACTGTGCAGTACGACTGCTAGCCATCGTCACCTCCTGGGTGCTTGGCAGAAGAC
The DNA here is from genome assembly GCF_009764565.3 of Dermochelys coriacea. NCBI lineage: Eukaryota > Metazoa > Chordata > Testudines > Dermochelyidae > Dermochelys > Dermochelys coriacea. Next base: position 187,433,489 of record NC_050069.1, on the reverse strand, counting down.
GGTGCAGTATGACTACTGGCCATCTTCTTCTGCTGGCTGCAGATTAAAAGACAGTGCACTGCCGGTAGGACTCAATCGCCATGAGACAAAACAAGGGAAATGACCTGGCTGAGTCACTCACTCCCATGTTTGCCCAGGCGCCCAGTTAAAAGAGCACCCAGGACTACGTCGACGATGGCTACCAGTCATACTGCACTGTCTGCTGCCAAAAGGCAATAAACTGCTGCTGTGTAGCAATGCAGTACCATGTCCGCCAGCACCCAGGAGACATACGGGGATGGTTAGCTGAGCGGGCTCCATGCTTGCCGTGGTATGGCGTCTGCACAGGTAACTCAAGAAAAAAGGTGCAAAACGATTGTTTGCCCTTGCTTTTACGGAACGAGGGAGGGAACGGGGGCCTGACGATATGTACCCAGAAACACACGCGACAATGTTTTAGCCCCATCAGGCCCTGGGATTTCTATCCAGAATTCAAATGGGCGGTGGAGACTGCGGGAACTGTGGGATAGCTGCCCACAGTGCAAAGTTCCGGAAGTCGACTGTTGCCTTGGTACTGTGGACACAGTCCGCCAACTACATGCACTTAGAGCATTTGTGTGGGGACACACACACTCGACTGTATAAAAACGCTTTCTACAAAACCAACTTCTATAAATTCGACCTAATTTCGTAGTGTAGACATACCCTAAAAGTATAATAATAAAGCTAACTAGTTAAAAGGAACATCCTAAAGAGACTACATATATCATTTGTAGAAGGTGACTTAACTGCTATTGAGTAGGAAATGAGGTTTTGTTTGTTTGTTTTTTGATCAGGCAATTCAGGAGCATGGTATATAGCTTTTCTAGGTTGAAAGAGTCCGCCACAGACATCAGAGTTAACAATCTGGTCACCCAATTGCTGGGTATGAGAACACAAGAGAGAGGAGAAATGATGGCAGTTTCTGCCAGTTATGGCTTTCCAGAGTGACTAGTCACCCAACCCGGATCTTCTCCCCTTGAGGCTTGGGCTACACACAATTTTTGTAACAATTTAACTACTTCTGGTTTGTTTGTTTTAAAGTCACACGCCTAATCAAAAATAGTTAAATTGGTACAAAACCTGTTTAGCCCAGGCCTGATGTGCTGCATAGGTCTTATGAGGCCTTCTGCAGACGGTGAATTTTACCCTTCAGAGTCTTCCAGTGGGGACAGTCTAAATTCCTAATGTAAAAAACAAGCTGAATAATAACCTACAAAAAATTTTCAGGCTGCACTTATACATCATGAACAAGTTAAGTGCAGAAGCCCAAACAGTTTCCTTTGCAGGCTACCTCTGAAATACTATTTACCCAGATAGGCTGCACATTGACATCAATGAATCAATCCCTAATGTGCCACTCCATGCCATATCTGCAAAGACTTCTTTCATTGTTTTAATCATTAGAGAGTCTTCTGCTGGGTCACACAAAACAAAATCTTGTCCATCTCCTGGATAACAGCTCATCAGAGATTTCTTTCTGACTCCTACTAAGTGTTAATTGGTAAAATTAAATTTGAGAATTTGCGAAATATTTGTTAATTTCTTTAACAGCCACTGTCAAACAATGTTTTAGATGAGAAAATAATGTATTTATATGACAGTAGTGCCTTGAAGTCCCAGCTCATTGTGTTATGCTGTGTACAAATACACACTGAGATAGTCCCTGCCCTGAATATCTTATAATCTGAACAGGAAAGACAGACCAAGTGTAGAATAAATGAAGTATTATCACACCCATATTACATATGGGGAACTGAAGCATGGATTAAGTTCTTGCTCAAGGTGATCTTGGGAGCCTGTGGTCAATCTCCAATTTGGTACCTTAGCCACCAGACAATCCTTCCTAACCATGGTGACTGAGGACCAAATTTTGCTGCCATTTACCTTCCTTCCATTTCAGCTGGGCTCCCTGAGTGCAACTGAGAACAGAGGACCTGATCTATCAGGTTTGGGGATAGAATGTAGCACTGAATGTATTATGGGGCAAGTTGGAAAAAAACACAAACAAATAAATCTGAAAAAAGAAAAGGAGTACTTGTGGCACCTTAGAGACTAACAAATTTATTAGAGCATAAGCTTTCGTGAGCTACAGCTCACTTCATCGGATGCATTTGGTGGAAAAAACAGAGGAGAGATTTATATACACACACAGAGAACATGAAACAATGGGTTTATCATACACACTGTAAGGAGAGTGATCACTTAAGATAAGCCATCACCAGCAGCGGGGGGTGGGGGGGAAGGAGGAAAACCTTTCATGGTGACAAGCAAGGTAGGCTAATTCCAGCAGTTAACAAGAATATCAGAGGAACAGTGGGGGGTGGGGTGGGGGTGAGAAATACCATGGGGAAATAAGAAAAGGAGTACTTGTGGCACCTTAGAGACTAACAAATTTATTAGAGCATAAGCTCACGAAAGTTTATGCTCTAATAAATTTGTTAGTCTCTAAGGTGCCACAAATACTCCTTTTCTTTTTGCGAATACAGACTAACACGGCTGCTACTCTGAAACCTGTCATTATGCATGGGGAAATAGTTTTACTTTGTGTAATGACTCATCCATTCCCAGTCTCTATTCAAGCCTAAGTTAATTGTATCCAGTTTGCAAATTAATTCCAATTCAGCAGTCTCTCGTTGGAGTCTGTTTTTGAAGCTTTTTTGTTGAAGGATAGCCACTCTTAGGTCTGTAATCGAGTGACCAGAGAGATTGAAGTGTTCTCCAACTGGTTTTTGAATGTTATAATTCTTGACATCTGATTTGTGTCCATTCATTCTTTTTTGTAGAGACTGTCCAGTTTGGCCAATGTACATGGCAGAGGGGCATTGCTGGCACATGATGGCATATATCACATTGGTAGATGCGCAGGTGAACGAGCCTCTGATAGTGTGGCTGATGTGATTAGGCCCTATGATGGTATCCCCTGAATAGATATGTGGACAGAGTTGGCAACGGGCTTTGTTGCAAGGATAGGTTCCTGGGTTAGTGGTTCTGTTGTGTGGTGTGTGGTTGCTGGTGAGTATTTGCTTCAGATTGGGGGGCTGTCTGTAAGCAAGGACTGGCCTGTCTCCCAAGATCTGTGAGAGTGATGGGTCGTCCTTCAGGATAGGTTGTAGATCCTTGATGATGCGTTGAAGAGGTCTTAGTTGGGGGCTGAAGGTGATGGCTAGTGGCGTTCTGTTCTTTTCTTTGTTGGGCCTGTCCTGTAGTAGGTGACTTCTGGGTACTCTTCTGGCTCTGTCAATCTGTTTCTTCACTTCAGCAGGTGGGTACTGTAGTTGTAGGAATGCATGATAGAGATCTTGTAGGTGTTTGTCTCTGTCTGAGGGGTTGGAGCAAATGCGGTTATATCGTAGAGCTTGGCTGTAGACAATGGATCGAGTGGTATGATCTGGATGAAAGCTAGAGGAATGTAGGTAGGAATAGCGGTCAGTAGGTTTCCGATATAGGGTAGTGTTTATGTGACCATCGCTTATTAGCACCGTAGTGTCCAGGAAGTGGATCTCTTATGTGAACTGGTCCAGGCTGAGGTTGATGAGGTTGAAATCCTGGACACCCCATCATCTCAGGCATTGGCATCCTGAGAGCAGGATTGTCTGGCTATGTAGACTCCCTCCTCAGGCCCTTCGTTACCAGCACTCCCAGCTATCTTCGAGACACCACTGACTTCCTGAGGAAACTACAGTCCATTGGTGATCTCCCTAAAAACACCATCCTAGCCACTATGGATGTAGAAGCCCTCTATACCAACATTCCACACAAAGATGGACTACAAGGCGTCAGGAACAGTATCCCCGATACTGTCACGGCTAACCTGGTGGCTGAACTTTGTGACTTTGTCCTGACCCATAACTATTTCACATTTGGTGACAATGTATACCTTCAAATCAGCGGCACTGCGATGGGTACCCGCATGGCCCCACAGTATGCCAACATTTATATGGCTGACTTAGAACAACGCTTCCTCAGCTCTCGTCCCCTAATGCCCCTACTCTACTTGCACTACATTGATGACATCTTCATCATCTGGACCCATGGAAAAGAAGCTCTTGAGGAATTCCACCATGATTTCAACAATTTCCATCCCACCATCAACCTCAGCCTGGACCAGTCCACACAAGAGATCCACTTCCTGGACACTACGGTGCTAATAAGCGATGGTCACATAAACACCACCCTATATCGGAAACCTACTGACCGCTATTCCTACCTACATGCCTCTAGCTTTCATCCAGATCATACCACTCGATCCATTGTCTATAGCCAAGCTCTACGATATAACCGCATTTGCTCCAACCCCTCAGACAGAGACAAACACCTACAAGATCTCTATCATGCATTCCTACAACACAGTACCCACCTGCTGAAGTGAAGAAACAGATTGACAGAGCCAGAAGAGTACCCAGAAGTCACCTACTACAGGACAGGCCCAACAAAGAAAAGAACAGAACGCCACTAGGCATCACCTTCAGCCCCCAACTAAAACCTCTCCAACGCATCATCAAGGATCTACAACCTATCCTGAAGGACGACCCATCACTCTCACAGATCTTGGGAGACAGGCCAGTCCTTGCTTACAGACAGCCCCCCAATCTGAAGCAAATACTCACCAGCAACCACACACCACACAACAGAACCACTAACCCAGGAACCTATCCTTGCAACAAAGCCCGTTGCCAACTCTGTCCACATATCTATTCAGGGGATACCATCATAGGGCCTAATCACATCAGCCACACTATCAGAGGCTCGTTCACCTGCGCATCTACCAATGTGATATATGCCATCATGTTCCAGCAATGCCCCTCTGCCATGTACATTGGTCAAACTGGACAGTCTCTACGTAAAAGAATGAATGGACACAAATCAGATGTCAAGAATTATAACATTCAAAAACCAGTTGGAGAACACTTCAATCTCTCTGGTCACTCGATTACAGACCTAAGAGTGGCTATCCTTCAACAAAAAAGCTTCAAAAACAGACTCCAACGAGAGACTGCTGAATTGGAATTAATTTGCAAACTGGATACAATTAACTTAGGCTTGAATAGAGACTGGGAATGGATGAGTCATTACACAAAGTAAAACTATTTCCCCATGGTATTTCTCACCCCCACCCCCCACTGTTCCTCTGATATTCTTGTTAACTGCTGGAATTAGCCTACCTTGCTTGTCACCATGAAAGGTTTTCCCCCTCCCCCCCCCCCCCCCCCCCCCCCCCCCGCTGCTGGTGATGGCTTATCTTAAGTGATCACTCTCCTTACAGTGTGTATGATAAACCCATTGTTTCATGTTCTGTGTGTGTGTATATAAATCTCTCCTCTGTTTTTTCCACCAAATGCATCCGATGAAGTGAGCTGTAGCTCACGAAAGCTTATGCTCTAATAAATTTGTTAGTCTCTAAGGTGCCACAAGTACTCCTTTTCTTTTTGCGAATACAGACTAACACGGCTGCTACTCTGAAATAAATCTGAATATCTGTTTGTTAGCTCAACTGAATGAGACTAATCCCCACCCCCACCACACACACCAGGGAAGACAGTGAAATGGTATCATGTAAAAGTTATTTAAAACAAAGGGTCAGCTGCCTCCTGAGTGCCTCCTTGTGACCAGAGGTCATTGTGTGGCACCTATTTCTGTTTTCCCTTCGTAAGGGCCCCTTAAGAGCAGCACACCAGCTCTAATGTGGATAGCAGCTCTCCCTGCTGGGGCTAGTTTAGAAGCAGAAACAATTCTTTACTCTATTACCACCACCCTGCCTGAGACCAGTTTATTTTGAGACCCTGAGGACTATTCAGAACTAGTTCTGTTATTAAAGTCCATCTCCACGTTACAGACCATACTTCGCTCTGGTGTCTTCCCATGTAGTCAGAGCTCTTCTGTCCTAGTCTGTTCTCAGCCTGTCCTCCCAGATCTTTCTAGCTGGAGCTCAGCCTTCTAACTTTGACTTTAGGCTTTATAAAAAGCTGTTTAATAAAAATATCAGTATTGCCAACCACAAGCATTCAATAACCATGAATCACGCCCTCAAAAATCATGAGATTTGTTTAAAAATAATGAGATTTTTAAAATATATACACATTTTGGGGCTTTTGTTTTTTCTCCTGGTTTTTGAGCCTTCTGGGTTTATTCAGGGCACATTTTCAGGCTTTGAAAACAACTCTGAGGGCTACAAATTTTTTCTTTTGAAATGAAAGCTGAGATTCTCCTTCAGTCTTAATTCCAGCAGCTGGAGTTTTAACAAAAACATATCTGAAAGTTGGCAACACTGAAATAAAAATAACCTTAATGAAGTAGGGTCAGAGGAAATTAGAGAAGAATCTGTTTAATGTATTACATGTCTCTGGTTTCCTTCTCCAGACCTGAGGAAGAGCTCTGAGAAGCTCAAAAGCTTGTCCCTTCCACCAGCAGAAGCTAGTCTAATAATAGATATTACCTCATCCACCTTGTCTCTCTCATATCCTGGGACTAACATGGCTACAACAACACTCAACAATAGTGAAGTGAAACAGATCAAATCTATATCTTTAGAACAGTCTGAACCTCCCTAGGCCATTTATATCTCCTATGAATCTCTTTTCTTCAAAATCTCTGAAGTGTGGTGAATAGCTCTCATTTACCATGGAGTATCTCAGGACAGATTTTTCGAAATGTATTATTTACAGCCAACTCTGCTCTCTTAATCAGTTTCCAAAAAGAACATAAAAGCCAGAAGTTTTAAATGTTGGTTATGTGGCACTGACAAATTCCAAGTAACCTAGTGTACATCTGTCATATTCAAGGGTGTAATCCAGATCAGTGAGGGGTTGTGTCACTACCTGTCCTGCAATCTTGAGTGCCTCATAATGCTTTGATGTTGTAGCTCTCATAGGCACTGACTCCATGGGTGCTCAAGGTCTGGAGCATCCATGGAGAAAACAGCAGCCCATTTATAAGTTCCACCCTACCCTCCAGCGCCTCCCACCCGCCAACAAGCCCCATGGATCAGTGCCTCCCCCTCCCTCCCGCAAGCAGCTGTTTCATGGTGTGCAGAGAGGCTGGGAGGGATGGAGTGGATACAGGACCTGGGGCTGAGCCCAGGGTTGAGCACCCCCAGCACTTCTTTGAAAAGTCGGCACCTGTGGTAGCTCCCAATCCAGGCCACTCACAAACAGACTTCAAGCATACAGGTCACAGCTTGAGTGTCTGTGTAGAGCTGTAGCCCTGGTCCAGCAGCTGGGACCCCAGGAGCCTGTCAGCCACACACCAATCACACTCTGGATTCCATCAGCCTTGGTTACTACTTACAGGGTGACTCCAACACAATTCCAATCCTGAATTTTTCCAAAAACGTGTTCTGCACTGTCCACTCCTCTCTGGGCCAGTTCAGATATCAAGGTTTCTTGCTCCTGAACAGTCAATATTCAACTGTTTCATACTTTAACTGGAGTCACCAAACAGTTTAAACACAACACTGGATGAGTTTAGATTAAAAAATAATACAAGTTTATAAACAAAAGAAGTTAGGATTTTAAGTTAATTCAAGAATGGTTACAAGCAAATAAAAGTGAAAATACATCGAAAAGTCTAAAACTTAAACTAGCAAGTTTTGGTTGAAAGCTTTGTTTAAGATGGTCTGTCTTACCCATAGTCTTCCAGCAAGATGATCACGATCTCTCCCAAAGGCGGTGGTGCCTTTGTCTTCTTAGGTGAAAGAGAGAGAGAGACCTGTTTAACAACTTTTGCCTAGGCAGGGCTGTGTGGTTTTGAATATGTGCTAACAACATCATAACTTTACATATACTGTTGCTACATACAATTCTCTATGATATTACTGACCAGTTATTAGTTTTCAAACAATACCTCACAAGACATATTTTGTACAATTACTACAATAGTGTGTAGGATGTGAATACAGGGGTGCTTTCAGTCACAGCATCAATTGCCACAACTGTGATTTAGTTAATTTCTTTATATGTTCTGTCATGTAAACCACTGAAATATCATTTCTTATCCCATGACAGACACCAAGTTACATAGATAATATATCTAATTTGTCTAAAAATGCTTAAATAATAAAGGCCAACCCTAGGTCCCACTGAAGTTAATGACAAATCTCCAACTGGCTACAATGGGAACAGGATTTAGCCATTACAGTTTGTGGGCCCTGTCCTGAGAGGTGCTAAGTGCCCACTGATGTCAATGAGAAGTGAGGACATTCAGTATCTCGCATGGTCAGGTCCTATGTGAGTTTTAGGAACATTGGAAATGTCATGTTAAATCAGAGCAGTGGTCCGTCTAGTCCAGTTTCCTGTCTCTGCAATAACCAACACTAGATACTCCAGAGGAAGGTGCAGCAAACTTCACTGTAGGACAGACTGGTAGGAAGGACAGTAGGACCAGCAACAGCCCAACCACGTTATCAAGAATGTCCAGAACTGGAGACTGGAGATATTGCTGCACTTGTTAATGCTGTAAAGGCAGCTTGGGTCTCCGCCACTGCCTTATTAAAAACCAGTTCAGGAACTTGCTGGCTATGGATTTTTACCAGGTTGGGTGCCACTTTTGGGCCAGTATCATGTTCAGTGACTCCTGGAACTGGGCTGTGCTAGACACCTGGGATGAGGAGCAGTTCCTCCAAAACTTTCAAGTATGAAGACCCTTCTCTGTCTCCAGAGGGCTTGCCCCAATGTTGGAGCTCTGTTCACTGTAGCCAACAAGTGACGGTTACTCAGCAGAAGCTGACAACCCCAGATACAATGTCAGTCACTGGGATGCGCATTCAGGATTGGGAAGCCCACACTGGAGGCTGATGAGTTGCTGGTAATACATAAAGTTCTGCAGAGTATTAAATCTATAGCTAGGTTTGCAGCTGGCACAGGAATCTGGCCACTAATGTGGGAGGTGCTGACAGCAGGCTAATTCAGGCAAGCGGGTGGGGCCTTACTGGAAGCTATAATGTAAATGTCCTTAAGACAAATTCAGCTACAAACAGCAGAAAAGTTAGCCAATTTCTCTGTCTTCTCTGATCTTTGCAAATAATGTGATGCAAGATTCTTTTGATCTGGACCTGTTTTGAACTGACAGCCCTCATCTATCCCCTACAGCCAGCTCCAGGACCAACTGAGCACCCCAGCTCCTCCTCCTGTCTCATGATGGTACTGACCCTTCCCCCTTCTCTGTCCCTAATTAGCCCCGAGGGACAAACTGACCAAGCCCTGCCTCTTCCCTCCAGCCAGCCCCAGGGATTGATAGAGCCCCTGCCCTAGGGACCAACTGATCCCCATCCATTCCCACCCACTGACAGGTTGTTGGGACCTGCCAACAGAGCCCCCAATGAGCTTCCCTCCTCCAGAAGACCCAGGGTGCCTTTCCCCTTCCACTATTGCTCAGCAACTGTGCCCTGGATGCTACTATAATGTTGCACTCCATACGTTTTATGGAAATATGCTGATGAGTGTGAATATAATGTAACTGTAACATACTTTATGCAAAAGGTCTCTTGTGTGGTATTACAAAGTTTATAATCTATAGAGTGTGTTCATCCTATTTGTATTAATGTATCATTCTTATATCTGAAACTAGGTATATGAAGTATAACTCTGGGGTCCAACTGTAATTATGCAAAGCATGGGCCATTAATGGTGGTTTGGAATCTGGATGGCTCCCATTAACTAGGACAATTGCCTGTAAATGGCTCTGTTTACTTGCAAACCTTCCTGGGTGTGTGCGGGTCAGCCTTGGAATAATGGAGGGTGGGGTCTCACAGGACATGTGACCATGTCACCTGGTAATGAAATCCATTTTAAATCTGGTACTTTTCCATTTAGGAGGGGTGGGGACACAGAGAAACAAAAGATTCCCACCTTGGCCCAAAGCTATAAAAGGGGATGAAACAGAACAAAGGGGCTGCCAGTCATGAGAAAACCCCTAGTTACCACCTGAGCTGGAACTAACAAGGACTGTACCAGGGGAAAGGATTGGGCCCAGACTAGGAAGGAATCTAGTCTGTGAAAGAAGCTTATTGGAACTTCTCTGAGGTTGAGCTATTACCTTTATCAGTTTCTTAATGTATTAGGCTTCGACTTGCATGTTTTTGCTTTATTTTGCTTGGTGACTTACTTTGTTCTGTCTGTTATTACTTGGAACTACTTAAATCCTACTTTGTATACTTAGTAAAATCACTTTTGTTTATTAATTAACCGGAGGAGTAAGTGATTAATACCTGGGGGAGCAAACAGCTGTGCATCTCTCTCTATCAGTGTTAAGAGGGTGAACAATTTATGAGTTTACCCTGTATAAGCTTTATACAGAGTAAAACAGATTTATTTGGGGTTTGGATCCCATTGGGAACTGGGTGTCTGGGTGCTGAAGATAGGTGACCTGCTGAGCAGTTTTTGGTTAAAATCTGCAGCTTTGGGGGGCATGGACCAGACCTGACCCTGTGTTACAGCAGGCTGGCGTGTCTGGGTCAACAAGGCAGGGTTCTGGAAGTCCCAAGCTGGCAGGGAAAACTGGCTCAGAGGTAATTCTAGCATGTTAGGAGACAGTCTCAAGGAGGTCTCTGTGACCAAACCCATCACAGCTCCCTCCAACCCATCTATCAGGTACTGGCCAAGGCCTCCGCTTCACCCTCCAACATGTGCACCGTAGCAGGCTTTGCTACTAGATTGGTATAGTGAAAGTTACCTAAAAACATGAAAATGGACGTAATAAGTCAGATCAACAGTCTATCTAGCTTAGTACCCTGTCTTATGCCAGATGCGTCAGAAGGAATGACCAGAACAGGTCATTATCCAGAGATCCATCCCCTGTCATCCTATCCCAGCTTCTGGCAGCCAGAGGAAGGGATGCTAAAACATGGGAGGCCAAGAGGTCATGGGCCTCCCATTTTCGAAAGTGGACAGGCCTGTCCCGTCCCTTTTTGCCAAGGGCCCAGCCCCCTGCCCCTCCTCTTCACTCCTGAGGTCCTATACCCCGGCCAAGCCAGAAGCTGCAGCCCAGCCTGGATAAGAGTGGCCCGGGGAGCCACGGACCCTCTGTCTGCCCAGGGTGGGTGGGGGCCTGAGAGCAGCCCCTGGCCTGTGTCCCCAATCCCTTGCCCAGGGCAGATGGAGGGTCCCTGGGTCCCCACAGCTGTCTGTGCAGCTCTTTCCATGGCCCGGCTGTGGCTCTTTTGTCCCCAAGGCCCCATCCCCAGCCAGAAGCTGGAGTCAGGATGGGCTAAGAGGCACGCGGGCAACCGTGGGGAGCCACAGACCCTCCACCTGCCCTGGGCTGGGGACCCAGGGCTACTCTCAGCCCACTCCCCACCCCGGGGGGGTGGAGAGGTCCAGGTTCCCCAGTCCAGCTCTCGCAGGGGGTACTTTTAGGAAGAATCGGTGGCCCCGGTCAGAGATTTAAGGACACTCAGGGCAGGCGGTTGTGTCCCTGAGCATCTTGGCTAATAGCCACGGAGGGACCTATCCTCCAGGGAGGGCTCTCCTTCTTTTTTGAGCCTAGTTACGCTTCTGGCCTTCCCAAAACTTACACCAGAGGCTTGGCCGCATGAGCATCTCACGCGGTACCCACAGTTCCCGTTGATTTCCCGGGAACGTCTAAGCCCACAGAGGCGGCAGGCTCAGACTGGCCCCGAAAAGGGGCCACTGGAAACCAGGGAGGAAGCCGCCAGGCCGGACGGGAGACGCGTGCCTGGAAAGAGCTGGAGTCCCGGGTTTCGCGGGGGGCGCGGCTGCCGCTGGCTTTCCCGTGCCCACAAATCCCGCCTCTTCCCAGGCTCCGCCGTGCGGACGCCGCTCGCCGGGGAGCGGATCCCGGACCCAGCCGGGGATGGAGCGCCTGGTCCACGCCGCCTTGGCGCAGCTGAGCGAGGAGGAGCTGGCGCGCTGCGCCTTCTACCTGCGGAGCCCGGAGCCGGCGGGCGGCGCCCGGGCCGAGCTCCAAGGCGCAGGCGGGAGCCCGGCGCGGCTGGCGCAGCGCTACGCGGGCCGGGCCGCCGAGGTGCTGCGAGAGGCGCTCCGCCACATGGGCCGCCGCGACCTGAGCGAGGCGCTGGCCGGGCAGGAAAAGGCGGGAGCAGCGGCCGCGCCAGGTAAAGGCCGCTGGCGCTGGCGCTGGCGGGAAGGGGGTCGGGCTGTAACCTGAGCAGCGCCGCCGGGTGCGAGGCGCTGTACCGGGCGAGCTGGCACCGGCTCCAGCCCCCCGCCCCCGCTCACCTGCCGCGAGCTCCGTTCGGCGCCGCGGCGAAGGGCCTCTCGTAGCGGGAACGGAGTGCGGACTCCGACCCCCTGCCCAGACCGCCCCCACCCCCGGGCTACGGCCGGGAGCTGATGGGTGCCTCACCCCCGCCCCTGGAGCCTGCCGATTTCCTCCCCTGCCCGCCTACAGCATTCCAGCCCCTTGCCGATCAGCTCCGTGAGCAGTGACCCCCCCCTTCAGTCCACGTGGGGGTGGGTGGGGGGTGTCTATGGGGTTAATATTAAATACCGAATAACAGCTTTCAGCCCCCACTGCCCAGCCACAAACCAGGGGTCTGTGTTTAAACAGCCAGGGGAGCCATCCAGCTCCCCCTGCCCTGCCCGGTCTGGTGGAGTTGGCAGCGCTCTGGTTTTGCTGAAGAATTAGACTAGGCCGAGGAAAGCAGGGCCCTGCGTTTCAAAGCATGGGAGAGGTAAGTAAAAACCCACGAGATTTGTTAAAATAGGAAATCCAGGGGAGTGGGCGGGGGTACTGACAGTGCTGGAGATAAAGCTCCAATAGTACCTGGTCCTATTCTCAGAGCCGCTACAGAATTATATTGCTCTGTCAAACTAGCCCTCCTGAACTCTCATTTGTTTCCCGCAGGCACAGTCCCTGTGCATTATTTCTGGATCACAGTTTCAAAGCCAGTGTCCTACCCCCAGGCACTATCAACTATGCTCACTGAAAACGAGGACATCTAACCAAGTGAATTGTGCAATCCACGGGTGGAACTCCTGCTGCCAGTGAAAATGAGGGCAAAACTCCCACTGTCTTCAATGGAAGCAGGATTTCACATCACACCTGCAAAACTAAGCCAGGATCATGAACAGACATTTGTTAATAAGAAATATAAGAGACCGGGCCCAGGCTGGGTATTTACATTGCCAATCTTAGTATTATAGCTTTCCTTTTGTGTTTGAGAAACTAAACTGAAAACTTAAACAAAAAGAGGGTCACAGAAATAGACTGTAAAGACGTACTTCATGTGACTAAGACAGTAATTTAGAGAGAGAGGGGGGGTGAGGTAATATTTTTTATTGGACCAATTTCTGTTGGAGAGGTTTCAGAGTAGCAGCCGTGTTAGTCTGTATTCGCAAAAAGAAAAGGAGTACTTGTGGCACATTAGAGACTAAAATTTGAGCATAAGCTTTCGTGAGCTACAGCTCACTTCAGCGGATGCATTTGGTGGAAAATACAGTGGGGAGATTTATATACACACAGAGAGAACATGAAACAATGGGTTTTATCATACACACTGTAGGAGAGTGATGAGCATCACCAGCACCGGGGGGGGGGGGGGGGAAACCTTTCATGGTGACAGGAAAGGTGGGCCATTTCCAGCAGTTAACAAGAACATCTGCAGAACAGTGGCAGGTGGGGTGGGGAGGAGAAATAACATGGGGAAATAGTTTTACTTTATGAAATGACTCATCCATTCCCAGTCTCTATTCAAGCCTAAGTTAATTGTATCCAGTTTGCAAATTAATTCCAATTCAGCAGTCTCTCGTTGGAGTCTGTTTTTGAAGCTTTTTTGTTGAAGTATAGCCACCCTCAGGTCTGTAATCGAGTGACCAGAGAGATTGAAGTGTTCTCCAACTGGTTTTTGAATGTTATAATTCTTGACGTCTGATTTGTGTCCATTTATTCTTTTATGTAGAGACTGTCCAGTTTGACCAATGTACATGGCAGGGGGCATTGCTGGCACATGATGGCATATATCATATTGGTAGATGCGCAGGTGAACGAGCCTCTGATAGTGTGGCTGATGTGATTAGGCCCTATGATGGTATCCCCTGAATAGCTATGTGGACAGAGTTGGCAACGGGCTTTGTTGCAAGGATAGGTTCCTGCGTTAGTGGTTCTGTTGTGTGGTTGCTGGTGAATATTTGCTTCAGGTTGGGGGGCTGTCAGTAAGCAAGGACTGGCCTGTCTCCCAAGATCTGTGAGAGTGATAGGTCGTCCTTCAGGATAGGTTGTAGATCCTTGATGCGTTTTAGTTGGGGGCTGAAGGTGATGGCTAGTGGCGTTCTGTTCTTTTCTTTGTTGGGCCTGTCCTGTAGTAGGTGACTTCTGGGTACTCTTCTGGCTCTGTCAATCTGTTTCTTCACTTCAGCAGGTGGGTATTGTAGTTGTAAGAATGCCTGATAGAGATCTTGTAGGTGTTTATCTCTGACTGAGGGGTTGGAGCAAATGCAGTTATATTGTAGAGCTTGGCTGTAGACAATGGATCGTGTGGTATGATCTGGATGAAAGCTAGAGGCATGTAGGTAGGAATAGCGGTCAGTAGGTTTCCGATATAGGGTGGTGTTTATGTGACCATCGCTTATTAGCACCGTAGTGTCCAGGAAGTGGATCTCTTGTGTGGACTGGTCCAGGCTGAGGTTGATGGTGGGATGGAAATTGTTGAAATCCTGGTGGAATTCCTCAAGAGCTTCTTTTCCATGGGTCCAGATGATGAAGATGTCATCAATGTAGCGCAAGTAGAGTAGGGGCATTAGGGGACGAGAGCTGAGGAAGCGTTGTTCTAAGTCAGCCATAAAAATGTTGGCATACTGTGGGGCCATGCGGGTACCCATCGCAGTGCCGCTGATTTGAAGGTATACATTGTCCCCAAATGTGAAATAGTTATGGGTGAGGACAAAGTTCAGCCACCAGGTTAGCCATGACATCATCAGGGATACTGTTCCTGACGGCTTGTAGCCCATCTTTGTGTGGAATGTTGGTGTAGAGGGCTTCTACATCCATAGTAGCTAGGATGGTGTTTTTAAGATCACCAATGGATTGTAGTTTCCTCAGGAAGTCAGTGGTGTCTCGAAGATAGCTGGGAGTGCTGGTAACGTAGGGCCTGAGGAGGGAGTCTACATAGCCAGACAATCCTGCTGTCAGGGTGCCAATGCCTGAGATGATTGGGTGTCCAGGATTTCCAGGTTTATGGATCTTGGGTAGTAGAACCAGAACCTTGGGAACCAGGTCGCGGTTCTAGGGGTGTGTCTGTGTGGATTTGTTCTTGTGCTTTTTCAGGGAGTTTCTTGAGCAAATGCTGTAGTTTCTTTTGGTAACTCTCAGTGCGATCAGAGGGTAATGGCTTGTAGAAAGTGGTGTTGGAGAGCTGCCTAGTAGCCTCTTGTTCAAATTCCGACCTATTCATGATGACAACAGCACCTCCTTTGTCAGCCTGTTTGATTATGATGTCAGAGTTGTTTCTGAGGCTGTGGATGGCATTGTGTTCTGCACGGCTGAGGTTATGGGGCAAGTGATGCTGCTTTTCCACAATTTCAGCCCATGCATGTCGGCAGAAGCACTCTATGTAGAAGTCCAGTCTTTTGTTTCGACCTTCAGGAGGAGTCCACCCAGAATCCTTCTTTTTGTAGTATTGGTAGGAAGGTCTCTGTGGGTTAATATATTGGTCCGAGGTGTGTTGGAAATATTCCTTGAGTCGGAGACGTCGAAAATAGGATTCTGGGTCACCACAGAGAGATTCAAGCTTACACAGAGCTCTTTTCAGGATATTACCTCACCTATCTTGTCTCTCTAATATCCTGGGAGCAATACAGCTACAATACCACTGCATAAGACAGCAATGGAATCAAAAGGTTTTTCCAGTTTTGTTTATATAATCAAGGTTAATATACTATAACTTGGCAGGTTAAGAGCTGATAGCCAATACAAATTAATGTAAACAGGACATAAACCTGCTAACCTCATTTTTTATATGGGCCTGACCTAAACACAATCGCTGTTTCCTTCAATGAGAATGTTACATAAGTAAAGCTCATAATCCGGGCAGACAAAGTTTTAAGGGTAGAACAAGAAATCTGTTAATATATTAAGGGTTCTGAAGAGATTGTGGTCAAAACAACAGTTTTATACCAATTAAGTAGTACTACTATTTTGTTTAAAATGAGTTTTTCCAAGTTTTGAGATCACAGACTGTTCACTCCTGTAGTTCATTGTATAAAATAGTAGAATGTAGGTGATGCTAAGAAAGGTGAGATGGAATTAAAAGATTGAAACTCAATTTACATACAGCGCAGTACAATACAGACAGAGTGTGAATGTTAAACATTTAAAAAGAGGAACACTCCTCTGCAGTCCTCTTCCTATTTTTAAGAACTTATTTTAAGGGAAGGGAACAGTCTTCCTTTCCAGATCACTCCCTGAACATAAGACACTTAAATGCAGAATAATAAACCACCAGATAAAGATTTAGAAGTTTGTTTCCAGTTGAGGTAAAGTTCAGCACAGCAAGTTCCCAATGTATGGGCCAGGGTGAGGCTCTATTTTGGGCTTCTCTCCCCTAGGCCTTTTTAGCCAGTGATTTTGTATTGGTGCTGCCACTGTTTCAGTTTACATGGTAGTAGCAACAGTAGGAGAACTAGTGTAGATAAGGCAACTGACAGTATTTTAACCATGGTGTCAAGTAAACTTTATCTGAGTAGGCTCAGATAACATTGTGCTTAATATACTGACAACTGGCTTAAGTCCTAGTTACTGTTGTCACGGGTGGTGGAGTTCAGTCAAGTGAAAAATTTGACAAAAAAAAGCCTAGTTCAGACATAGGCTTAACTCACCTGGTCAAACTGCAGAGCAGGAGAAGCATATTCCTAGGTCTGCAGTGATGTGTGCATTTAGCATCGGGGGAGGAGTGGATTTTCTGAATCGGGTTTGTTGCAATAGCAGTTTGCACTGTCAAATGTGTCAACTGAGACTTACAAAAAATGAGAAAAGGAAGATATTAAAAAAGTCATAGAAAAACAGCTTCACCTGCCATTTGAGCTGCATTTGTAAATTACTTGTTTTTAAATATCCACACAGCTGCTGTACTGAGAACTGGTGAACAACAAACCACGAATCAGACAAGTGATACAAGTTTTAAAGGAAGACGAACTGAGCAAAGTGACTATGAGGCATTGGTAATTGTATTTATTTTTCAGAATAGTTCAATACCCGTGAAGCCCCTGGGCCAAGTTCTCCTCCCAGTTTTATGGGTGCAACTTTCCTGGACTTCAGTGGGACCTGCCCTTGTGTGACAGAGAGCAGAATTGGCCTCATATTTGCAAATAATTGAATTTTCCTGAATCATTATGCAGTTCTCAGGTTGATAAAGATGACATTAAATAGTTTGCTTAATCCTGCTATACTGTGGGCTGGAGCCTGAGTATAGCCAGGTTAAGCGGAATTTCCAAAAGGGGATCTCCCTTGGTATGCAGGTCATGGCCCATCCTATAAACACGACCAGTTGTAGGGTTTACTACCATGTAACCCCATCAAAATTAATAGGATTATTCATGGCAGTAATCCGTATGTGAAGATATGTTTGCAGAATTAGGCCGTTAGCTGTTTCATGGCTATAACTATAGCCCCTGGATGATAGTAGTGATTGCTTCCCCTATGCTCTGTCTACAAGAGGGATTATGGCTAGTGAATCTGCATGATTATGGATCCACTGGCCACTCTCCTCTCCCTCAACCCAGGATCAGGCATTGTCATGGAGAGAGTTGGCATGGAGCACTGCTCCTGGAGCAGGATAATATCTTGAGAGAATTTTGAAAAACAGGAAAAGCTTGGAAGCAAATCAGCGTCACATGCAAAATTAAAGGAAGCTATACTTACGGCCTAAGATATGAATGCTGGAAATATGCCTATCAATTTTATTAAATTCCAAAATAAACATAATGAGAGATGATACAATCCTGGAGCTCACAGGCTCTGCTCCATAAAGGTATTTAGGCTTTTAACCTTCATTGACTTCAATGGAAGTTAGGAACCTAACTAGATCTTTGTGGAATTGGGCCGTAGAGCTCAGGTAGAGCAACAGCACAGAGTAACTTCAGAAAATTACTAGTAATTTTACTGATAACCACATTTCAATATAGTTGTAGAAAACTAGCATTTGTAGATAGGTTGAAATCCTGGCCCTGTTGAAATCAATGGCAAATTTTGCCATTGACTTCTGTGGGGTATGCATTTCACTCCACTTTACTTGAGACATTATGTCAAATTGTGCCTGGCTTCAATGGGGTTGCACAGGTGTAGCTGAGAGCAGAATTTTTCCCTGACTAGAACCATCTGATATTTATCTCCTTTTCATGTGTCAACCTAAAGTCTAAGAATTATTTGTTAAACTGAAAGAACGAGGAGTGCTTGTGGCCTTATGCTCAAATAAATTTGTTAGTCTCTAAGGTGCCACAAGTACTCCTCGTTCTTTTTGCTGATACAGACTAATACGGCTATCACTCTGAAACTTGTGAAACTGAGGAATGAAAAAAATCCATCTTTTTTTCCCTCTTCTGAATCAGGCTTCTAATGTCAGCATTCTCCTGTGACTAATTTTTATATTGCAACTATCCCCAAAGTGTTTAATGTTCAAGGATAATGTTAACTAGCTTATTTTGTTTATTGCTTGAAATACAGAAATAACTTGAACCCAAATCCTTAAATACAGATTTTTTAACCTGCTATTGATCATTTTAGATATTCTCTAACTGAAAAATTTGGGCCAAATTCTCCTCAGTTGTGATTTTAAAAAATCATGATTAATTGCAGTTTTAATTGCACTGTTAAATAATAGAATACCAATTGAAATTAAATACTTTGGATGATTTTTTACATTTACATATATCGTGTATTCTGTGTTGTAATTGAAATCAAAGTGAATATTTTTTTTACAAATATTTGCACTGTAAAAATAAAATAAATGGTTTTTCAATTCACCTCATACAAGTACTGTAGTGCAATCTCTTTGTTGTGAATGTGCAACTTACAAATACAATTTTTTTTTTTGTTACATGACTGTACTCAAACAAAACAATGTAAAACTTTAGAGCCTGCAAGTCCACTCAGTTGTACTTCTTGTTCAGCCAATTGCTAAAACAAACAAGTTTGTTAACATTTAAAGGGAGAAAATGATACCCTCTTCTTATTTACAATGTCACCAGAAAGTGAGAACAGGCATTTGCATGGCACTTTTGTAGTCAGCATTGCAAGGTATTTACGTGCCAGATATGCTAAACATTCGTATGCCCCTTCGTGCTTTGGCCACCATTCCAGAGGACATGCTTCATGCTGATGACGCTCAATAAAAATACTGCGTTAATTAAATTTTTGACTGAACGCCTTGTACGTCCCCTGCTCTGTTTTACCTGCATTCTGCCATATATTTCCTGTTATAGCAGTTTCGGATGTTGGCCCAGCACATGTTGTTAATTTTAAGAACACTTTCACTGCAGATTTCATAAAACGCAAAGAAGGTACCAATGTGTGATTTCTAAAGATAGCTATAGCACTCAACCCAGGGTTTAAGAATCTGAAATGCCTTCCAAAATCTGAGAGGAACAAAGTGTGGAGCTTGCTTTCAGAAGTCTTAAAAGAGCAACACTCCAATGTGGAAACTACAGAACCAAAACCACCAAAAAAGAAAATTAACCTTCTGCTGTTGGCGTCTGACTCAGATGATGAAAATGAACATGCATTGGTCCGCACTGCTTTGGATTGTAATCGAGCAGAACCCCGTTGTCATAAATATAAAGGGAAGGGTAACTACCTTTCTGTATACAGTGTTATAAAATCCTTCCTGGCCAGAGGCAAAGTCCTTTTATCTGTAAAGGGTTAAGAAGCTCAGGTAACCTGGCTGGCACATGACCCAAAATGACCAATGAGGGGACAAGATGCTTTCAAATTTGGAGGCGGGAAAAGGCTTTTGTCTGTCTATGCGATACCTTTGCTAGGAACAGATCAAGGATGCAAGCCCTCCAACTCCTGTAAAGTTAGTAAGTAATCTAGCTAGAAAATGTGTTAGGTTTTCTTTGTTTTGGCTTGTGAAATTCGCTGTGCTGGAGGAAATGCATATTCCTTCTTTTGTGTCTTTTTGTAACTTAAGGTTTTGTCTAGAGGGATTCTCTGTTTTGAATCTGACTGTAAGATTATCTTCCATTCTGATCTTACAGAGTTGTTCTCTTATCTTTTTTTGTTCTTCTAACAAAGTTCTGTTTAAGAATCTGATTGGATTTTTTGGGTCTTAAAAATACAAGGCTGATTTGCGCTCATCTTGTTTATTCTCAAGCCTCCCCAGGAAAGGGGGTGTAAGGGTTTGGGGGGATATTTTGGGGAAATAGGAACTCCAAGTGGTCCTTTCCCTGATTGTTTGTTTGTTAAATCACTGGGTGGTGGCAGCAAATCCAAGGGCAAAGACTTTGTGCCTTGGGGAAGTTTAACCTAAGCTGGTAGAAATAAGCTTAGGGGGTCTTTCATGCAGGTCCCCACATCTGTACCCTAGAGTGTCAGAGTGGGGAAGGAACCCTGACACCCGTCATCAGCATGGACACATGTCCCCTGGAATGGTGGTTGAAGCATGAAGGGACATCTGAATCTTTAGCGCATCTGGCACCTAAATACTTTGCAACGCCAGCTACAACAGTGCCATAAGAACGCCTGTTCTCACTTTCAGGTGACATTGTAAACAAGAAGCAGGCAGCATTATCTCCTGCAAATGTAAACAAACTTGTTTGAGTGATTGGCTGAACAAGAACTAGGACTGAGTGGACTTGTAGGCTCTCAAATTTTACATTGTTTATTTTTGAATGCAAGTTTTTTTTTTTTTTTTAAACAATTCTACATTTGTAAGTTCAACATTCATGACAAAGATTGCACTACAGTACTTGTGTGAGGTGAACTGAAAA
The DNA here is from genome assembly GCF_009764565.3 of Dermochelys coriacea. Classification (NCBI taxonomy): domain Eukaryota; kingdom Metazoa; phylum Chordata; order Testudines; family Dermochelyidae; genus Dermochelys; species Dermochelys coriacea. The sequence continues at coordinate 187,412,574 of NC_050069.1, read as the reverse complement.
ATACTAGGTTTCAGAGTAGCAGCCGTGTTAGTCTGTATTCACAAAAAGAAAAGGAGTACTTGTGGCACCTTAGAGACTAACAAATTTAAATTTGTTAGTCTCTAAGGTGCCACAAGTACTCCTTTTCTTTTTGAAAAATACTATTTTGTCTTTTTTTACAGTGCAAATATTTGTAAACAAAAAATTATTAAGGGAGCACTGAACACTTTGAATTCTGTGTTGTAACTGAAATCAGTATATTTGAAATGTAGAAAACACCCAAAAATATTTAAATAAATGGTATTCTATTATTGTTTAACAGTGCGATTAATTTTTTTAATCACTTGACAGCCCTATTAGCAACACATCAGTTTGATGTTCTAGACCAATGGTCTCCAAAGTGGGGCATGCGCAAGACAATCCCTGTGAGTGCGCGACAGGAGGAGCGCCGGTGGCACACCTGCGGCAGCTCTTCTATGTAGCAGCTCTTCCTCCCCCCCCCCCCCCCCCATCGGCGACCCACCTGCGGCAGCTCTTCCCCTTCTTTTCTTTGGCGGCATGCCTGTGGCAATTTTTTTTTTTTCCCTTGGGGGTGCGTGATCAAAAAAGTTTGGAGACCGCTGTTCTAGACAAGGCTATAGAAACCCAATCCTAGAGGTGCTCCCACAGTTAGTGGGATTTCTCTTAGCAGAGTAGTTGCAGGATTGGGCCCTCAGTCATTTGTTTCATGTGGAAAAAACATACTTTGTTAGAATGCTGTTGTTCAATTAAGCTACAGATCATTTGTCAAACATTTTAATTTAACATTTTGAATTAACAGGATATGTATGACATGAGCAAAACCCGTGTGGCTTTTATGATGTGTGTGACAACACACAGGTGCGGTGCAGAAAAGGATATTGAAATAATGAATAAGTGGTTTGACAAGTATCAGTTTGAAACACCTTCTGGACAGTGCATAGATCCTAATGGGCAGGTAAGTCTTAAAAATTATACCATACCAAGCAGATAGCTGCAAATGGAATGCCTTCCACACCCCCAATAAGGGTTCACTTGGTGCTATTTGAAGCTGTACTGAAGCAGAAGTCAGTACTGTAAAATGTTTAGAAAATATTTCCCCACCAGAGGTATTGATTATCTTTTATAGACAGGGTTTGGGTTAACTGAAGTCCCTGAAGCTTTGCATATGGATCCCTTGCAGGCTGATCTTCCCAGGGAAAGGGACAGCCTAATACAGAAATGTTTAAAACTTCAGCTCCCTGGGTGGCAATAGAAATTCTGCAAATGAGCTCCCCTCCTCCAATACCTAACAAATCCAAATGCTTGGGACATTCAGTTTCCTTATCTGCAGCTGTGTGGCTATAGGCTGGCTGGAGTAAGCTCTCTGAATGATTGACTCCAGGCTTGATTTGAGACTAGCTGAGCCCACAAAAAAAAGTTAATTTAGAAGGATAGAGGGGGGTGTGTTTTCTTCCTTTCCCTTTCACTCTTTTATTGCCAATCTGCTGTATATTATTACACTATGGGGCTTTCCCCCTTCCTTTGATTGCTCTTTTGTGGAAGGGCTAATCTTTAGGCCTCATGATCTTGGTAAGGGACTGAGGCATAGGCAGTGTGGCCTAGCAGTCACAGCTAGGCTGGTATCCACCAGACAAGGATGGCCAAGAGGTGATAATCAGTGAGCAGGGATCAGAGTGATTGCCAGAGTGAAGATCAATAAGGAAGAGTTCGAGTCAGGCCAGGGATAGAGTCCAGTGAGCTGTTAGCCAAGGAGATCTTGATAATGCTGTCATTACAGCATTGCTGAAACTGGCCCTTTTTCTTCCATAAATTCCTTTGTGTATTTCCCAAGATTATAAAATCAAGTACAATATTTGGGTCAGATTCTACCTTTGCTTACACTTGTGCAACACTATTGATTTTAATGGCAGTTGTATCTGTGTAATGGAGAGCAGAATTTGGCCCAACAATGTTATTTCTCTGTGCCTGAGGTAACGTGAATAATTTCTATAATATTGTTGCACCAACTTCCTGCAAAGTTTTTATACCATATCATGCTGAAAAATCTATGAATTTAAGAAAACATAAATGTATTTGAATTTTAAAGGTGTCAGTATAGACTGCCTTGAACACCTAAAAATGTAGTATATAAAGTGCTTGACAGCTTTCATATTTGCATTTACATTCTAAAGTTATAATTTCTCAGCTCTGTTTCCTTTCTGCTCAGATCCAGTGGCACAGCACCACAAAAATCTGCATATGCAAAAGAAAATGCTTGCATTTTAGAATTCAGGCTTGTTCCTGGTATTAAAATGCAAGGCTGCAAAAGCTAATCTGTACCCCTATATAGAAATGAGCCCACCCAATCTTGCTCCCATTTAAGTCAATTGGAATTTTGCCATTGATTTCAGGGGGAATAGGATAAGACCTTAGGGATTTCAGTGGGAATTCTGGGGGCACAGCTGCAGAACTGACTTTTAAATACTCTCATGACTCTTCTTTTAAGGAGTTGAGTAAAATTAGATTAGTGGCAGGCAAATGTCAAATGGTTATGAAGGTCTGTAAACTTGTAATTATAAAGCAAGCTTTTTAGAATCTTTGAGGGCAAAAGGGCTCATGGACTTTCCCTCACCATATCCTCATTCTGGAGGATTTTTAAATTAAACAAAGTACACGTTTTAGATGGACTCAGTTACCCTTCAAAACTCTTCCTTTGCCATTGCTCCCATCGTTTCTTCATTTGCAATAAATTAACTGGGACTTGAGCATATTTACCAGGAAAAAAAAAATACACGTCAAGATCTTTGTCTGCCTTGTATCAAAGCCTGTAATTACTTGATATATTTTTGTAGCATGGCAGGCACTCACTGCCATGGTGCCTCCTGCTAGTCATCCAGGAATTAGCTCTGTTCCAGTCTCAGAGCGCCTCCCGCTGGCCAGTGTCTTCCTACTGATGCCAGCTTCCTCCTGATTTCCACCACTTATAGCACTTAGGGCCCCATGTTCCTCCCAGACCCTGGTGCCCCTTACCTTGGAGTGCTGCCCCACAGCAGTGCCCCCACACTCTGGGTCTTCCCTCCCCAGGGAACCCCAAGAACCCCAATTCCCTAATCCCACCTCACCTCAGTGACCCACTGTCAATCCTCATCTAGCCCCTTCCCTCAGGGGCAAACTGCAGTCTGAAGTGGCCACTCATCATTGGCAAGAGGGTTTGGACCTGTTGCCTTTCCAGCCCCAGCTGCCTCCCTGCAGCCCTAGTACCTTCCCTGGCCTTTAGCAAGGCCTAAACCTGGGGACTCACCAGGCCAGAGCACCGCACCTCACCTCTGCCTCAGGTACCCTGCTTGCTCTCCCAGACAGCCTGTTCCTCTCTGCTCCTCAGTTGGAACAAGAGTGTTCTCTTATTCCTTCATCTTGCCCTTTTATCAGGGTCAGCTGGACCCTAATTGGGTGTGGCCACACCTTCAGCTGTTTACCCAACCAGCCTCCCTTGGCTGCTTTTAACCGCTTCTTAACCGGAGTGGGGTGACTGCACTGCTACAATTTTAGATGAATAATACCAAGTGTATTGCTCAACTACAGCAGTTTAGAGTCACAAATCCTTACAGGTCTGATTATGATCTCACTTTGCAAGCGTAAATGAGGATCAATTTTTATGAATTTGCTGAGGTGCCTATTAGACTTTAAAGATGAAATCTAACAAACTAAATTTGTCAATTTGATAAGTTTTATAGCTAATATAGGAATGGAATCTAGTTAGGATAACTCCTTTTTATTGAGTCCAGGGAGCATAACTTACTAATTTTAATGCAAGATTCTATTCATGCCAGCTTTTACTTTGGAACCAGTATTTCTAAAATCAAGACACATGATGCTCTTAATCAATCAAGATTTTGATAATTCACCCAGAACCACATATGTGTACAATCAACCGTTCATCAATCAAGTGTAGACATAGCCAATGTTCTAGGTGTGTAGTGAACACAAAAATAAAGTCTTGCAAGCAACTGTCATAGACTAAGGTTGAGATTTTGCAGTTATCTCATATACCAGTACAAATCACCAACATTCCTAATTACACTTACTTATGTTCATCTGTGGTCAATTCTTTAGTACCTCCAACACATTTACCGCTCTTTCCATATTTCTCCAAGTAGTAAGGATGCACTTGTCTTAAAGATACTTTTAAGAATCCTTGTTGTTTGAATGGGGTGACATGAAAGGGACAAATTTCAATTTTAAAAACAATTATATAAATTATGGTTTTAAATCTTTTAGGCCAGTTTGCATGGGCTTACAAAGACGAGCATGCTTATAGCAATAGTTAGTTAATATGCAACATATAGTTACTTGAGATCTCACTAAAGAGTGTAGACTCAAGGTAACTTTCAGTTATTTATATTCAAGATCAGAAAGAGAAATACAGGCTGAGGTGAAATCTCACCATTTCTTTGTCCTGTAACCCAAGAGGAAGTGAGAGCTGTTCACCAAGCTGGTCAGTGTCCAATAGCATATTTAGGTTCTGCAGCTAATCAGTAAGCTCTTCTTCCTGTAACCCTGGATGAAGGGAGAGGCTGTTTTAAGGGGATAAGCTAAACTCTGGGATCCAATAAGGTGACCCAGTTTATGTATCCTGTTTCAGGGTCTGTTGGAGAAGGGCAGTCCTCTGATTTTCTATCTGATGTTGTCTAACTGAGGGCTCAGATTTCAGCTGTTTCTCTTTTGTTTCCATTGGTATCCAGTAGATGGCATAAGCATATAACAAATTTCTTCAATCCTTTTCTTATCGGAATCTTTTTATGTTGGACTAATTTCAAGGATTTTTATTTCAATCCTCCACAGACTAGCCTGTTTGCCTTAAAGCATGGGGTCACAGCGCTACTCAGGTTTGGCAGAGCCATCGGTTTCATGACAGAGGGGTGATCGGACAAAATTTGAGTGAGTAGCGTTTTGACCTGGTGCACAGGGTCACAACACCACTCAAATTTGGCCTGTCCCCTGTCTGTCATGATGGAAGGGTGGCCAGACCAAATCTGCCATCCCAGGCTGCTGCCCAGATATCTACCATCCTAGTCAGCTGCCTAGTTTCCCTGTAGTGAGTGCAGTCTCTGATGATAGGAATGTATTGATTCTCATTATCTTTAGCTCCAAGAGGAAGCTAAAGGTTTGGAATATGCATAAGGGCAATTGGTGGCAGTCTTAGGCTATGTCTACACTGTGCATCTTACAGTGGCCGAGCTGTGCCACTACAGCAGTGTTGTTGTAAGATACGCAGTGTAGCCACTCTTTGTCGGCAGAAGAGAGCTATCCTGCTGACAAAATAAAACCACCCCCAACGAGGAGTGGTAGCTTTGTTGGCAGGAGAGCATCTCCCACCAACAAAGTGCTGTCCAGCGCATTTTGTTGGTAAAATTTTTGTTGGGCAAAGGTGTGGTTTTTTTCTCATCCCTGACCAACAAAAGTTTTCCCAACAAAAGTGCAGTGTAAACATAGCCTTAGTTGCTGCAGACAGAAGGGCGGAGTGAGAATTGTAGCTGTTAACAATGTTTTTCAGGGCATGTTTGATACCTCTGGTTTCTTACAACTTACAGTAGCTTTATATTAATATAAATCTAATGACCTTAGTGGGGTTACTCCTCATTTACAATTAAGTGAGTGGTATCTGAAGCAGGCTCTAAGGCCCCAATTCAGCAAGGTACTGCCTGGGACCTCACTGTCTACTTATTGGTAGGTTAACACAAGCAGGCAGAGTCCCTGGAGTAATGACAAAGGCACACAGAACATCTCTTTATTAGTGGATGAGGGCACAAAGGCAGCTCCCCTCCTGCCAATGATGCTGCTGACCAAACACAGTTTTGTTTTCTCTCTACAGCAGGAAGCACATTCACTCCTGAGCTACCTCTCAGAGTTACTTCCTGCATCAGGGGCCTTTCCCTGCGGGGAAGAACCACTCACTTAGGAGCTATCTGTTGATGTGCTCAGAAACACCCACTCATACAGTAACTGTTACAATGTTTAAGAAGAAAGTGACAGACTTTATGCATGTGATTAGTACCATTGATTTCAATAAGACTTGTTCACATGCCTAATTTTAGGCATATGCTTAAGTATCTTGCTGGCTTGAGCTCTAGATCAAGAAGGGAAGAAATCTAAATCCCAAGGCTGTGGGGGAAGAGCTGCCATAATACAGCTTTTTGTTAGCTATTATTATTTATTTGTATTATAGTAGCATCTAGGAGCCCAAGCCATGGACCCACTATGTACAGTTAATGACACTGCAAGGTGTAATAGTGGCTTTAAAAATACTTTTTATGGCTAATTAAATTGATCCTTTAGCCTTATTGTTTTTTCATTTGTTAATAAATAATCTCTTTTGAGATTTAATTATTTTGATCAGCGTATCTAATTCAGCTGTTTGTGACAGGAAATATTGCCAGCATTGGAAGAGTTCCGGGATCAAATCAATCAATCTGAGGATGAAATTAGCTGCTGCCTCATTGCTCTTATGAGTCATGGGAGGAGTCACGGCCTCATTCAGGGGAAAGATGGTGACACTGTTGATCTTGATGATATATTTGCATTATTCAACAATGTACAATGCCCAAAGCTCCAAGAAAAACCTAAAATCTTTATCATTCAGGCATGCAGAGGAGGTGAGTAGGACATTAAATAGTGTTTGCAGGATTTCAGAATTTCAGCCTCTTTCTATGAAGGTTTCATTTCAAGTCTCTATAAAGGGCCTAGAATATGTATGATTAAATCTAGCCCAGTGACCTCAGCAGTTCTCTGTACTCTGGTGTTGGTGTTGGACAGCTGGATTCGGTCCCAGTTCTGGTCTCTCAGTCTCGAAGCAGCCAGCATTGAAAATAACACAGAGAACATGTGTTCCTCCCAGAGGGGTGGCAGTGTCTTGCGTTACTGCACAGTGACATCCTGGTCTGTTAAGGACAAAATGCCAAAATGTATCTAACCTATCCTCCTAACATAGCAGAATGGTGGAGGTGACAGGGGCCTCAAAGTTAGTAGTGGAAAATGGGGTAGTCCTAAGGACTCTGACTGGGAAACTGAAGACAAACCCCTTCCTCACAAGAAAAGGTACATAAGGCCTGACTTCAACTAGTGCCTGCTCTTATTGGGCAACCTCCTGGCTTAACAATTTGTAAATTATCCACAAGGGAATGGAGTATAAATATCTATCTTCTTAGAAAGGCCAGTTTTGCCAAGCAACAGACTTTTTTCAGTCCATTGAATAGTCCCATAAAACCAATTTCACTGATGAAATACTGTGGGGATTTGCTATATATGATACAATATTTCACAAGTACAATTTTATCAAAATTGACACAGAATCAGAATTAATACACTGCCTTTTTTTACCAGGAGACTGTGTTCCCTAATTATTAAAAGAAAGGGCTGGGAGCCAAAGAGGAATCAGGGTTCCAACAAGCAGACAGGCTCATGAAGTCCTAATAGGTTCAGAGAGGCACCTAAAAGTTTGGTTACTTACATGAATCTTATTCTAATCATCTGAACCTCATAGATCTCCAAAATGGAGATAGAAAGCTCCCAAGAACAGGCTCTTTCATGATATTTTGTGGGGCTCTGGGAAAGATGTAACCAAAACCTGAATTCACCCCAGTTTAGAGCACACTTTAGGTTTTAACGCAAGTCAAACATCAACCAAGATCCATGGTTGTTTGCAGACTTGAGCTTTTGCTATTTGCACAACTTTAGACATTGTTGTCCCCCATAAACCACAGCCAGGCCGCACCTTCCTCCCAGACATTGAGACTGTCTAGTAGAGTTGGTTGATAACATTATTTTATTTATTTATTTATCATTACAATATTTGAAATTAAATTGTTGTTTTAATTCTTCAGGTTACTGAGATACATAATTTTTGTTTTCAAAATCTTTAGTGAAATTTTCATCAATTTTTGGTTTCAAAATGTTTGTTTCAATATTTTTGAATTTTGATTTTTTTTTTCTTTTACCCCTTCTTTTTCTTTTCCATTTTTTTCCTGTTTTCAGGGGTAGAGGGAGGGGCAATGGAAAAAAAGAAAGGGGGGGAAGGAAAAATGACAAACCAGAAAATTGAAATAAAAAGAAGAAAAAGGCTGTTATTCATTTTCTAATTTTGAGTTTAAAAAGTAAGAATTTCTGATTTTGATAAAACAATATATTTAAACAAAATGTACTTTACTCAAAAAGTTTCCTCAACTCTGCTATCTAATAATCCATCTAGCTAGATTACACCATATCTCACTCCCTGCATTCCTTCAGTAGCTATAGGTGGGAGTGCCAGGATGGGAAAATATTCTGATACCTTGTAGCTTTTGTATAAGAGGAACAAGTGTATAAACAGCAGCCCATACATGCAAGTCACTTGGAAATCATTTGACACCAGGCAGTCATTTTACAGTTTAAACATATTTCCTTGTCATAAAAACAGGAAAAGAAGACCATGGAGTTGAAGAAATAGAGCATGAATTCAAGGAAGCTGATTGTACTTATAACTTGATAGCTATCAGGAGGTTGCCAACAGCTAGTGATTACTATGTCGTGTATTCCACTCAAAAGGGTAAGAGAGATGAGGCCAAGTTAGGCCCCAATTACATGAATTGTGGTTCGTTCCAGTCGGGGTTTGTATGCGTGAGAGTAGAATTTGACCCTTTATAAATGCAATTTCTGACTGTTTTTTTTGGGGGGAGGGGGGTCCAGTTCCAAGTTAGTATAGTGGTTGTTATCCCCGTTCTACAGAGAGGTTAAATGACTTGCTCAAGGTTACACAGGAAAGCTTGTGGCAAAGCTAGAATCTCTTAACTCTAAGCCCTGTTCTTTAAATACAAAAGCATTTCTGACATAGGCTTTGGGGTCTCTCAATAACTTGTATTTCATAGTATGGGAAAAAGTGTAAGAGATTTATACTGAGAAAAATACAATTTTCCTCTATTGGGACCAATATCCAAACAGGATACAGAAGGAGAATGTGAATTCACATCAGTAGTCGTTGTATGGGGAACAGACTTTTAATTCCCCAAATGGTGAAACCGGGCCTAGTGGAAATGCTGATGTAACCTCACCCTGATATGATAATGAACTCTTGACAGCTGGGAGGTGGCCTGGAACAGTGGCCTGACGAGCAGGCCCTAGTCGGATAGAGAGACCTTTGAGACACAGTAGGGAGAGGCAGTCTCAGGTTGTCCTGACAGAAAGGGGGTCAGTAAATGGACATTGATTTCAAAAGATGTAAGATTTTTATTTTATTTTCTCTACATTTAAAGGCTCTTTTATATAGGAAAGCTATACTAATCTAAGGCTTGAATTTAAACCAATATAGTACTGCTGGTGTAACACCCCATGTGGACACTCTTATTCTACTATGAGTGCCTTTTTCAGTTTAGTTTGTCACCTGGAAAAACTAAAGGAAAAAAAGATTGTCTTTACTAGACTATGTGTATCCACTCAGGGGGGAGGGTGTGTATGTAGTGCTGGTAGAGCTATACTGGGAGTTAGGTGCCTAGGCGCTTTAGAAAAATCCCACTAGGTTCCTATCTGTTTCTTAGGAATCTAAATATCTTTTAAAATCTGGCCCATAGTTAGGAAACCAGTAAGTATAATAAGTGGTTATTTTTTGGCGAATGCAGCTGCTCAGCCTCTCTGAAAGAAATGAGCTGCTGTTGAAGTCAAAACTGACATGGCTATTAATAGCAGTGTTCACCACAGGAAACCTATCACACCTCCAATTTACTGAAAATCCAGGCAAAAGAATTGTCAAACACAGCTTCTGATGGAGAATTTTACTTTACATGAGTAACAAGATGGGGGAAAATCCACTAAAATTTCGTGTCACATGGGTAGACTAAGGCACTTGTGCTATATCATGATGGAATGAAAAACAATGCATCAAATTCTTCATTGGATTTTGAGCTGGTATTGTTCAGTTTCATCTGTGACTAGTATATTCTAATCTAGTGAGTGGATGGTGGGGGGCGGGGGAGAAGGGATCAATAGTGTGTGTTTGCATTTCTTTGTCCTGATTACAGTAATGATAATTGCATTGATTTTAATGAATTGCATATTTTTTTTAAAGAAATATGATAGTGGGAACTGGAGGTGTGTGAGGGAAAACAGGCCTTGAACTGGGGCTTCCTTTCTCTGGAGCCTTTCTGGTCCTTCTCCTCTCTTTTTTCCAAATTAGCTCTCCCTGCCCTTCCCCGCAGAAAGACTATATTGTTCAACATGTATAAAAACAATAGAGATTTGAACAGGGCTTTCTTTTGTGGGAAGGGTTAGAGGAGGCCTATTTGCGGAGTTTGGTAGAAAACATTCCTTGTAGTTGCAGGTACAAAAGTCCCTTACATTGCAAAGAAGCATTTCCACTAATGCAGTCAAACTGACATTAAGTCTTGGGTATTATTTGACCTTAGCAATTTTGTACTAAGTCGAAACCACAAAAACCAAAGCATTCAGAAAAAAAGCCGCACAACTACCTACGTCCTTTCACACTCATCTACATCCACTCTCAAATACATATAATCCCTAACAACCGAGCAAATCAACCACAGTCTTCAAGGCAGTTTTAGATTTAGAGTTAGTGGGGTTCTGGGTGCAGTTTAATTTTTGGGGGGCCCCTCTCAGGACCTAGCCAAGAAAAGGAACATTCTCTCTTATTTCCCTCACCCCCGTTTTTCATTTTTTTTCTTCATCCTTCTCCTATATTATAAGTAATAGGAAGTAAATGAAAATAAAGTGAGGTACATTGATTGGGACAGGGGGTTGGGGTGCAGGAGGGTGTGTGGAGGTCAGGCGCAAGGAGGGAGTTTGGGAGCAGGCTCCGGGCTGGGGCAGGGGGTTGGAGTGCAGGAGGAGTCAGGGGGGCATCGCTTACCTTGTATAGCATGGCTCCCAACACGACTGGCACACCCCTCTGGCATCAGCTCCTAGGCAGGAGGGGCCAGCGGGTCTCTGCGCACCAATCCCGCAGCTCCCATTGGCTGCAGTTTCCGGCCAATGGAAGCTGTGGAGTTGGCACACAGGGCCGGGGGCGACATGTGGAGACACCCCCCCAGGGGCCGCAGGGACATGCTGGCCGCTTCCGGGAGCGGCACGGAGGGAGGGAGGCAGTGCAGGCAGGGAGCCATCTTAGTCCTGCTGCTGGCACGTCTCTGTGTGCCCCTCGAGGGGTAGGGAGGCAGCGAGTTTCCGTGCGCTGCCCCTGCCAGCACACAGAGATGCCTCTTCCCCCCCCCCCCCCCCCCCACCAGAGGCACGCAGAGACGTGCCAGCAGCTGGCCATTTTCAGGAGCAGCATGGGGCCACCGGCCACGGATTGCAGGAAGCCTGAGCCCTGCTGCGCTGCCAGCCGGGACTTGGGGGCAGGTTGTGAGATGAGATTTGTCCTGCATTTGGGGGGGGGCCCCCTGTCATTGGGGGCCCCATTCCACCACACTGTTTGTTTCATGATAAATCCGCCTCTGCATCAAGGATGCTCGACAGCTTTCACTGTCCCCGTGGCATGACAGAATTTCCGGGGATGAGAATTTATTAGTTTTTATTTGTATTGCAGGCCTCCCAACAGTCCTGGGTTTTGTGGGACTGTCCTGCTTTCACTCACAAAGTCCCCTGTCCCTGTTGAAGCAGCTCCTGTCCTGCACAACTGGCTGGGCTTGTCTCCCCACTCAGGGCTTTTCAACCTGGCCCTGGCAAGAGGGTTTGCAGTGCCACACAGGTTTCGCCTAGCCACCCTGAGGGGGTGGCTGGGCCACATTTGACTGAGTGACATTGCAATTTCTGGTTGTGTTGGGGGGGCCAGGCCAAACCTGAGAAGCACTGCGACCCTGTGCACTGGGAGCCAAGTCAGGACGCCTGGAGCAGAGTCAAGCCCAGCCAGCCCTGCAGGACAGGAGGCGCAGGAGCTGCTGCTGCTGTGGGGTGAGTGTGGGGTGAGCTAGCTCTTCCACTTTCTTCTCCCTCTCTTCTCCCCCCCCACCGCGATGCCCTTTCCTGGGTCTCCCATCCCCAAGGGCAGGACCTGTCCTGCTTTAGCTACTGGAAATGTTGGGAGATATGGTATTGGCTTTACGAGCTATAATACCTTGCTATTTGGGAGCAGCATTCGGTGTTGGGTGGTTTGTAAGGTAAGCGTTAGTTTGTTAGGTCAGGAAGAGCCCCATTAAACTGGTGGTGTTGTCTGGCTTGCCACAAGGGTGTGCAGCCTACTTCCTCCTTCACCTCCACCCACCTCTTTTGATCAATGCATTAGGAGGCGAGGTAGCACCACAGTTCTGCCAGCTCCCTGCCCCTTTTCTGCTCACTTGCTCATGGTGAGCAGTGGCAATGCAGGGACTGCACTCCACAGGAGACTCAGAACCACAATCGATTCTAGCTGATCCTAACATAGCTACATAGGAAGGAAGGGGAGAACCATTATGTCTCCCTTTTCCTCTAGGTGCCCGTGTTAGTGCTAATGATCACCTAGTGTTAATATGTCTTTAAAAGTTCTTAAGTTGAATTTTGACAATCAACTTTTATTAGGAAAAATCTAAACTGACGAGCTGTTCCTGCTTTTTTCCATCTGTAGGTTATGTTTCTTTGCGTAACAGGGAAAAAGGCTCTAGAATGATTGAAGCAATGGATGAGGTCTTTTCAGAGCAAGGCATGAAGTGGCATATCGGCGATTTATTTACTAAAGTAAGTATGCAACAAAACTGGATAAAGAATATGTTCAAGGTGACCTGCAAAGGAAAACTAATTGGATGTCTGCTCTTTATTGCTTTTTTGCCAAGTATGAAAATAGGCTAGGGTAGCTATTTGGGGTGTTTTAAAGTTTTTCTCCTTTTTCACTTCAGAAATTTGGACTTTGTTTACACTAGAAGATTCTGAAGGGCAAAATTCACTCTTGTTCTGAGGACCAGCATAAGGTCTGTGCAGTACTCACATCTTTAAAATAGCAGTCCAGTGGTATTTAAGTGATACATAGATCTTGTGCTTTCATTCTGCACAGGAGTGAATTTCACCCATATGCAGCTGGTAAAATAGTGGAATTGTAATATCTCAAGAAACAAGAGATTGACAACCAAGCAGTTGGAGAGGAGAGGGAATTTTTAAAGCTCTTTGAGTAACAGCTTATTTACCATCAACCCCTCAGACATACTTGGAAGAAAGGATGGTATGGTTAGAGTCACCACAACTGCCCAGTTTGAGAAAGCTCCCAATATGTGCCTGATACCTCCAGCAAAATTAGGGAAGACTAAACTTAGCATTCCTGATATTAGCAAGGCAAAAAAAAACCCAAATGTTAAAAAATAATACACGTTCAGGTTTTCTTTATATAAATAAGCAACTGTAACAACAACAAAATGGAACAACCGTAGTATTTTAAATTTCCTTTAGTAGTCACCCTTAATTACTATGTATGTTGGGCCAGATCCTCAGAGCTACACCAGTTTACAAGAGCTGAAGATTTGGTCCATTAAATACATCTAAAGTAATAAAGTTAATAGAGACCGTATATTTTACATCGTGAATACTATTCATGTGATACTATTGCTGAGTTGACGCAAGTGGCTTTCAATTTTCATTAACAATAAATAACATCAATTTCACTCTACACACACAAATCAATGAAAAAATATTTCCATTGATGATGATCAAAATTTAGAGGTAGGCAAAGTAAGAAAAATGCTCCTTGAGAAGTCATAAATCCAGTGATTTAGACTTTTGAATTTGGCTTGTTACAAATGGACTAGCGAATAGTAAAAACAGGTCTGATTTGTTGATCTAAGGATATTTACTATATGATGTTGACAATTTGAGTTTTTAACCGTATATAAAGTTTAACTTTTTGAATTTCAACCTCTGTTTTCATTAAATATTTGTCTGATCACTCTCCATAATTTCACACCACTGTGAAAATTTAAATTGATAAAATCTTTTAAAAATAAACGTTTGATATTAGCCATTGAAATGATAAAAAAAAAAAAATTGAATTTTGGCAAGGCTAGCCATAAGATACTAAGAAAAAGTCAGTAAAATAAAAATCAACAAAATAATGTACATGACTGAAAACAAGCTGATTAAAATCATAGGATGCAGGATAGGAGTGGAATACATGGGGCTGGGGGATGCCTAGCCAAGGGCTGGAGGGAGTTGATTTTCACACACACTCATTAGAGAAGTAGTTGACATTAGGTCAGAGCCCAGTACTTTTCACTGTGGAGGCTTGTGTTCAGAAGCCCACTTGTCACCTTCCTGTGGTTAAAAACCTACAGCTAGAAGGGCTCAGTGAACTCTGCAGCGTTCACCTTGGATAGGGTGTCCAGATGACAAGAACAAAATATTGGGACACATGGGGGGGCAGCCACAGGCTTATGCCCCACACCAGGGTTGGCTCTAGGTTTTTTGCTGCCCCAAGTGGGGGGGGGGAAAAAGTCAGACTGCCACCAAAGCAAAATATCGGGACAAATGGCGTCCTGACCAGCGGGACAAACAACTAAATATTGGGACAGTCCCGATTTTATTGGGACATCTGGTCACCCTAACCTCAGAGTTTCCGTTTAATATTCCCTTAAGGAGGAAGGGATTAAATGAGTCTCAGGCAGAAGAAACAGCTTCTAACCCAGGGATGGGCGAACTTTTTGGCCCAAGGGCCACATCTGGGGATGGAAATTGTATGGCGGACCATAAATGCTCACAAAATTGGAGGTTGGGGTGTGTGTGGGGGTGAGGGCTCTGGCTGGGGGTGCAGGCTCTGGGGTGGGGCTGGGGAGGGTGCTCTGGGCCGAGACAGAGGGGTTTGGAGGGCAGGAGGGGGATCAGGGCTGGGGCAGGGGGTCGGGGCACAGGAGGGGGGGAAGGGGTGCAGGCTCCAGGCGACACTTACCTCAAGCAGCTCACGGAAACAGTGGCATGTCCCCCTCTGGCTCCTACGTGGAGGTCCGGCCAGGTGGCTCTGCACACTGCCCTGTCCACAGGCACCGCCCCTGCACGCACAGAGCAGGTCAAGCCCCAGACCCTGCTCCCCGGAGCTCAAGCGCCGGATTAAAATGTCTGAAGGGCTGGATGTGGCCCCCGGGCCGTAGTTTGCCCACCTCTGTTCTAACCCCTCACCAATCCAAAGGGAAAGGAACCTTTAAACCTGTGGAGGGGCCTCTCTGTGATGATTTTGAGTTTTGCCAACTTGCTAGACAGGAAGGAGCCACACTGTCATTGGCTGCTTCTTCCATGCAGTTCCCCCTCCCCCAGATGGGAGTGCAGAACAGGTGCTTTGCCTCAAGTAGAGCTTTTGCTTCTTGTTCATTTGTAGATGCAGATTTAGACAAGACACAAATGCTCCAGGACCCAAAGATGCATGGTCTTCCTTAGGGCTCAGCCTACATTCCTTCCCCCACCCCCACTCAGCCCTATAACAGATTCTGTGTGTAGTAGCATCATTCACCAGTGAAGGTTTGGATTATGTTTTTATTTATTTTTTGATTAAGGTTTTATTTTTCAGATCAATAACAACCTGATGCACGAAACTTTTAGTATCCATGGATGCCCTGTGAAAGAGACAATAGTCGTCGAATCAACTCTGACCAAAGCCGTGTACCTTGCACCTTAACTGGTTGTTCAGTGGAAGACTCACTGCCTTTTGAATTGCTCAAAATACAGACAGTGAATAAAAATAAAATAAATACAGATAATAAAGTTTAAATAGTCACCTTTTTCCAAATTATAGCAAAATTCTTTAGGATGTTCCTTTTAACTAACTAGATTTATTACTGCATTTTAACAGCTATTTTCAATAATGGCATTTTTTTTTCAACAAATAGTCCCATTTTTAGAGAGCACTTTTTTACAGGATCTTTGAAAAAACCCAGTTTACGATCTTATATTTGTCTTCATTTATAAATAAAGTCAACCAGTAAAAACAGTTTTATGTTGAGAGATCACTGGCTCCTTTTCCAGTTCTGCAGAGGGCATTTTCTCGTTCCCTGTACTACTACTTAAAACTCTACCATAAGTTCTACCCTAACATCCAACAAATCTCTTACAACAGCTTAGTCCTAAGTATTAGCCTGGGGAGTCTGTTCTAGCAGCAGTGCGACAGAGTTGTTTGAATGTTACCAATAATGTGTCCAGTAATTTCAAGTGTGTGGTGATGCACGTCATGTATCTGAAGAGAATAATGGGCCCAACCACTCTATTTCCAAGGCAAAATAAGCCTACTCTTCAAGTCCATGGGAGTCTTTCCATTGATTTCGGTGGATTTTGGATGAAGTGCTAAACGGGGGGTGCTGTTCATAACATTAGAAGGGAGGGGGAAGATTCTTCCTATGTTGCATAGGATTTACTGTATTGGCTCAGATTAGGTACCCACTTATTCTACAGATTATCTGTTAATATGCATTGCTTTATCTTTACCCAGTTTAAATTTAATCTGTTCCCACTGCACCCAGGCCCACAACATGTTTGGTTATCCTGAATTTTGCACTATCAGTAAGTTTTGTACTGTAATATATTAGTATTAAGAAGTTAAGATAATGATAAAGCCGTTATATTATATAATGACATATTCTCATCATAAGGAAATGTGACTAAATTTGTACTCAATCTTTTTAAAAAAGGGGAGACATAGAAGCAGTATGTTATCATATTTAACTTGACTTTTTAAACTTTATTATCTGTATTTATTTTATTTTTATTCTCCATTTGCATTTTGTGCAATTCACATAAAAATTGTGAAGGATATAGATAACTTAATGCTGAAGAAAACACCCAAATTATAAAATGTTTGAGTCTCTCCCTGAGGCTGACCATTCCAATGATCTTATATGTATATAGTTTCCTGTTTGCATCCCTTCTCTGTTTTCCTCTGTCACAAGGGAAGAAATGCAAGCATATTTTAAAATTAAAAATATGGCTTCTAATTTTGAATTATTAAATCAAATTAATCCTTGTGTAGCACTGGAGAGAGAAGGGTTATTTTGGAGACAAATTTGATCCATGTTTTGTTTTCTCTGCAAGGTATCGCTGATTTTAGTAAACCAAAGAGCCACCAATATATGTTCGACCCAACCTGAGGAGCCTGGTATCTTGTGATCCATGGGGCTTGAAGAGCAAAAAATGAGGAAAAAATAGAAAGGCATTAAAAGTACCCAGTCTATTTTTTTTAATCAACTGGGAAAGGAAAGAGAATAGAAAAACAGTAGAGGAGATGACAAAGATGAACCAGAACAGAAACATAAATAAAGTGGCCCTACCTTTTTTAAAGATTTAGTACCACTGATATACAGTGTGTATTGAATGTTCAAAAAAAGAAAAGGAGTACTTGTGGCACCTTAGAGACTAACAAATTTATTAGAGCATAAGCTTTCGTGAGCTACAGCTCACTTCATCGGATGCATTGAATGTTCAGTATGCCATTGAAATGCTGATTCTACCAGCCATAAGTACCATCTTTAAAGCTTTAGAGCCTTAGGATATGTCCACCCAGCAACAGACACTTGCGATTGGCCCACGCTATCCAACTCGGGCTCACAGAGCTAGGGCTGTAGGGTGACTGTTTTATTGCTGTGTAGACTTCCAGGCTTGGGCTGGAGCCTGGGCTCTAGGATCCTGCTGAGGGGAGCAGGGGGGAAGGGCCCCACAACTTGGGCTCTAGCCCAAGCCCAGAAATCTATACAGCCCCATAGCCTGAGCCTTGCAAGCCCTTGTCAGCTAGGATGAGCCAGCCATGGATTTTTTTCATTGCTGTGTAGATATGCTCCTTCTTGTCATCTTATTTAGAGCAATTTCTTGGAAACCTTTACTTATATGAGTTGCCTCAATGATGTGAATTAAACTATTAACAAGTAAAAATTATTCCTAGGAGCAGGCATACTTGCATTACCTTAGCATATGTAGCAAGTATATAATATCAAATACACGTTTAAGAGGGGCTATTTAACTCAACTGGAAAAAAGTAGGATACTTCAGGACACTTCTTTTTTTTTTAAACCATCAATGACTACATACATTAGTGTTAAATACCGTGGCTTGGGGAATATCTGAAACTTCTGACTAACCAGGTGTACGGATTAATGGAAGTGCTATTCTGTGGTGCAGTGTCACTGATACAGAAATACAGGGAACAGAGGGAGTAATGCTGATGTTAGCTTAATGCTTTGTACTCTATTAAAAAGAGTAAAAAAAAAAACTTTATTGAGACCTGCTATACAAATACAAAGCTGTTGATTAGTGCTTACAGGTGCAAAGAGGCAAATTGGGAAGTTAAGTGTGTGATGAACTAACGTAAGAGCACAGGATGGACACGCTGTAGATTAGGGTAGTTAGGATTTTTGGAAAAAAGGAATTTGGATAACTGGAATTCTACTGTATTATAAAACCTAGATAATAAATTCAATTGATAGTTACGCGTCTTATAAATGTCCATACGTCCCTGAGGACTTCAATGAGCTGTAGGATTAAAAATAATAATGTTAACAAAAGCCTTCCTTTTAAGGAAGCATATTATACATATGAAGTTCAAATTAATAAATTTAAGGACACTGAAATTATAATATTGTCTAAACTTTTATACCAATCACTACTATGATGACTGAGAATTTTAATTGAAAGTTAAGTCCTCCCAACTACAATGTGAAATAATCTATTTACTAAGCTGCCTGAAGAGGGATAGCTCAGTGGTTTGAGCATTAGCTTGCTAAACCCAGGGTTGTGAGTTCAATCCCTGAGGGGGCCATTTGGGGCAAAAATTGGGGATTGGTCCTGCTTTGAGCAGGGGGTTGGACTAGATGATCTCCTGAGGTCCCTTCCAACCCTGATATTCTATGAAGTATTTTCTTTCAAAGTCACTGATACTATATCACATCAAATGCATCCCTGAATTGGTTGTATTTAGCCCATTGTATTTTACAGGACAGGGTCAGCAACAGAAGCATGTAAGGACTGGGTGCGCATGGAAGAGGTACTATAGTGACTCTAAGAGACGGGTCTTTGCAAGTCAATAAGAATCATACATGTATTTGGAATATTTCATGAAGGTATTTCTTGAACTTTTCACCCACAAAAGCATAGATCACTGGGTTCAGGCAGCAGTGGATGAAGGAGATGGTTTCAGTTACCTGCAGGGACAGGTCTAGGCTTTTGCTCATCTCGCAGTCATCTATGATGTGCAGGCTTTGCAAAGAAACCAGAAAAATCACTATGTTGAAGGGCGTCCAGAAGAGGAAAGACACAACTACAGCCAAGAAAACCAGCTTTAAGCTTGTTTCGGTTCATGCATCTCTGCAGGTTTTACAAGATGTGGGAGTAACAGAAAATGAGTGCGCCAAATGGGATCAGGAAGTCCATTATATTCACTTCAAAATTGATTAAAAGTTTCCAATAGTCCTATTATACTGGTAATAAGATGCACATTTCATAATGCCATCTTCATTAAATTCTTGGATGAATAAAATATTTGGTACTGAAGCTAAAATGGCCACTGACCAAACAGCGAGGCTTATAACAATGCTCAGCATAGTTGTTCGAACTTTCCGAGCGTACACAGCATGGACGATAGCTAAATACCTATCTATACTCATTAGGGTTATGAAGAATATGCTGCTGTAGAAGCCAATGTAGTAAATTCCACATATTATTTTACACATTGCATTTCCAAAAGTCCATTGGCCTGAAGCATAATGAGCCAGGAAGGGTGGGGAGAAAACATAAAGCAGGCCAGAGACGGCGAAGTTCTCCAAAAAGACATAACTTAGCTGGTCAGTTTCTTGCAAACTACCAGAACACAGATGACCAAGCTGTTTCCCACCAAGCGGAACATGAATACCACACAATAAAAGACTGGAAAAAATACTGATCCAAAGATCTCAATGTTCTCCGTGCTGCAGGTGGAACCCCACTTGGAATAGTAATCATAAAAAGTAGATGACTTGTCTCAGTTGAATAATTCATCATGAGGTGACCTGTTCAAGAGCACAGAATTTAATACAACCCAACAATCCTATTGGTTAGTTAGTAATCTAAGCACAATTCTGCCCTGACACCTCACACAACTCAACAGGATTGTACAGGCTGTAAAGGGATAGAATTTGGCCCCAAGGACAGGCTAGCCTGTTCAGTTAAAAGAACATTTCGCCCTCAAGCCTCACACAACACCTGAACCAAATCAAAGCTTTTTTTGAAGTTTGAAAATATTTGGCTAACTTTTGGGTTTCATTAGATTTATTTTTTGTGAGTATCTCCGCTTTCAGTTATTATTGTCAAAATCCCACGAGAAAGGTTGTTCCCCAATGCTTAATTTGTGCCAAGGCTTGTCAGGGCTGAGCTTCGTCACTTCAGGGCTTGGCAGTTTATAGCCTCAGCACTTCTGGGCTTCCTCTTTCAGTTATGAAAGTAAAAAAATTGCTTGCACCCTAATTGCTTGAGCCTCAGCACCTCTTTCATTGCATATTAAGCACTGCTGTTCCCAAACTATTTCCATGAAAATGAAAAGAGGAAATACTGGGAAGCCCACAAGATAACTTCTCACAGGGTTTCCTACTCAGTTTTACTAGAGATCCAGAGATGGCGACAGGCTAGCATTGGGGAGAAACTGGATTTGTGACTTTCGTGGCTGGTGTGTCAGGGATGTGATGTGTTTCCATGAAAAGGGGAACACCGAATAGTATGTTAGTGAGCAGAAGAATTTTGAGAGCCTGGTTACCTAGAAAATTGCAATGAGGCCTAAATCCTGTCGCCAGCGCTCAGCCTGAAAGAATGGTGCTCATGGGGATTCCCAATCACTGTGCATCTTGTTCAGCGGATTAAGGAACCAGACTCACTTCATGGTGCATAATTAAAGCATCAATAAAACTGAGGTAGGGAACATGCTGAGCACCCGATTGGTTATCATTTCCTTGTTTCTAAACTATATTCTAAACTATGCCCTCCCACTTTTTACCTGTTGTAAGGCGAGCAACAGGGGGCAGGAGGTGGAGAGGAACAAGCGAGGGACGTGGCCTCCGGGGAAGAGGTGGTGTGAGGGCATGGCCACAGTTTGGGCACCTGTGACCCCCCACACTTTTAGGGAGCTTCTGTTGCTCCTGAGTCTGGTTTACCTGTGTGTTAGTATAGTTGAAAGAGATATTAGAGTTATATGAATGTGCTTAGTGTTAGACTTTATGGAATGCTTGTAGGATGCTGCGTATATTAATCCTACTTACAATATCTTGTTGTGTATCTGAAGTTAATGACAATTCGAGATTGTTGAATAACAGGCTCGAAGATTATCAATCAGAGATTAGTACAGCACTTCACAGAATTCAGAAAGAATGGAAATATTACCACCCTTTGATGTGATGATGATGAAGAGCTGGCTATGGTGTCTCTCCTTCACCGTAACTGGAGGGACTTGCAGTTTCATTCCCTAACTAAGTTCCAACTCCACTGTTATTATATAAGTTTTTAAACAAAGAAATCTCTTTGTCAGAAGAAATATACATTCTATACATTTCTATACATTGTATACACCTGATTTATGTTATGTGTGAAGGCTTAATTATTTACAGCTGAAAGGACTAACAATTCTATAAGATAATAATAGCATTCAGTGGCTCTTTCTTCCCCCATAATCATTCTTCACTATTGATTCCCCAATAGGAAACAGCAGCTGTAACAATCATCCCTCATCAAATTTCCCAGTTTTATATATGCTTATGTACTCATTATATATATGTGTGTGTGTAAGGGAATGGTTTCCAAGAACATCTGGAGTTCTATAGGTCAAAGAGATTATTAGATACAGTCTAATGCATAGAATTCCTGAAGAGTTATTTATTGGTCAAGGACAGCTGCAGCTGCACAGGAGCCAGCAAACAGGAGAGTTTCAGTGGGAGTTTGTAAGGGGAGTTTGTATTGTGGTGCTTGTTTGGGGTTTGTTTTGCTGTGGGTGGTGGTGTTGTGGTGTGGTTTGTGTTTCCCCGATTTACAGGATTTAGGTGGGAAGGCTATGACAGGATACAGAGGCAGCAGTGGGAGTGACCCATGTCATGGAAGACACAATGAGGATGACTGGATGTGGAAGCTGCGGTATGTACATGATCCTGGAGGGGGGACCTGGTAAGAGTTTCATCTGCATGAAGTGCCGTCTGATAGAGCTGATGGAGGAAAAGATCCGAGGTTTGGAGATGCAGGTGGAAAGTCTGGTTGAGTTTAGAAAGGGGTTCGAGCAAATTATGGAGCAAAGACATGACGTATCTGAAGGGAAAAGCTCAGACTTCCAGATGGAAGCAGGACTGAGGAATTCTGAGGGGAGACTGGGTGAGGAAAGTGGTCAGTGGAAACATGTGACTAAAAGAACCAGGCAGAGGAAAAGACGGGCTAGTGAAGGAGAAATAGAGCTCAAGAACAGGTTTGCAGAGTTGGAAAATGAAGAAGGGGCTCAGCAGGTAGTCACTGAAGGTGGAAGGGCAAGGAAGAAGAGAAGAGCGGCTAATCCTATAGGAAAAGGGGAAGAGTCAATGGAGACTACACCAAATATGAGCCCCAGGAGGATAGAGGATGGGTTGAAGAGGATTATAAGGGAGAATAGGAATGGAAAGAACTTGCATCCAGAGGAAACGGGATAGATTGGAGAATAGCACCATCACCAGGAAAAGGCAGGTCTATGTGATCAGGGACTCTTTACTGAGAAGAATAGACAGGCCTGTAACTGTGATCCAGAGCTGATCCAGAGACTAGAAGGGTATGCTGTCTTCCAGGTGCTAAGACACGGGATGTAGACCTGAGGTTGAAAAGGATCCTAAAGGGAGCAGGAAACAATCCCCTAATTATTCTTCATGTGGGAACAAATGATACGGCTAGATTCTCGCTGGAAAGTATTAAGGGAGACTATGCTAGGCTGGGGAAGATGCTTAAGGAAATAGAGGCTCAGGTGATCTTTAGTGGGATTCTGCCTGTTCCTAGAGAAGGGCAACAAAGGTGTGACAAGATTATGACTATCAACAGATGGCTTAGGTAGTGGTGCTATTAGGAGGGCTTTGGGATGTATGGGCACTGGGAGGCATTCATGGACAGAGGACAGTTCTCTCAGGATGGACTTCATCTGAGTACGGAAGGAAATAGACTTCTAGGATGGAGGCTGGCACAACTGAATAAGAGAGCTTTAAACTAGGAATTAGGGGGAGATGGTTGGGAGATGTCCAGGTAATCTCCACGCCAGATTTTAGCATTGAGAAGGAAAGAAGACAAAGTAAGAAAGGATACAGCCGTGGGTAGGAGAATGTATATAAGGAGGAAGGGCAGTGTGGATACCAGTCTAATAGGTTATACTGGCTGTAGAATGACCGTGTCTAATAGGGTACAGAATGTGAGCGAGGCCAAACAGCAAAAATTAAGATGTCTGTACACTAATGGGAGGAGCCTAGGTAACAAAATGGAGGAACTAGAGCTACTGGTGTAGGAAGTGAAACCAGATATTATAGGGATAACAGAAACATGGTGGAATAGAAGTCATGACTAGACTACAGGTATTGAAGGGTATGTGCTGTTTAGGAAAGACCGAAATAAAGGTAAAGGTGGTGGAGTAGCACTGTATATCAATGATGAGGTAGAATGTAAAGAAATAAGAAGTGGTGGAATGGATAAGACAGAGTCCATCTGGGAAAAAATTACATTGGGGAAGAAAACTATTAGAGCCTCCCCTGGGATAGTGCTTGGGGTGTGCTATAGACCACCGGGATCTAATTTGGATATGGATATCCAATGTTTTTAATGAAGTAAATACTAATGGAAACTGCTTGATCATGGGAGATTTTAACTTCCCAGATAGAGACTGGAGGACCAGTGCTAGTAATAATAGGGTTCAGATTTTTCTAGATGCGATAGCTGATGGATTCTTTCATCAAGTAGTTGCTGAACCGACTAGAGGGGATGCCATTTTAGATTTGGTTTTGGTGAGCAGTGAGGACCTCATAGAAGAAATGGTTGTAGGGGATAATCTTGGTTCAAGTGATCATGAGCTAATTCAGTTCAAAATGAACGGAAGGATTAACAAAAATAAATCTGCAACTAGGGTTTTTGATTTCAAAAGGGCTGACTTTCAAAAATTAAGGAAATTAGTTAGGGAAGTGGATTGGACTGAAGAACTTATGGATCTAAAGGCAGAGGAGGCCTGGGATTACTTTAAATCAAAGCTGCAGAAGCTATTGGAAGCCTGCATCCCAAGAAAGGGGAAAAAATGCATAGGCAGGAGTTGTAGACCAAGCTGGATGGGCAAGCATCTCAGAGAGGTGATTAAGAAAAAGCAGAAAGCATACAGGGAGTGGAAGATGGGAGGGATCAGCAAGGAAAGCTACCTTATTGAGGTCAGAACATGTAGGGATAAAGTGAGACAGGCTAAAAGTCAAGTAGATTTGGACTGTGCAAAGGGAATTAAAACCAATAGTAAAAGGTTCTATAGCCATATAAATAAGAAGAAAACAAAGAGAGAAGAAGTGGGACCTCTAAACACTGAGGATGGAGTGGAGGTCAAGAATAATCTAGGCATGGCCCGTATCTAAACAAATACTTTGCCTCAGTCTTTAATAAGGCTAAAGAGGCTCTTAGGAATAATGGTAGCATAACAAATGGGAATGAGGATATGGAGGTAGATATTACCATATCTGAGGTAGAACCGAAACTGAAACAGCTTAATGGGACTAAATGGGGGGGCCCAGATAATCTTCATCCAAGAATATTAAAAGAATTGGCACACGAAATTGCAAGCCCACTAGCAAGAATTTTTAATGAATCTGTAAACTCAGGGGTTGTACCGTATGATTGGAGAATTGCTAACATAGTTCCTATTTTTAAGAAAGGAAAAAAAGTGATCTGGGTAACTACAGTCCTGTTAGTTGTTGACATCTGTAGTATGCAAGGTCTTGGAAAAATTTTTGAAGGAGAAAGTAGTTAAGGACATTGAAGTCAATGGTAAATGGGACAAAATACAACATGGTTTTACAAAAGGTAGATCGTGCCAAACCAACCTGATCTCCTTCTTTGAGAAAGTAACAGATTTTTTAGACAAAGGAAACGCAGTGGATCTAATTTACCTAGATTTCAGTAAGGCGTTTGATACCGTGCCACATGGGGAATTATTAGTTAAATTGGAAAAGATGGGGATCAATATGAAAATTGAAAGGTGGATAAGGAATTGGTTAACAGGGAGACTACAGCAGGTCCTACTGAAAGGTGAACTGTCAGGCTGGAGGGAGGTTACCAGTGAGTACCTCAGGGATCAGTTTTGGGACCAATCTTATTTAATCTTTTTATTACTGACCACGGCACAAAAAGTGGGAGTGTGCTAATAAAGTTTGCGGATGATACGAAGCTGGGAGGTATTGCCAATTTAGAGAAGGACCGGGATATCATACAGGAGGATCTGGATGACCTTGTAAACTGGGTAATAGTAATAGGATGAAATTTAATAGTGAGAAGTGTAAGGTTATGCATTTAGGGATTAATAACAAGAATTTTAGTTATAAGCTGGGGACGCATCAATTAGAAGTAACGGAGGAGGAGAAGGACCTTGGAGTATTGGTTGATCATAGGATGACTATGAGCCGCCAATGTGATATGGCCGTGAAAAAAGCTAATGCAGTCTTGGGATTCATCAGGCGAGATATTTCCAGTAGAGATAAGGAGGTTTTAGTACCGTTATACAAGGCATTGGTGAGACCTCACCTGGAATACTGCGTGCAGTTCTCGTCTCTCATGTTTAAGAAGGATGAATTCAAACTGCAACAGGTACAGAGAAGGGCTACTAGGATGATCCGAGGAATGGAAAACTTGTCTTATGAAAGGAGACTCAAGGAGCTTGGCTTGTTTAGCCTAACTAAAAGAAGGTTGAGAGGAGATATGATTGCTCTCTACAAATATATCAGAGGGATAAATACCGGAGAGGGAGAGGAATTATTTAAGATCAGTACCAATGTGGACACAAGAACAAATGGATATAAACTGGTCATTGGGAAGTTTAGACTTGAAATTAGACGAAGGTTTCTAACCATCAGAGGAGTGAAGTTTTGGAATAGCCTTCCAAGGGAAGCAGTGGGGGCAAAAGACCTATCTGGTTTTAAGATTAAACTCGATAGGTTTATGGAGGAAATGGTATGATGGGATAACCTGATTTTGGTAATTAAGTGATCTTTAAATATTCATGGTAAATAGGCCTAATGGCCTGTGATGGGATGTTAGATGGGGTGGGATCTGAGTTACTACAGAAAATTCTTTCCTGGGTATCTGGCTGGTGAATGTTGCCCATGTGCTCAGGGTTTAGCTGATCCTTTAGCCATATTTGGGGTCGGGAAGGAATTTTCCTCCAAGGCAGATTGGAAGAGGCCCTGGAGGTTTTTCACCTTCCTCTGTAGCATGGGGCACAGGTCACTTGCTGGAGGATTCTCTGTTCCTTGAAGTCTTTAAACCATGATTTGAGGACTTCAATAGCTCAGACATAGGTGAGAGGTTTTTCACAGGAGAGGGTGGGTGAGATTCTGTGGCCTGCGTTGTGCAGGAGGTCAGACTAGATGATCATAATGGTCCCTTCTGACCTTAGTATCTATGAATCTATGACTAAGGTGGTTCTGTGCCTTAGAATTCAACATACTCTTTGTTAATATTATAATGGTCCTAAAGAATAGTTAACATATAACTGAATCAAATATACAGAAAGAAAAGGACTAAAAGGGTTAATATTTACTAACAGATTCTAAGGCCTGGTCTACCCTACAGAGTTAGGTTACACAAGGCTGCTTTCGTTGCCCTAACTATGAAAGAGTCTACACTAAAATTTCGCTCCTGCCAACGTAACTCACACGCTATGCCAACTTAATAACTCCACCTCCACAAGTGGCATAGAGTTTAGGTTGATGTAGTTAGGACAACGCAGTGTTAGTGTAGACATTGTGATAATTACATCAACTGTTAGTGGTCACTAGGAGGTGTTCCACAGTGCCCCATCTTGACCGCTCTGGTCACTGTGTTGAACTCCGCTGCCAACAGCAAGGAACACAAGAAGCCACTCTTCCCCTTTAAAGCCCCCTGAATTTTTGAAATTCCATTTCCTGGTTGTCCGGCTCACCTAGCAACTCTCAAGCATGCTCTAGCAACTGCCCAGCTGCCCATGCCTGCTCCACACTGCAGATACGCTCCTGCCTGGTGTACAGAGGAGGTATTGGATCTCCTGGGTCTGTAGGGAGAAGAGGCTGTGTAGGCACAGCTCCAATCCAGATACAGAAACATCAACATCTACAAGCAGATCGCTCTGGGCATGGGAGGAGAAAAACTACAAGTCGGACCTGCAGCAATGCCACATGAAAGCCAAGGGGCTGCGGCAAACATACCAGAAGGCAAGAGAGGCCAACAATCACTCTGGTGTGGAGCCGCAGATGTGCTGGTTTTACGAAGAGCTATATGTCATCCTCAACAGGGGCCCCACACCACCCCCAAAAGGCCTGTGGATACAGGCCATCACTGTGAACAGCAAGGATGTGGACAAGGAAGAGGAGCAGGATTATGGGGGACAGGCAGTACAGCAAGCCAGGACATGTTTTTGAGTCCTGCACAGACCAACCAGTCCCTACAGTTGAGCATGGATGAGCCTGATGCAGGGGAAGGAACTTTCTTGTAAGTATGCCATTTGTTTTGAAATTACAGGGATGGAACCCCCAAAGTAGCAGGACACATCTGTTCATTTACCCTTTTTAACTTGTGCTAGAAGAGGTAGTTAAATAACCAAAAGAGGTAGAGGTTCTATTTGCTTTTCATTCCCCTGGAGAGTTAAGCAGAGGTGTCCCTGCAGAACTGTTTGTTTATGTGCATTCGGGTGTCCCATGAATCCGCAGTAGATATCTTGATGAAACTTTCCTGCAGGTAGCCTGCAATTCTCTGCTGGGGGTTTATGGAGAGGGCTGTCTTATTTCTTCCACTGTCATAGGACACTTTCTCACACCACTCAGCAATTAGTTCAGCAAGCACCACTGCAGCACACACAGGCTAGTACCATACAGTCCCAGGGGCACCTGGACACCTGCAGGAGCTGTTCCCTTTCAGCCTCCACTACCCTCAGGAGTGAGATATCAGCTAAAAACACCACCGATTGTGGAAAACAGTGCCAGTATTCAGTATGCCCTATACACATATACTCATGCCTGTGAGCTATCCCCCCTCATATCCCCAATCCCTGCAATGTCCAGGGCTGTACTCACCATGGCTGGGACTGCTGCCATGCTGTAGAAATCCCAAGGAGTTTACCTAGATTCCTGGGGCTCTGTGTGCTGGTAGCTCAGGGAGAGGCACGCTGTCCCTGGATGAAGTGGGAGCCCAGGCCAGACTAAGAGTCTGCTCAGCAGCCAAGAGGGAGAGAGGAGAGACACTATTTAGAACAACGGGGGTCCCTGTTGGTTTGGGGAAAGATGGCTGGTGCGCCTGCTTGGAGGAAGGGGCCGAGTCAAATGACTGACAAACGAAAGCCCAGAAAGAAGAGCCAGCCTGACGAATAGGGAGTAAGATGCCCTTCCCTGGGAGCTCAGGGGAGGGAGAAGCCAGTTTGGAGCAGTCTGAAGCCAGCCATGGAAAGGGCAGGACTTGCTGTGTGGGGAGCTGGTGAGTCCCAGGCCTGCATGCAGGGCTCCCCGGAGACCTTGCCTTTGGGGACCTGACAACAAGATCCTCAGCTTGAGCCTTTCCTGCTCCAAGGTGACTCTCAATGTGTAGAGCTTTGTTGGGAAAACTTCCCCCCAGCCAGACTGAGTTAGCCCTCCAGCGCTCTAGGTGAGATCAGTCACCACATGGCACGACTGCTCTGGCTGCTAGTCCAGGGCTTCCCACCTGCTGTCAGTGGGTCTGTGCACTGGGGCAGGAGATTAGGAGTTAATGTAGTTTTGAAAGCTGCACCTTGAGCCCTGCACCCGTTGGTGGTGAGGGGAAATCCTGGCACCAGAAGCATCCTGACTCCTACATGAAAAAGATGCCTGGCAGCAGCCATCGTCAGCCCTCTGCAGTGACTAAGGAGTCCAGAGCCATCTCTGAACCTGAAGATCCATTATAGAGTTGTGAGTTACCATCTTTTAGTTAGCTAGTCAGGGAAATTGTTTGGGAGACCCCCTCACTCCCTGAACTGTGTTCTCAAGCCAGGGGCTAAGGGTTTGGGGATTTTATTACCTGGTGCCCTATTAAATCTGCGGAAGGACTTACCACTTTATCCCACTTGTCAGTCTTTTGGGCTGTACAGAACCCAGTCAGCCACATTGCTAACTGCTGCACAGATGATATTGTGGTCACAGGTCATCCAGGGCTCCTACAAAGTATAATACCAATGGGACACTAATTTTACATTTGCTATATTAGGTCATGTGACTGGAGAAATTCACAAGTATTATAGGTAGGGTCACTGGTGATCCTGAGAATAGTGATTTACCCTGTTACGTTATATTTATCGTCTCTTTAATATAATTGCTATGTTAAATATATTGTACAGTAACTCTTCACTTAACGTTCCCCGGTTAACGTTGTTTCATTGTTACGTCACTGATCTATTAGAGAACATGCTCATTTAAAGTTGCACAATCTCCGTTATAACGTTGTTTGGCAGCCACCTGCTTTGGCTGCTGCTTGCAGGAAGAGCAGCCCGTTGGAGCAAGCTGGTGGAAGCTTGGAACCAGGGTGGACTGGCAGCTCCCCTAAGTTTCCTGTGGGGCAGCTGCCCAGCAGGCTATCAATTGCCAGGCAGTTCAGCTGTCCCTCCCCGCATTGCCGTGTGCTGCTCCTGCCCTCTGCCTTGGAGCTGCTTCTGGGAGCCTCCTGCTTGCTGCGCAGAGGGTGGGGGAGAAGAGAGGTGCTGATGTCAGGGTGTCCCCCTCACCCTGCTCCTGCCCCACACTCCTGTACCCCATGTCCACAGAGCAGGGGACATGACAGGGCTCAGGATGGAGGGAGCTTGCTGGCAGCAGCTGCTGTCTCAACTTGCTGATCTACCTAAAAAGGCAATGTACTTAGAGTGGGGTCAGTGTACTTAAAGGGGCAATGTGCATGTCTCTCTCAGAGACACACAGACATTGTGTGTGTTTCTCTCTCTCTCTCTCTCTCACACACACACACACCCTACCCGACACTTTGGGATAGCATGGGTTCATCATAACATTCAGTTTCCGCAGGGAATGTTTGCAGCCACTGCCGTGAGTCTATTGTGTCTCCTCCCTCCATTTGTGCTCCCTTGTAGAGTGTGAGGCTACATTAACAACAATGTGTTAACCCTTGAGGGCTCAACTGAGTATTAGTTCATATTTAGCAGCAAGGCATTCCCTGGGATATCTCACCCTCTGACTCCACCAAGCTTCACAATCATCATTGCTGTGTACAGTATCTGGCAAAAAATATTTCCCTGGAACCTAACCCCCTCTATTTACATTAATTCTTATGGGGAAACTGGATTTGCTTAACATCATTTTGCATAAAGTAGCATTTTTCAAGAACATAACTACAACATTAAGCAAGAAGTTACAGTATATGTTTGTGTCATTTCTTGGAAGCCTCCAACTATCTGGCAAATAAGTGGGGGTTACTTTGTGATTTGTATTTTACTCCCATGCTGCCCAGGCGATCCTGCCAGGAAGGAGCAAAGGGGGTGGAGGCACTGCTAAATAAATTCATAAATTCGTAAAGAAGTTACACCCTGCTAAGTGGTGGCAGAATCCAGAAGAATCCAGGTCTGTCCACCAAAATCGGTAAGGAGATTGGCACTAAAGGAGGTAACCGGGAGGATAGAGGATGCTACACTGAAGACACCACTGGGATTCCATCTTTTAAACTCAGATCTTAAATACACCTCTGCTGACTTCCCAGGGAAATTGAGTAAATTCCCAATATGGATTACCAGAAGAGGCTTGTAACTTGGTATAAGATGGAGGGAGCTGAACCGAATGCCACTTCATGTTCATTAATGTACCTACTGAATAGGAAGTTAGACAAATAGAAGATGAGATTGCCCGTGTCAGAAAATGGGAAACCTGTGTGGTTCGGAGTCAGGTGCAAGCGAAAGAGGAAACTACTTTTTCTCTCCTTGTAGAGAGCAAGGTTTAAAGGTTATATTATCTACTGTAATGACGCCACATGTGATTCTGCGAGGTGGACAGAAGGGAAGATGGAAGGTGACCATACAAGCACATTTTGCCTTCCCATCTTCCCCACTATCTGAAACTACAAAATTTCAGTCCATTGGAGGACTTTCTTATTCAGGAAGGAAAGACCATGGCTGAATTAAGGACTTTTTGGGGATGTCATTCTGTGCCTCCTCTCACTTTCACGGGGTTGGGGTGGAGGAGGGGGGAGAGGGCTGGGAGTGCAGGCTCTGGGGTGGGGCTGGGGATGAAGGGTGCGGGGGGCTCTGGGCTAAGGGTGAGAGCTCTGGGTGGGGCCAGAAATGAAGAGTTCAGAGTGCGGGAGAGGGTTCCAGGCTGGGGCAGGGGGTTGGAGTGCGGAGGGGGGTAGACTCTGGCTGGGGGTGCAGGCTCTGGGGTGGTGCCAGGGATGAGGGGCTTGGGGTGCTTGAGGGGGCTCCAGGCTGGGGCTGGGGGCTTCAGAGTATGGGAGGGAGTTTGGGATCCAGCTGGGGGTGTGGGCTCTGGGGTGGGGCTAGGGATGAGGGGCTTGGGGTGAAGGAGAGGGCTCAGGGCTGGGGAAGGGGCAGGGCTATCCTTACCCATACGCAAATTACGCAGCTGCATAGGGAACCAGGAAATTTGGGGCACCAAATTGCCCCAGATTTCCTGGTGCCCTACGCAGCTGTGTGCTGCTCCAGTGGCCAGCCCAATCCCCCGGCTGGCTGAGCCAGCCAGGAAAGCTCCGCTTCTTCCCCAAAGCCCCCAGTGCTGCTCTGCCCCGCCTCTTCCCACCCATGCTCTGCCCCAACCCTGCTGCCACTCCAACTCTTCCCCAAAACCCCTACCCCGCTCCGCCCCAGCCCTGCCCCCACTCCACCACTTCCCCTGAGCTACATCCCAGGGGACTGCAGCTGGGGCAGGTGCGCCCTGCACTCACCGGGCGGCAGGAAGTGGAGCAAGCCGGCCCCAGCCCACTCCACTCTGCCAGCTCCCAGCTGCACCGCAGATGAGTTCTGGGGGGCAAAACCCCTGGTGTGGACAGCACTATGTCAGCGGGAGAGCTTCTCCCACTGAGCCAGGTACCACTGCACGTGGAGGTGGTTTTATTATGTCAATGTGAGAGCTCTCTCCCATGGACATGGAGTGGCTACACAAGTAATATTCTTACATCAGTGGTACAGCTGTGGGAAGCTCCCTGGTGTAGACATGGCCTTAGTGAATGCACTGATGTTTATTTGCTCCGATTTACTGCCATGCATTGTAGTACTAGGCATGCACTAAGCATGTTGCAGTGGAAGGAAGAAATTACGGCTGAGAAAATTTTAGCCCAAGCCAGAATGTACCACTTGTTGGCCTGAACCTGAAGATGGTCATTTATAACATTAAAAATAAGAATGGTTTTAAAAAACATTTTCAAGGAATTCTTTGCACCTTGGATAAAAGAGTAACTAATGTGTTACACCCTGACTTCTGAGGTCTGGTCTACACTACAGACCTATATTGGTATAACTATATCACTCAAGGGGGTGAAAAATCCACCCCACCTGCGTGACACCGTTATCCTGACCTACGCCCCCATGTAAACAGCGGTATGTCAGCGGGAGAGCTTCTCCCATTGACACAGGCAATGTTACACCACACAGTTAAGTCGACTGAAGTAACCTTGACATACAGCCACTGCTGTAATTAAACCGCTGTTGTACGTCCACACTAGCTCCTTGTGTGGGCGGAGCCAGCGCGTCCACAGTAGCATGGGGGGGGGGACACAGAGAGCAGTGCACTGTGCGTAACTATCCCAGGGGACAGCTGGCCGCAGGTTGTTTTGGGGAGGGTTTGCAACGCCTCGTGGGGGGCAGGCCCAGTGTCACATGGGGCAGGTTTCTCAATCCCCTCATTCCATGGGCATCCGACTAGGTTTCCAGCTGATTTTCAACTGCTCTGGTAACCTGCGAGCCAGCCATCTCTGCCAGAAAGCATGGATCCTGCACTGTCCTTCTGTATTGTGCTGTGAATTAGGAACACCAGGCTATAAGAGGAGTTCAAGGGGGGCTATTCATCACCACGCTGACCCCAGACCCCTCCTTGTAGAAACAGCATGGCTGCAGCTGTGCACCAGAGGCGACCATTTCCTCCCTTGCCTTCTGCTGTGCCTGCCGCAGCTCTTTGAGTTTTACACGGCACTGGTGCTTGTGTCCCTTTCACAGCCCCTCCCCTCCATGCCCTGAGCAAGTGCCTGGGGCTGGAGCAGAGCTGTGCCTGCACGTGCAAGGGGAAGCATGCAACGGAAATATTAGCACAGAGCTACGGTTCTTAATTTTTGCATCGCAGGGCTTGGCAAGTCATCTTTCGTGGCTGCCCCCCCTCCCCCCCCACACACAAGCAGGAGGTGGGGGGAGTAAGGAGCAACCACTGGCGCTCCCATGACTCCAGGTCAGTTTCCCCACAGGATGCAAGAAAAGGGTACAGGATGGGAGTGCAGGCTGAGGGGCGCAGGTGGGGGTCAGTGCTCTCTGGCTACCCAGCCAGGGCTTATTTTTTGCAGGGACTTGCTTCTTTCATACATCGGCTATGAGCTGCAGGCAGCTGCTTCCTCGCTTTCAAGATCCTATAGTCCCTCTCCCCTCTGTATACAGAGAAAGGGGTGGCGATATGGATCAAGACAGGCAGCAAAATCCCCCATGCGCCTAGCCGTGCAGTTAAAGCAGCCAAACAATTTAGGCAACCTCTCCCGATGGGCAGTTGGAGTGGGAGGTAGCTGCTTCTGCAAAGTAAATCAGGAAGCCACACTGACTTACTGTACTTTGCAGAAGCAGCTGCCTTCCAGAGGCGTGGCTGCTTAAACTGCAGGGATCACTGATGGGAGCATGGGGGATTTTGCTGCCTGTCTTGATCTATATCACCTCTCCTTTCTCTGTATACGGGGCGGGAAGTGGGGAGGGAATATTTAGTCTCTATGGGGAGAGGGGTGGACTTTGGTGTGAGTTGGTCTATGTGACACTTCTCTCTCTTTGGGGATGGGGGGCTTCGCTCTTTGAAGTACACGCAGGAATCTCATTATATCCGCATCTGATCGGCAAACATGGTGCACGATACAACTGCATCCTCGGATATAAAATGGATATCCATGGATTTGAAGGGCTCTAGTTCTCCTGAATTTTGCTCTGTCCTAAGTAAGTTTTATATCGTAATATATTAGTATTAAGAAGTTGCGATTAGGTAATATGGAAATCATATATAAATTATATTATATATATTATATATTATGTCATATTCTCATCATAAGGTAATATGCTCAATTTTGGTCACTTAATCTTTTTTAAAAAGGGGGCAAATGGCAGTAGTATATTATATTCAACTTTACTTTTTAAACATTATTGTCTATTTATTTTATTGGTATTCACTGTTTGCATTTTGTGCAATTCATGTAAAATTTTTTGAAGAAAACAGATAACTTGTTGCTGAAGAAAACAGCCAAATGTTAAAATGTTTGAGTCTGTCCCCAAGACTGGCCGTTCCAGTGATCTATCTAATCTATCTATCTATCTATCTATGGTTTCCTGTTTGCGTCCCTAGTCTGTTTTCTTCTGTCACGGGGAAAGAAATGCAATAATATTTTAAAATGAAAAATATGGCTCCTATTTTTGAATTATTAAACCAAAATAATCTTTGTGTAACACTGAGTGGCTGAGGGTTATTTCAGAGACAAATTTGATCAGTGTTTTGTTTTCTGTACAATGTATCGCTGATTTTAGCAAACCAAAGAGCCACCAATGTATGTTCCACCAACCTGAGGTGCCTTCTGATCTATGGGGATGGGGGAGCAAAAAATGAGGAAAAAATAGAAAGGCATTAAAAGTACACAGTCTATTTTTTTAATAAACTGGGAAAAGAAAGAGAATAGAAAGACAGAATAGGAGATGACACAGATGAACTAAAATAGAAACATAATTAAAGTGGCCCTACCTATTTTAAAGGTTTAGTACCACTGATAAAGAGTGTGTACTGCATGTTCAGTAAGCCATTGAAATGTTGATTCTACTAGCCATAAGTACCATATATAAGGCTTTACAGCTTTAGGATATGTCCACCCAGCAATAGACACTTGCGGCTGGCCTGTGCTAGCCGACTCAGGCTTGCAGAGCTTGGGTTGAAGGGCTATTTCATTGCTGTATAGGCTTTCAGGCTCAGACTGGAGCCCATGCTCTAGGACCCTGCGGGTTGGGAGTGTCCTAGAGCTCAGGCTCTAGTGCAAGCCCAGAAATCACAGCCCCACAGCCTGAGCTCTGCGAGCCCCAGTCTCAGCCATGGGGTTTTCTTTGTTGTGTAGACATATCCTTAGATATACTCCTCCTTGTCTTCTCATTTAGAGCAAATTCCTGGAAACCTTTACTCATACAAGCTGTCTCAAGAATGTAAATTAAACTATTCACAAGTAATAATTAATCTCAGGAGTAAGCATACCTCCATTACCCATGTGTTTAAAGCAAGTACATACTGTCAAATACGGTAGAACCTCAGAGTTACAAACACCTCGGGAATGGAGGTTGTTCGTAACTCTGAAGTGCTCGGAACTCTATGAACACAAAACATTATGGTTGTTCTTTCAAAAGATTACAACTGAACATTGACTTAATACAGCTTTGAAACTTTACTATGCAGAAGAAAAATTCTGCTATTAACCATCTTAATTTAAATGAAACAAGCACAGAAATATTTGCTTTGCCTTGCCTTGTTAAGTCTTTTTTTTTTAAACTTTACTTATTTTTTTAGTAGTTTACCTTTAATACAGTACTGTGCTGTATTTGGTTTTTATTTTATATATTTTTTTGTCTCTGCTTCTGCCTTATTGCATACTTCTGCTCCCAAATGAGGTGTATGGTTGACGAGTCAGTTCATACATTTGGGGTTTGTAACTCTCAGTTTCTATTGTCCATGTTTAAGAAGAGCGGCTATTAAACTCAACCAGAAAAAAGCAGTATACATCAGGAAACTGTTTGTTTTTGTTTTTTTTTAACCACCAGTGACAACATGCATTACTGTTAAATTCCAGTGGTTTGCGGAATATCTCAATCTTTTGACTAAGCAGGTGTTAGGATAAATGGAAGTGCTATTTTGAGGTGCCCTGTCACTGATACAGAAATACAGGGAACAGAGGGAGTAATGGTGATGTTAGCATCATACTTTGTACTTTATTAAAAAGAGTAAAAAAAAACTTTATTGAGACCTGCTATACAAAATAAAAATCTGTTGATTAGAGCTTACAGGTGCAAAGAGGCTAATTGAGAAGATGTGTGTGTGATGAACTAACACAAGGCTACCAGATGGACACACTGTAGATTTGGGTAATTAGGATTTTTGGATAAAGGGAATTTGGATAATTGAAATTACACTACAAAACCAAGCTCAGAAATGAGGTTGATAGTTACATGTCTTATACATGTCCATAGGTCCCTGAGCACTTGAGTAAGGGATTAATAATAATATTGATAACAGCCTGGTTCTCCTTGTAAGGTAGCATATTATATATATGAAGCTCAATTTAATACATTTAAGGACACTAAAATTATAACATTGTCTGAGCTTTTATACCACAGTCATTACTAGGGTAATAGAGAGCTTTAATTGAAAACTAAGTTCTCCCAACTACAATGTGAAGTAATGTATTTACTGAGCTGCCTGAAGTATTTACTTTCAAAGTCACTGATACTTATAATACACCAAATGCATGCTTGAATGATTGTATTTGGCCCATTCTATTTTACATGACAGGGTCAATCACAGAAGAATGTGAGGACTGGGTGCGCATGAAAGAGGTACTATAGTGACTCTGAAAGACATTGTGGTCTTTGCAAATCAATAAGAATCTTGCATGTTTTCTGAACATTTCATGAAGGTATTTCTTGAACTTTTCACCCACAAAAGCATAGATCACTGGATTCAGGCAGCAGTGGATGAAGGAGATGGTTTCAGTCACCTGCAGGGCCAGGTCTAGGCTTTTGCTTGTCTCGCAGTCATCTATGATGTGCAGGCTTCGCAAAGAGTCCAGAAAAAGTGCAATGTTGAAGGGTACCCAGAAGAGGAAAAACACAACCACAACAACAAAAACCAGCTTCATTGCTTTATACTTGTTTCGGTTCATGCATCTCTGCAGATTTTTCAAGATGTGGGAGTAGCAGAAAATGAGAATGCCAAGCGGGATCAAGAGACCCAAAACATTGACTTTAGAATTGGTTAAAAGTTTCCAAGCAGTCCTATTATCCTGGTAATAAGGAGCACACTTTACAATGTCATTTTCATTCAGTTCTTGGATAAAGAAAATACTTGGTATAGAAGCGAAAATGGCCACTGACCAAACAGCAAGGCTTATAACAATGCTGAGCATGGTTGTTCGAACTTTCTGAGCATGCACAGCATGGACGATGGCTAAGTACCTGTCTATGCTCATGAGGGTTATGAAGAATATGCTGCTGTAGAAGCCAATGTAGTAAACTCCACATACTGTTTTACACATTACATTTCCAAAAGTCCATTGGCCTGAAGCATAATGAGCCAGGAAGGGGAGGGAGAAAACGAAAAGCAGGTCAGAGATGGCGAGGTTCAGCAAATACACATCAGTCATGCTGGTCAGTTTCTTGCAAACCATCAGAACGCAAATGACCAAGCTGTTTCCCACCAGGCCGAATACAAACACCACACAATAAAGAATTGGAAAAAATACTGATCCAAAGGTCTTGATATTCTGTGTGCTGCAGACAGAGCCCAAGTCAGGATAATCATCATAAAAAGTAGAGAGAAGATTCGACTCAGTTGAATAATTCATCATGAGGTGACCTATTTAAGAACACAGAATTTAATATGATCCAACAGTCCTCATTTTTAGTTATTATCTAGGCACAATTCTGCCCTGATACCCCACACAACCCCACTGAAGTCAACAGGGTTGCACAGGATGTAAAGGGTAGAATTTGATTCCGAGGACAGGTTAGCCTGTTCAGGTAAAAGAACACTTTCCTCTGTGACATTATCTAATTAAAATATAATCATGCAAATCATTATTTCTACCATGGTTATATACTTGCAACAAATCTTATAAAGAGTGTAAACCATGGCCGGAAAGGCTTAAGCATCCTGCAGGCTAATTAACCTAGCACCTAACTTCTAACCCTGTAGAGACATGTTAGAAGTTATAATTAAGGCCATTTGATGCTAGATAGGCTAGAACTTTGCAATGCAAACCTATCTAGTTAAAGTTAGGGGTGATACTAATTGTATATGTGTACTCATAATTGTTAGCCATGTGAACAGACAGTTCCGGTCTGTCACTGTAGCTATGGATTCAGAGATCAAAAGGGAATATGAACATTTAGATGAATCTTGGGTGAACTAATGTCATTGTCTATATATCTCTTTGAAGTTTGTGATAGACTGCCTAATGAATCAATTGTCCTATGTTAATTTGTGTAATTAATTACTGGTGGTGTTTAGGAAGCAGAAGGTTGCATCAAAAGCCTATTGTTTGCCCAGGACTGCATGGTCAAGTGGATGCTAGAACACTGTATAAAAGACCCTTGAGTCCTGATCATGTCATCTCAGATCTGCTTGATGCTTCAACGCAGGGGAAGCTTAAACCACAAGATTGAGATCCCAGTGCTGACTGGTCCACCCTGAATATAATATTGGACATTGGACTATAACCTATGGACTAAAATCTAAAAGAACTCTTTGCAACTATAAAGCTTACCATCTCTGCTATGAATCTGAACTTCATGTATATTGATCTTTTAACCATACTCTCTCTCTTTTCATTTTAAATACATTTATTTTAGTTAATAAGAATTGGCTGTAAGTGTGTATTTGGGTAAGATCTGGAATATTCATTAACCTGGAGGTAATGTGTCCGATCCTTTGTGGTTGGTAAAACTTTTTTATACGATGAAATAAGTAGGGCTGTCAATTAATCGCAGTTAACTCATCCGATTAACTAAAAGAAATTAATCGTGATTAATCGCACTGTTAAACAATAGAATACCAATTGAAATGTATTAAATATTTTTTGGATATTTTTCTACATTTTCAAATATATAGATTTCTATTACAACACAGAATACAAAGTGTACAGTGCTTACTTTATATTATTATTTTTATTATAAATATTTGAACTGTAAAAATGATAAACAAAAGAAACAGTATTTTTCAATTCACCTCATACAAGTACTGTAGTGCAATCTTCTTTATCATGAAAGTGCAACTTACAACTGTAAAATTATGTACAAAATATAACTGCATTGAAAGACAAAACAAATAAAACATTATATCCTACAATTCCATTCAGTCCTACTTCTTGTTCAGCCAATCACTAAGACAAACAAGTTTGTTTACATTTACAGGAGATGCTGCTGTCTGCTTCTTATTTACAATGTCACCTGAAAGTGAGAACAGGCATTCGCATGGCATTTTTGTTGCTGGCGTTGCAAGGTATTTGTGTGCCAGATATGCTAAACATTCATATGCCCCTTCATGCTTCAGCCACCATTCCAGAGGATATGTTTCCATGCTGATGATGCTCATTAAAAAATAATGCCTTAATTAAATTTGTGACTGAACTCCTTGGGAGGAGAATTGTGTGTCTTCAGCTCTGGTTTACCTGCATTCTGCCGTATATTTATTATATATGTTATAGCAGTCTCGTATGATGACCCAGCACATGTTGTTCATTTTAAGAACGCTTTCACAGCAGATTTGACAAAACACAAAGAAGATACCAATGTGAGATTTCTAAAAATAGCTAGAGGACTGGACCCAAG
Source organism: Dermochelys coriacea (assembly GCF_009764565.3). Classification (NCBI taxonomy): domain Eukaryota; kingdom Metazoa; phylum Chordata; order Testudines; family Dermochelyidae; genus Dermochelys; species Dermochelys coriacea. The sequence continues at coordinate 187,372,688 of NC_050069.1, read as the reverse complement.
GTTTAAGAATCAGAAGTGCCTTCTAAAATCTGAGAGGGATGAGGCATGGAGCATGCTTTCAGAAGTCTGAAAAGAGCAACACTCTGATGCGGAAACTACATAACCTGACCACCAAAAAAGAAAATCAACCTTCTGATGGTGGCATCTGACGCAGATGATGAAAATGAACATACGTCCATCCGCTCTGCTTTGGATTGTTATTGAGCAGTATCATTATCGAGCAGAACCCATCATCAGCATGAACACATGTCCTATGGAATGGTGGTTGAAGGGACAAATGAACCTTTAGCGCATCTGGTACATAAATATCTTGCAACGTCAGCTATAACAATGCCATGCAAACATTTGTTCTCACATTTTTCAGGTGACACGGTAAACAAGAAGCTGGCAGGATTATCTCCTGCAAATTGTAATCAAGTTTTTTTGTCTGAATGATTGGCTGAAGTAGGACTGAGTGGACTTGTAGGCTCTAAAGTTTTACATTGTTTTATTTTTCAATGCAGTTATTTTTTGTCCATAATTCTACATTTGTAAGTTCAAATTTCATGATAAAGGGATTGCACTACAGTACTTGTATGAAGTGTATTGAAAAATATTATTTCTTTTGTTTTTACAGTGCAAATATTTGTAATAAAAGTAATTATAAAGTGAGCACTGTACACTTTGCATTCAGTGTTGTAATTGATATCAATGTATTTGAAAATGTAGAAAACATCCAAAATATTTAAATAAATTGTATTCCATTATGGTTTAACAACGTGATTAATCGTGATTAATTTTTTTAAATCACTTGACAGCCTAGAAATAAGATTTTCATTAATCTTCATCATATCTGACTTGGGTAACTAGGTGAAGGCCTGAGGCTGGATTGCTTTAAGGGCACTGTGTTGTTGGCATCTGGGTAGCCAGTGAGGTATTATAGAAGCTGTTTAGTGCTGGCTTGGTAAATCTAAGTATTAGAATATCCACCTGCTTTGGGGATTGTCTGCCCCATTCTTTGCAGTTCACCCTAATTGAGTGACCTCAGCTGGCTCCACCTGGGACTCCGGTTACACGCCCTCATACAATGCCTAAACCAAATCAAAGCTTTCTGAGATTTGAAAATATTTGGCTAACTTTTGGGTTTCATTAGATTTCTTTTTTTGTGAGAGCTGCGCTTTCAGGTATTATTGCCAAAATCACATGAGAAAGGTTGCTCCCCAGTGCTTAATTTGTGCCAGGGCTGAGCCCCAGCACCTCTGGGTCTGGCAGTTCATCACCCCTACACCTCTGGGCTTGTCGGGTCATTTATGAAAGTAAAAAAATGGCTTGAGCCCTATCTCCTCTTTCATTACGAATTAAACACTTCCTGTAACGCTGGGGAAGAGCTTTCAAGGGGGTCTAGTGGACGTTGGCTTAGCTTGTTCATCAGTTAAGAGGGAACTGGTGAAGCCTCACTGGATGCTCCAGGGGGAAAGGTTGTGGCTCGAATGCATCCATGGAGATAAGAAACTCTGTCCCGTGGCCAAGCAGGGCCATCCTTACCTAGACGCAAAGTACGCAGCTGCGTAGGGTGCCAGGAAATTTGGGGCACCAAATTTTCTGGTGCCCTGCGCAGCTGCATGCTGCTTCAGCCCTTGCTCTGCCTCTTCCCCATGGCCCATGCCCCTTCTCTGCCCCACCCCACCTCTTCCCCATCCCAGCCCTGCCTCTTCTTGCCCTTGCTTCACCCCAGCCCTGCCCCCACTCCCCTGAGCTCTGCAGCAGGGTGGGCCTGCACTCACCAGCGAATGCCGGTGAATGCTGTGTTGGGCCCCAGAATAGATAGGGATGGCCCTGTGGCTGTGATATCTCTGGAAGTTAGGGGGAAGTTTAGATGGAAAGGGGTTGGGGTAGTGGTGACCATATTCCATCCTGTTTCACTAGGCACTGACTGGAGCCCCTTTCCATTAGGCAATCAGACGGGGATCCGGGGCCCCCGTTGGAAAAAAATAAAACCATTGTGGAAGGGGAAGGCAAAGCTAGACATACGGGGGGGGGGGGGGGGGTGGAAAAACATTAGACAGAGAAACAAAAGCCAGGTAGAAAGGGATGGGAGGACCTGTAGAAAAAGTGGGGGAGAAGGAAGAAAGGATAGAATTAGCCTTGCAGGATAAGGACAACCAGAGTTCACTAGCAGGGGCTGGGCAATCACTGGAACCGCGCCACCCGAACGATGGGAGGAGGGACAGCAGGAGCAGTTTGGAAGCCTGGGAGAACTGGAGACCGTGGGTAACCAGGAGGGTGAGGGGTGCAACAACCCTGCCACAAAACAAAGGGGGCAAGAGTAGGGAGAGTATCCCACTAGGTTGCCCCTGGCATGAAGACCTATGGGCTGAGACAGAAAACCAATTGTGGTTTTTGCAGGTGAAGAATGAGTAAACCCCATCAGGGAACCATGGAGGACCACCCTGGGGGCAAAGAACAACACCAGGAGAGTATCACATCCAGTAAAGGAGTAAGAACCCAGGGAAGGAGGAACTTTTCTGCCATACAAGGGGGGAGGTGTGGGACAGTGTGAGAACCAGCAGCTGAACCAGCACTCTGGTCATTGTAAGTCCAACTAATTTCCTTGGAGAAGGGCCTGATTGAAGGAAGCTCGGGCTAATCATGAGATCAGTCTGCGCTGGAGAGAGTTAAGCTGCTAGTTAACCCATTAACTAGAACAGTAGAAAGGCACACAGGAAGAAAGTGCAAGGGGAAGGAGGGAAATGCTAGCAAAACCAAGGTAAAAGGAGATCCCTTAGTGGATAGATATCTCCCCTCTATGGCAAAGGGTCCTGATGCTGGTATGTCACTGTAAAGACAGTCGCTGCATGGGACTGTAAAGGGTGGTATTTACAAACCAGAGGTTTTAGAGCCAGTAGGAGAGGACCGAAGCAGAGGGCTGCATCCCTATCACAGGACATCTCAAAAGGGAGGCGCCTAAAATTAGCAAATGCTTTTGAAAATTTTGATCAAAAAGTCCCATATTACACCAACACTTTACTGTAGATTGGCTGCACAGAAGGAAGGTAGGCACATCTCAGTGCAGAGATGTTTACACAAGGAGTTCTCAGGCATCCAATGGAGAAAGTGCTAAAATGCTAATAAACACCCATCAGTGCCAGTGAGAAACTTCTAAAATATGTTACTGGTGGTACCTTAGAATCTAACAAATTTATCTGGGCATTGTCTGTCTGTATCTGTCACAAGGACTCCTCATTATTTTTGCTGATACAGACTAGCACAGCTACCACTCTGAAACCTAAAGAATATTGTGAGAGATTGGATGTCCTTTATTGCATACCAGCAGCACTATCTTCAATTAAAGACAATTCTTATTAAAGATTAGCCAAGCCACTCATACATTCAATTTTAGAGTATGGCGACACTACAAATAAAAGGTGTGTTGTATTCTTTGCTTGGGTTAGCTCACCCGTATTAAAAGAGCAGAGAAGACACAGCAACTTGTGTTAGCAGCTCAAGTTCAAGGGGTATTCACTGCTGTTTGATCCCGAGTTAGCTAACGTGAATTAGCTAACCCAAGTTAAGGACACACGTATTTTACACACCCTTACTTTCTCTCTGCACTAGCAATGCACTAAATCACATGAAGTAGCTATAGAACTGAATAAATTAAGTACAACATTGATCAAAGTACTGTCATAGCATTTGCCACAGCAGATCAAGCCATTTGTCCATTGTTCCAGTAACCTGCCTCCCACATTACTGAAACCTGATAGAAAACACCACATAAGGCATCCAGCTACCCGTGCGATCAAAAGGTATCTGTAAGCTTTCTCTTAGCCATAATGAGCTATCATTTTATGTTTGCAATTTTAACTTCACAAAATATTCTGACTCCTACTCCTTTTCTGATACTTTGGGTACATTGTGCCACTTGCATTATCCACACTGAGGAGAATACATAAATTATTAGACAGCTGACTGCAATTTTTTATGTCCCCTCCCGCCCCACCATGCATACTTACTTTTGCTATTGAGGTTTTTCTTTCAGTGCCACTTCATAAGTGAGCTCCTTATCTTCACAATTAAAAATGATAAAGTCGTCTTCTTCCTTTATCTATTATTTGAGTACCACAGCTATAGAATTGGGATAATAGCTATCCAAATAAGTTATCTTTTACTCTTCAGCAGTGAGAATATAAATACTATACTGATTTGACTAAAGAATGTGAGTGTTCACCTCAGAATCACACCTCAATCTGTTTAAGATCTGTCAGATAATTTTGATCACTAGGCAACCTCAGAAACGTCATGGACAGTAGTGTTTTAACTAATTTTCCGCAGGTGTAAATGATGCCTACAAGGTGCTGGCCCGAAACCTCTGTGGTTCCCTTTATTCCACCCTTTTCCCCCACCCAACAGTCTCCTCAGGAGCTCTGCTGTCCCTGTCCATTCCGTTAAAGGGAGGCAGAGCCCAATATTTGGTGATGGGCTCCAAGACTGAGCTGGTACCAGTGATGTTGAGAAAGAAAATACCATGAGTACTAGTTCCTCTGGCAAGCTGCTTGGGTTTTTTAATGATCACAGAACCTCCCCTCCACCTTCTCCCCACCATCCCACCCCCCGCCCCCGACTAGATTAAGGGATTATCTGCATTGCCAAGTGGGAGGTGCTAATAAAGAGGTAACTGAAGCTGATGATACTCTAAATAGTCCAGATAGTGCAAGGGACAGGAAGTCTGTTCTCCCGATGGAAGCATGTGTAATTCTCCCTTTCCTCCCTGGGTTACTCGGGAGCAGACAACACTCACCTGTGTGCCTGGGTGCCTGATGTTGTTGACATTAAAGGAGATCCTGGGTATCCCAGTGGTGATGTTGGATAGGCAGGTATCCTCTATCCACACCTCTGCTGCAGTCCTTTTACTCCTAAAGGAAGTTAAAATTGGCAGTGCCTCCACCTGGCTGGCTCCTGTACACACTCAATGGCACACCTTGGGAACCTCCAAGAATAAGCCTATTCTAATAATAATATGTGGCATGGGTCTAACTCAAAAAATACCAATTATAAATAATATACATCCAAGGTACTTAAATTAGAGTTTTCATACCTTTAATTAACAACTTAAAGAAACAGGGTATAACAGACTAAAATTAAATGTCACCACTAATTTAAATCCACAAGGAGCAGTTGAATAAAATCAAATAACAAATGTAGCATACAGTGATAAATGAAACTTATCTAACTGGGATTTACACTGCCACCATTTACCCCACCCTGGAGCGTACACTCCTCTGGATTTCAGAGTCCTAGACGCTTGCGTGGGCGTGCTTCAAGATCTGCAGCTGGAGACAGCACTCTGGTGGTTCTGTGTATCAGCCCAGCCAAGGCAACAACCTGCACAACCCCTCTGATGACTGGAGTTGGCCCCACCAAATGTCAGCAGCTCTGGGTCCTGGTTCAATGGGACGATCACTCTGCCTGTCCTCAAACTCAGTCTCTCTGCTGTGCCCCTTCTCTTGCAAGTACTTTCCCAAACAAGAGTTGGGGGAGGGTATTCACAGTTCCTTCACTGCAGGCCCACCTCAGACAGCTCCAGGCACAGCAATAGTCTCTCCCCGGCTCCAGTGAAACCACCAACCACCTCTGAAGTTCTCTGCTCGATGAAAGGGGGACTGGAACACATGACTTATGGGGAGAGGCTGAGGGAACTGGGATTGTTTAGTCTGCAGAAGAGAAGAATGAGGGGGGGATTTGATAGCTGCTTTCAACTACTTGAAAGGGGGTTCCAAAGAAGATGGATCTAGACTGTTCTCAGTGGTAGCAGATGACAGAACAAGGAGTAATAGTCTCAAGTTGCAGTGGGGGAGGATTAGGTTGGATATTAGGAAAAACTTTTTCACTAGGAGGGTGGTGAAGCACTGGAATGCGTTACCTAGGGAGGTGGTGGAATCTCCTTCCTTTGAGGTTTTTACGGTCAGACTTGACAAAGCCCTGGCTGGGATGATTTAGTTGGGGATTAGTCCTGCTTTGAGCAGGGGGTTGGACTAGATGACCTCCTGAGGTCCCTTCCAACCCTGTTATTCTATGATTCTATGAAAACCCCTGCAGGCTGTCAGCAGCAGCTTCTGGCTTCCTAGCAGTAGTCAGCAGCAGCTCCCGGTGTGTATAATACTCCTGGAGGAATTCTGCGCCCAAAAATTAACAAATTATGCGCACAATATTTTAAAATTCTGCAAATTTTATTTGCCAATAAATAAATGTGGCTCCAGCATGGTAGTGGGGAGCACAGGCCACTGGTTGCATTGAGGTGGGAGATCACCCTGAAGCCCCCACCTCCCATGGTACAGGGACTCAGCAGTGAGGCTGCACCTGACTCTGACACAGTGCAAGGGCCAGGCCTGCCCCAGAAAACACCCTGGGGCCCTGCCCCTCTGCACCAGGCACACTAGGTGTGATTGGGCAGGCTCAGCCCAGCAGGATCCCCAATTGTGGAGGGAGGTTGTGTGGAGTGAGAGGTTTCTGTGGGGGGCAATCTGGATGTGGGTGGCTCAGTGGGAGATCTGGATGCACAGGGGCTCGCGTTGGGGTTCCGGGTGCAGGGGCAATGGGATTCTGCAGGTGATCCAGATGAAAGTGGTTGGGGCTGTCTGTGTGTGGGAAGATGGGGCTCAGCAGGGGGGTCTGGGTGCTGGGGGAATGGGGCTTGATGGGGTGGAGGTCCAACTGAAGCTGGTTGGGGCTTAGTGGGGTGGGGATATGGGTGTGGAGGGCTTGTCTGGGGGGTCCAGGTGTAGGGGGGTAGGGCTTTCAGGGTGAAGATTTGATGGGCCTGCTTAAAGGGAGAGCCCCAGCTGCTGCCAAAAGGATACTGCATGCTGGGCTCCCACTTCCGCTCGTGATTCCCCTGTCCCTTTTTCTTTTCCATCTCATCCCCCCCCCCAACTGCCCAACACCCTCTCCTCACTCACACATTCCCCTCCCCTGTCCTAATCCACCTCCCTTCCTTCCACAATGCCTTTTTCCCCCACCCCCTTCAACTCCCCCTTCCCTCATTTCCCCCACCCTCCCTTACCCAGCCCCACTGCTGGCACTCACTGTTGCATATAAAACAGGAAGGCTCCCAGTACACAGAAGGGGAGCATGACTGGTACTAGGACTCAGAAGGTGGCATTCAGCGGCAGAGTCAGTGAAGCCAAGACACAGCCTCCTTCAGCTGGGCAGTTCTGTGCTTGCAGACATGAGGAAGTGGGCAGTGGCATGTAACTTAGTGTGGCCTTCCATGCCTCATCTCTACTGGGGGGCAATCCCCCCAAAAAAACTGCACCCATGGTCATCTCTCCTCCCCACATGGCTTCCCTTTGCTTCACTGCTGTTTTCTGAATCCTGCAGAATTCCCCCAGGAGTGACACAGGAATCTCATTATATCCGCATCCAATCCACGATCCGCAAACCTGGTGAACAATACAATGGCTTCGGATGCAGATAACCATGGATTTCCAGGGCTCTACTTGTTCCATCTCTTCAGGCGGGCAGAATTCAATGACTGTTAGTGCTTTTGCTGTGTCTGGATCTTCTCAGGCTCATTGCAGGGGAGTTCTGTATTCAGTGGCCAGCAAGGAGAAGAGACCTTGTGATAGCCACAGAACCTATTTTATGGCAGTTTTAATAAGAAGGTGAACAAGGCAGTCATAGTTTTCTGAGATCGGCTTAATACGATGTATCCTGTCTTCAGCTTCTACGGTATATGCAACCCAGTTCACTTTGCGGAAATTCCAGTGCGGTTTCAAGCGTTGATTTAGTCAGCAGAACTCCAAAGCCAACATGTAGAATAATGGGGCAGTGCTAGCTGCAAGGAAAATTTCCAAGCACTATTCATGAAGCTCACAGAAGTACCTTGTAATTGTCTTTCATCAGAAAACAGAGGCAGGGTTATGTTCAGTATTCCGTCTGCCTGAGCAAAAAGTCCCAGGCTGTGTAGGTGGATGCCTATGAACTAGGCCGAATCTGTGACTGGGGTGAGTGAAAGAGAAAAATCAATATTGCTACCATCTACCTTGGCCCTCGGTGGGCATGATGGGTAATTATGCCTGTTGTTATGAAAAGGAACTTATGGCATTACCCTTCTGCCAGGTGGAGCCAGAAGCAACCAGGGCTGGATTCAATATCTAAGGGGTTCTTTCCATTGATACAACACAGAACTGGCTTGAGCCCTCACCCAGTAACCTGGGAAATTTACATACCACCCCTGGGCGCCTCTGAGAGGCAATACTTCCCCACTCACAAGCAGAGTCTGAGTGTAGAAAAGAAACTTTTAATAAAAGGAGGGAAGTAACTCGGCATTAATTTGGGAAAACACTGCAAACAGGGTTCATAAACATAAACCATGAGTAAAAGACCCACCCCACAAGTAGGTTGGGCAGAGTCCTTTTCCCCACAGATTCTTAAGTCCAGCAACCCAAAAGTCCCTTTCATGTGCTCAAACCTTCTCTGCACCTCACTCAAAGTTGCTGTCCTTGGCCAGTGCAGACCCAGAGTTCAAAGGTGCATCTGCAGAGTTCACCTCCCTCCCTGGGTGGGGTAAAGAGGTACCTTACTTGCTCTGCTGCTCGGACACTCTCTCACCGCCCCTCTCTGCCAGCCACTCTGCTGGCCGCTCATTGCGCCTTTCTGCTGTACCAGCCACTCATTCACCAGCTGTCAGTCACCTTTGCTGCCATCTGCCTCTCTGCTGTGACCTCTGCACATCAGTCTTTTAGCCCTGGTCTACACTATGAGTTTAGGTCGGATTTAGCAGTGTTAGATCGGTTTAGCCTGCACCTGTCCACACTACGAAGCCATTTTTTCAGACTTTAAGGGTTCTTAAAACCGGTTTCTGTACTCCTCCCCGACAAGTGGATTAGCACTGAAATCGACCTTGCTGGGTCCAATTTGGGGTAGTCTGGATGCAATTCGACGGTATTGGCCTCCGGGAGCTATCCCAGAGGGCTCCATTGTGACCACTCTGTACAGCACTCTCAACTCAGATGCACTGGCCAAGTAGATAGGAAAAGCCCCATGAACTTTTGAATTTCATTTCCTGTTTGGCGAGCGTGGCAAGCTGATCAGCACAGGTGACCATGCAGAGCTCATCAGCAGAGCTGACCATGCAGTCCCAGAATTGCAAAAGAGCTCCAGCTGGATCAGACAGGAGGTACTGGATCTGATCGCTGTATGGGGAGACGAATCTGTGCTATCAGAACTCCATTTGAAAAGACGAAATGCCAAAATATTTGAAAAAATCTCCAAGGGCATGAAGGACAGAGGCTATAACAGGGACCCGCAGCAGTGCCGCTTGAAACTTAAGTAGCTCAGGCAAGCCTACCAAAGAACCAGAGAGTCCCAGACATGCCGCTTCTATGATGAGCTGCATGCCATTCTAGGGGGTGCCCCTACAACGACCCCAGCCTGGAAGACTTGGGATACATTTCAGCCAGTACAGCTACTGGAAAACTCTGTTAACGAGTATGGGGATGGAGCGGAAATCCTACAGGGACATCTCAATGAAGCTCTCCTGGATGTACTCCCGAAGCCTTTGCAAAAGATTTCTGGGGAGGGCAGTCTTATTCCGTCCTCCATGGTAGGATACTTTACCATGGCAGGCCAGCAGCACATAGTCTGGAATCATTGCATAACAAAGCATGGCAGCATATGGTCCCGGTGTTTGCTGGCATTCAAGCACCATCCGTTCTTTATCTCTCTGTGTTATCCTCAGGAGAGTGATATCATTCATGATCACTGGTTGAAATAGGGGAATTTTATTAAGGGGACATTCACAGGTAGCCATTCTTGCTGGGCTGTTTGCCTGTGACTGAACAGAAATCATCCCCGCTGTTAGCCACGCAGTGGGGGGAGGGATGAAGCGATCATGCCAGAGAATTGTGAGGGGAGAGGGGGTTTAGCTAGGTTTGTGCTGCACATTAACCCGAAAACCGCAGCCCCTCCTTTTAAAGGGCCAACCCAACGGGTGCTTGGTATGTGAAATGGGGGTGCTACTGTTTGAAACCATTCCCACATGTTAGGAAGGTTAAAGAAGCCAAAAGACTGTGGCTTACAATGTCTGCCTGCAGGCTGAATTCTGTTGCCCGCCAGCCTTGCGTCTATAATCTCTCACACCATACTGGCAGGCCCTCGACATAAGAGGCAAAATGCGACCTTGTAAAGAAAGTACATGTGTTATGTAATGTTAACAGCTTGGTTCACCATGAAAGAGTTTACCCATTGTTCTCTAAAATGTCTCTTTTTAAAGACTAATCTCCCTTTCTTCCCTCCCGCAGCTGCAAATGTTTCAACGCTCCCCCATCATCTCCATCCCAGAGGCTATCGAAGATTAGAAGCCAAAAAAGCCACACTCGCGATGAAATGTTCTATGCTGAAAGAGCCCAGCACAATGCATTGAGGGAGACAATGTCAGACTCTAGGAAAGCACAAAATGAACGCGAGGACAGGAGGGATGAGTGAGAGGACAGGAGGGAAGAGCGAGAGGAGAGGTGGCATCAGCATGATGAGAGGAGGCAGGATGCAATGCTGAGGCTATTGGAGGATCAAACTGATATGCTCCGGCGTATGGTTGAGGTGCAGAAAAGGCAGCAGGAGCACAGACCGCCACTGCAGCCCCTGTGTAACCAACTACCCTCCTCCCCAAGTTCCATAGCCTCCTCACCCAGACATCCAAGAACGCGGTGGGGGGGGCCCTCTGGGAACCTAACCGCTCCACCCCAGAGGACTGCCCAAGCAACAGAAGGCTGGCATTCAATAATTTTTGAAGTGCAGTGTGGCCTTGTCCTTCTGTCCTCCCGTCCTCCCCACCCCTCCCGGGCTACCTTGGCAGTTATCCTCGCATTTGTGTGATGAATTAATAAAGAATACATGAATTTGAAACAACAGTGACTTTATTGCCTCTGCAAGTGGTGATCAAAGGGGAGAGGGGAGGGCGTTTGGCTTACAGGGAAGTAGAGTGAACCAAGGGGGCGGGTCTTCATCAAGGAGAAACAAATAGAAGTGTCATACCATAGCCTGGCCAGTCATGAAACTGGTTTTCAAAGCTTCTCAGATGCGCAGCACACCCTGCTGTGTTCTTCTAATCGCCCTGGTGTCCGGCTGCGTGTAATCAGCGGCCAGGCAATTTGCCTCAACCTCCCACCCTGCCATAAATGTCTCCCCCTTACTCTCACAGATATCGTGGAGCACACAGCAAGCAGTAATAACTTCCCGTGGCAGTGCTTTGATGTGCGAGTGTGATCACATGCGAGCGCTGGGAGAGAGCTCTCCCAATGCTCCTGGTAATCCACCTCCATGAGGGGATTAGCTCAGAGTGCTGGGAGCGTGGCTCCCAGTGCTCAGAGCCTGTCCACACTAGCGCTTTAAAGTGCTCAGACTTGCTGCGCTCAGGGGGGTGATAGGGAGCAAGTTAGAGCACTATAAAATGTAAGTGTAGACAAGCCCTTAGTCAGGAAACATACTGCAGAGGTGTCTCATAGCTTTCTCCATCCTCTGATACCCCAAAGCACAGGTCTATGGGTAATCTTGGCTCTTGCCCAAACATCAAGAGATATGGGATGACTCCTGTAGCTTCGTTCTTCTTGGCATTGTAGGCATGCACCAAAAACACTACATGCTGGCTCCAGGTTGCTTTCTGCTCTGGACATAAAGTCCCCAGCATATGCAACAGAATCTGATTAAATCTCTCGGGCTGAGGGTTACCTTGTGGGTGGTGAGGTGTTGTTCTGAACTACTTAATTCCTGCCATCCTTTGCACCTCCTTCAGGAGGTGACCCTCAAAGGCCCATCCCTGCTCAGAGTGTATCTGAAAAATATACATTGAAAAATATTTCTCCCACAACACTCGAGCAACAGTGGTGGCCCTCTGCTCACATGTGGGATATGCCTGTGCATACCATGTAAAATGGTGTGGCAAGGCACCCTCTTGGTCTCACCAGCCTGTGCTGGTTTTAGCCTTGGTGAGACAGGCTTGGTGTAAAACAGTCCCTCTTGGCCGCACAGGGGCAGTCCGTTTCTTCTCTCTCTCTCGCCCCTCTTCTCTCAATAGGGGAGGGTTTAAAAAGGTCTCAGGCAACCCTTAGTTGGAATCAGCTGATCCTCAGGTAACTTCCTCTCAGCTGATCCTAACAGATCTCAGGTAACCCCTTCGCAGATGAACCTAATTGACCTGTAGTCACCCCTCCTCAGTTGATAGGGAGGAGGGCCTTTTAACTTTCTGGGACTGTTTTTTATACAGTCTTGCAACCGTCTGCAACCCTCTTGCAACCGTCTGTCCTGAGTTTATCACCTATCCACCCCTCCCACCCCTCCACTCAACACTAAGGGGTTGGGCTACTTGGGTTGACAAACAGTGCACCCTTGACAGGCCAGCAGCGTTGCCATGCTTGATTCTGGACCTATGTTGTACTCTGAAGTGGAAGGGTTGTAGCGACAGGAACCTCCTTGTTACTCTTGTGTTTCTTTCTTTTTTTGGTGCATCCACTTCATAGGGGCATGATCCGTGATGAGGGTAAACCTCCATCTGAGTAGGTAGTAGCGTAGGTTTTCTACGGCCCACTTTACCACCAGGCATTCCTTTTCTATTATGGCATATTTTCCTTCTCTGGGCAGGAGTTTCCTACTGAGGAACAGACTGGGTGTTCTTCTTCTCCCACCATTTGTGAAAGAACTACTCCCAACCCAATCTCAGAGTCATCGGTTTATAAGATAAACTCCTTCTCAAAATCTGGAGCTACCAGCACTGGGTTGGTGCAGAGGGCAGTCCACAGATCTTCAAAAGCCTCCTCGGCTGCACTGGTCCATCTTACTATGTCTGGGCCCCAGGTTTTTGTTAGGTCTGTTAATGGGCATGCCCTGGTAGCAAAGTGCGGGATGAACCACCTATAGTATCCAACTAGTCCCAGGAATGCTCTGACCTGTTTCTTCCGGACTGGTGGGGGCCAATCTGTATTGCCTCTAACTTGTTCAGCTGGGGCTTCACCATGCCCTTTGCCATGATATACCCGAGGTATTTGGCTTCTGCTAGCCCAGTCACACATTTGGAGGGATTTGCAGTCAGTCCCACCTTCCTCAGGGTATCCAGGAGTGCTTCCACCTTCTCCAAGTGCATCTCCCATTCTGGGCTATGTATAATGATGTCATCGAGATAGGCAGCCGCATATTTGCCACGTGGTACAACAGCTTGTCCATGAGTCATTGGAAAGTTGTGAGAGCCCCATGTAAACCAAAAGGGAGGACAGTGTACTGATACAGTCCCTCTGGTGTTGAAAGGCCATCTTCTCTTTGTCGGCCTTGGCCAGGGGGATTTACCAATAACCCTTGGTCAAGTCAAGGGTGGACAAAAATCGTGCTTTTCCCAATCGGTCAATTAGCTCATCTCTCCAAGGTATAGGGTACGCATCAAATTGGGACACTTCATTCAGTTTCCAGAAGTCATTGCAGAACCTCATACCGCCATCGGGCTTAGGTACTAGGACAACTGGACTGGACCATTGGCTATGAGACTCTTCATTGACTCCTAACTTCAGCATTTTCCTGACTTCTGTCTTGATCTCTTCTCTTTTTGCCTCCGGGATCTGGTATGGCTTGACATTCACCTTCACTCCAGGATCTGTGAGGATGTGATGGTGAACCTCGGTAGTCCTGCCTGGCTTTTCCAGTAATACGTCCTGATTGCATTTGATCATGTTGATCACTTCAGTTCGCTGGTCAGAGGTCAGTTCCAGGGATATTCCCACTTGGCCCGACCCCGCAGTCATGGGGCGGTGGGAAGTGGAGTGACCTGGCCCCAGCCCACTCCTCTCTGCTCTCCTGGCTCCCAGCCTTGGTGGGACTGACTGGTGGCACGGCTGGGGCTGGGTTGCTCCACTTACTGCCACCGGGGAGTGCAGGGCACCCGACCCCTGCTGCAGTCCTCAGGGAAAGGGCTGGAGTGGGGGAGGGGCTGCGACGGAGCAGGGGCGGGAAGAGGCAGGGCGGGGGTGGAGCGGGGCTGGAGCAGCACGCAGCTACATAGGGCACCAGGAAATGTGGTGCCCCAAATTTCCTGGTGCCCTACGCAGTTGCGTACTTTGAGTAAGGGTAGGGATGGCCCTGGGTAAAATAATCCCTCTTGGACGGGGCAGTCCATCCTTCTTTCTGCTGGTCTTCTGGGCTAGTTTTTCTCCCTTATGAGAGGGAATGCAGCCTCCCCTCCTACTGGCAGCTTGACTCCTTCCCCCCTCGTCTCCCAACAGGGGAGGTTTTAAAAAGATCTCAGGCAGCCCTTGGTTGGAATCAGCTGATCCTAATTGACCTCAGGTAACTCCCTCTCAGCTGATCCTAATTGATCTCTGATAACCTCTTCTCAGCTGAACCTGATTGACCTGTAGTCACCCCTCCTCATTTGCACTCTCAGAGCTGCACCACTTAGACGGGGTGAGGGCGCTGCGCCCCCGGCCACAGCGGGAAGGGGAAGCCCCAGCCCCAGGATGCTAAACTGTCAGGGCCCAGCCGCTACCTGGGGAGGAGAGGGCGAGTCCTGGTGGGGAGCCGGGGCTGAGCTGCCTCATCTGCGCACTGGCTGCTGCGCCTCCTTGTGCCACCCCTTATATCGAGGCTTCTCTGCGCAGCTGGGAGGGAGAACGGTAAAGCCCCTGCAGGCGCTGAGAGAAGGTGACATCACTCCCTCCGCTTCCAGCATCGCCTGCGAGCCCCAGCCCCTGAGCTTGGGGCAACAAATTTTTTGCTTGGGGCGGCAAAAAACCTAGAGCTGGCCCGCCCCTGAGGGCTGGAGGCGGGGGAGAAAGGAGTAAGGACCGGCGCTCCCATGACTTTGGGTCAGTGTCTCCACGTGGGTGCAGGAAAGGGGTACAGGAGGGAGGTACAGGGTGAGGGGCGCAGGTGGGGGTGAGTGCACTCTGGCCATCCAGCCAGTGTTTAATTTTTGCAGGAGCTTGCCTCTTTCATACACAGACTATGAGCTGCACCCAGCTACTTTCCCGTTTTCAAGATCTTATATTCTCTCTCCCCTCTGTCTACAGAGAAAGAAGAGGTGATATCGATCAAGACAGGCAGCAAAATCCCTCATGCTCCTATCACAGAATCATAGAATATCAGGGTTGGAAGGGACCTCAGGAGGTCATCTAGTCCAACCCCCTGCTCAAAGCAGGACCAATCCCCAACTAAATCATCCCAGCCAGGGCTTTGTCAAGCCTGATCTTAAAAACTTCTAAGGAAGGAGATTCCACCACCTCCCTAGATAACGCATTCCAGTGTTTCACCACCCTTCTAGTGAAAAAGTTTTTCCTAATATCCAACCTAAACCTCCCCCACTGCAACTTGAGACCATTACTCCTCGTTCTGTCATCTGCTTCCGAGAACAGTCTAGACCCATCCTTTTTGGAACCCATGCAGTTTCAGCAGCCAAACAATTTAGGAAACCTCTCCTGATATCATTATTGAGGTATCAGGGCAGTCAGAGGGGGAGGTAGCTGATTATGCAAAGTAAGTCAAGAAGCCACACTGACTTACTTTGCAGAAGCAGCTGCCTTCCAGAGGTTTCCTAAGTTCCTTGGCTGCTTAAACAGCGGGGATCACTGATAGGAGCATGGGGGATTTTGCTATCTGTCTTGATCTGTATCACCTCTTATATCTCTGTATACAGGGGGAGAAGGAATATTTAGTCAGGAGAACTAGAGCCTTGCAAATCCACGGATATCCACTTTATATCCGAGGATGCAGTCGTATTGTTCACCATGTTTGCCGATCAGATCGCAGGGCCGTCCCACAACATTTTGGTACCTGAGGCGGGGAGCTCAAATGACGCCCCCATTGCCTCTCGCTTGGGCCAAAACTTTGAAACTCTGGTTCCTAGTGGTGCCCCCGCACAGTCTGGCACCTGTCCTCAGTAAGTTTTATATCACAATATATTAGTATTAAGAAGTTGAGATAAAGTAATATGGTCACTTAATCCTTTTTAAAAGGGGGGGACATAGCAGTAGTATATTATCATATTCAACTTTACTTTTTAAACATTATTGTCTGTATTTATTTTATTGGTATTCACTGTTTGCATTTTGTGCAATTCACATAAAAAACTGTGAGGAAAATAGATAACTTGTTGCTGAAGAAAACACCCAAATGTTAAAATGTTTGAGTCTCTCTCCAAGACTGACCGTTCCAGTGATCTGTCTAATCTAATTTATCTATCTATCTATCTTTGATTTCCTGTTTGTGTCCCGACTCTGTTTTCTTCTATCACCAGGAAAGAAATGCAATAATATTTTAAAATGAAAAATATGGCTTCTAATTTTGAATTATTGAACCAAATTAATCTTTGTGTAACACTGAGTGGCTGAGGGTTATTTCAGAGACAAATTTGATCCTTGTTTTGTTTTCCGTATAAGGTATGGCTGGTTTTAGTAAACTAAAAGAACCACCAATGTATGTTCCACCAACCTGAGGTGCCTTCTGATCTATGGGGATGGGGGAGCAAAAAATGAGGAAAAAATAGAAAGGCATTAAAAGTACACAGTCTATTTTTTTAATAAACTGGGAAAGGAAAGAGAATAGAAAGACAGAATAGGAGATGACACAGATGAACTAAAACAGAAACATAAATAAAGTGGCCCTACCTTTTTTAAAGGTTTAGTACCACTGATAAAGAGTGTGTACTGCATGTTCAGTAAGCCATTGAAATGCTGATTCTACCAGCCATAAGTACCATATTTAAGGCTGTAGAGCTTTAGGATATGTCCACCCAGCAATAGACACTTGCGGCTGGCCTGTGCTAGCCGACTCAGGCTTGCAGAGCTTGGGTTGAAGGGCTATTTCATTGCTGTATAGGCTTTCAGGCTCAGACTGGAGCCCATGCTCTAGGACCCTGCGGGTTGGGAGGGTCCTAGAGCTCAGGCTCTAGTGCAAGCCCAGAAATCTACTCAGCAATGACACAGCCCCACAGCCTGAGCTCTGCGAGCCCCAGTCTCAGCCTTGGGGGTTTCTTTGTTGTTTTCCTTAGGATATGTCTACACTATGAAATTAGGTCGAATTTATAGAAGTCGGTTTTGTAGAAAGCGTTTTTATACAGTCGAGTGTGTGTGTCCCCACACAAATGCTCTAAGTGCATGTAGTCGGCGGACTGTGTCCACAGTACCGAGGCAAAGCTTCTGGAGCTTTGCACTGTGGGTAGCTATCCCACAGTTCCCGCAGTCTCCACCGCCCATTTGAATTCTGGGTAGAAATCCCAGTGCCTGATGGGGCTAAAACATTGTCGCGGGTGGTTCTGGGTACATATCGTCAGGCCCCCGTTCCCTCCCTCCTTCCATAAAGGCAAGGGCAGACAATCGTTTTGCGCCTTTTTTCTTGAGTTACCTGTGCAGATGCCATACCATGGCAAGCATGGAGCCCGCTCAGCTAACCATCACCGTATGTCTCCTGGGTGCTGGCAGACGTGGTACTGCATTGCTACACAGCAGCAGTTTATTGCCTTTTGGCAGCAGACAGTGCAGTATGACTGGTAGCCATTATCGACGTAGTCCTGGGTGCTCTTTTAACCGGGCGCCTGGGCAAACATGGGAGTGACTCAGCCAGGTCATTTCCCTTGTTTCATCTCATGGTGACTGAGTCCTACCAGCAGTGCACCATCTTTTAATCTGCAGCTAGCAGAAGACGATGGCCAGTAGTCATACTGAACCGTCTTCTGCCGAGCACCGAGGAGGTGACGATGGCTAGCGGTCGTACTGCACAGTCTGCTGCCAGCATGATGTATAAAGATAGATGAAGTGGCTCAAAACAAGAAATAGACCAGATTTGTTTTGTATTCATTTTCTCCTCCCTCCCTCCCTCTGTGAAATCAACAGCCTGCTAAACCCAGTTTTGAGTTCTATCCTTGAGGCGGCCATTCAGTTTCTCGCAAAGCCACCCCCTTTGTTGATTTTAATTCCCTGTAAGCCAACCCTGTAAGCCATGTTTGTCAGTCGCCCCTCCCTCCGTCAGGGCAACAGCAGACAATCGTTCCGCGCCTTTTTTCTGTGCAGATGCCATACCACGGCAAGCATGGAGACCACTCAGATCACTTTGGCAATTAGGAGCACATTAAACACCACACACATTATCCAGCAGTATATGCGGCTCCAGAACCTGGCAAAGCAAAACTGGGCAAGTAGGCGATGTCAGCGCAGTGACGAGAGTGATGAGGACATGGACACAGACTTCTCTCAAAGCACGGGCCCTGCCAATGTGGGCATCATGGTGCTAATGGGGCAGCCTCATGCGGTGGAATGCCGATTCTGGGCTCAGGAAACAAGCACAGACTGTTGGGACTGCATAGTATTGCGGGTCTCGGATGATTCCCAGTGGCTGCGAAACTTTTGCATGCGTAAGGGCACTTTCATGGAACTTTGTGACTTGCTTTCCCCTGCCCTGAGGCGCAAGAATACCAAGATGAGAGCAGCCCTCACAGTTGAGAAGCGAGTGGCAATAGCCCTGTGGAAGCTTGCAATGCCAGACAGCTACCGGTCAGTCAGGAATCAATTTGGAGTGGGCAAATCGACTGTGGTGGCTGCTGTGATGCAAGTAGCCAACGCAATCAAAGATCTGCTGATATCAAGGGTAGTGACCCTGGGAAATGTGCAGGTCATAGTGGATGGCTTTGCTGCAATGGGATTCCCTAACTGTGGTGGGGCCATAGATGGAACCCATATCCCTATCTTGGCACCAGAGCACCAAGCCAGCGAGTACATAAACCGCAAGGGGTACTTTTCAATAGTGCTGCAAGCACTGGTGGATCACAAGGGACGTTTCACCAACATCAATGTGGGATGGTCGGGAAAGGTACATGACGCTCGCATCTTCAGGAACTCTGGTCTGTTTCAAAAGCTGCAGGAAGGGACTTTCTTCCCAGACCAGAAAATAACAGTTGGGGATGTTGAAATGCCTATAGTTATCCTCGGGGACCCAGCCTACCCCTTAATGCCATGGCTCATAAAGCCATACATAGGCAGCCTGGAGAGTAATCAGGAGCTGTTCAACTACAGGCTGAGCAAGTGCAGAATGGTGGTAGAATGTGCATTTGGACGTTTAAAAGTGTGCTGGCGCAGTTTACTGACTCGGTTAGACCTCAGCGAAACCAGTATTCCCACTGTTATTACTGCTTGCTGTGTGCGCCACAATATCTGTGCGAGTAGGGGGAGATGTTTATGGCGGGGTGGGAGGTTGAAGCAAATTGCCTGGCTGCTGGTTATGCACAGCCAGACACCAGGGCGGTTAGAAGAGCAAAGGAGGGTGCGGGGCGCATCAGAGAAGCTTTGAAAACCAGTTTCATGACTGGCCAGGCTACGGTGTGAAAGTTCTGTTTGTTTCTCCTTGATGAAATCCCCTGCCCCTTGGTTCACTCTACTTCCCTGTAAGCTAACCACCCTCCCCACCTCCCTTCGATCACCACTTGCAGAGACAATAAAGTCATTGTTGCTTCACATTCATGCATTCTTTATTAATTCATCACACAAATAGGGGGATAATTACCAAGGTATTCCAGGGGAGGGGGGGTGGAGGAGGGAAGGACAAGGCCACACAGCACTTTAAAAGTTTAAAACTTATTGAATGCCAGCCTTCTGTTACTTGGGCAATCCTCTGGGTGGAGTGACTGGGTGGCCAGAAGCCCCCCCACCATGTTCTTGGGCGTCTGGGTGAGGAGGCTATGGAACTTGGGGAGGAGGGTGGTTGGTTACACAGGGGCTGTAGTGGCGGTCTGTGCTCCTGCTGCCTTTCCTGCAGCTCAACCATACGCTGGAGCATATTAGTTTGATCCTCCAGCAGCCTCAGCATTGAATCCTGTCTCCTCTCATCACGCTGCTGCCACCTTTCAGCTTCAGCCCTCTCTTCAGCCCACCACCTCTCCTCTCGGTCATTTTGTGCTTTCCTGCACTCTGACATTGTCTGCCTCCATGCATTCGTCTGTGCTCTGTCAGTGTGGGAGGACAGCATGAGCTCAGAGAACATTTCATCGCTAATGCGTTTTTTTCGCCTTCTAATCATCGCTAGCCTCTGGGAAGGAGAAGATCCTGTGATCCTTGAAACACATGCAGCTGGTGGAGAAAAAAAAAAAAAGGACAGTGGTATTTGAAAAGACACATTTTATAGAACAATGGGTACACTCTTTCACGGTAAACCTTGCTGTTAACATTACATACATAGCACATGTGATTTTGTTACAAGGTTGCATTTTGCCTCCCCCCACCTCGTGGCTAACAGCGGGGAACATTTCTGTTCAGCCATAGGCAAACAGCCCAGCAGGAACGGGCACCTCTGAATGTCCCCTTAAGAAAAGCACCCTATTTCAACCAGGTGACCATGAATGATATCACTCTCCTGAGGATAACACAGAGAGATAAAGAACGGATGTTGTTTGAACGCCAGCAAACATACACTGCAATGCTTTGTTCTACAATGATTCCCGAGTACGTGCTACTGGCCTGGAGCAGTAAAGTGTCCTACCATGGTGGATGGAATAAGGCTGCCCTCCCCAGAAACCTTTTGCAAAGGCTTTGGGAGTATATCCAGGAAAGCCACGAATGCCAGGGCAAATTAATCATTAAACATGCTAGCTTTTAAACCTTGCATAGTATTTTAAAAGGTACACTCACCAGAGGTCCCATTTTCACCT
The DNA here is from genome assembly GCF_009764565.3 of Dermochelys coriacea. Classification (NCBI taxonomy): domain Eukaryota; kingdom Metazoa; phylum Chordata; order Testudines; family Dermochelyidae; genus Dermochelys; species Dermochelys coriacea. Next base: position 187,352,041 of record NC_050069.1, on the reverse strand, counting down.
GGTGGGTCCGGGAGGCAGCCTTGGGTGGGTTCGGAGGGTACTGGGTCCAGGTCCAGGGTGAGAAACAGGTCCTGGCTGTTGGGAAAACCGTTTTTTCTGCTTGTTTGCTGTAAGCTATCTACAACCTCCTCATCATCCTCTTTCTTGTCCCCAAAACCTGCTTCCGTGTTGCCTCCATCTCCATTGAAGGAGTCAAACAACACAGCTGGGGTAGCGGTGGCTGAACCCCCTAAAATGGCATGCAGCTCATCATAGAAATGGCATGATTGGGGCTCTGACCCAGAGCAGCCATTCGCCTCTCTGGTTTTCTGGTAGGCTTGCCTCAGCTCCTTAACTTTCACGTGGCACTACTTCGGGTCCCTGTTATGGCCTCTGTCCTTCATGCCCTGGGAGATTTTCACAAATGTTTTGGCATTTCAAAAACTGGAACGTAGTTCTGATAGCACAGATTCCTCTCCCCACACAGCAACCAGATCCCTACCTCCCATTCGGTCCATGCTGGAGCTCTTTTGCGATTCTGGGACTCCATCATGGTCACCTCTGCTGATGAGCTCTGCATCGTCACCTTCAGCTTGCCACACTGGCCAAACAGGAACTTGAAATTCAAAAGTTCACAGGCCTTTTCCTGTCTACCGAGTCAGTGCATCTGAGTTGAGAGTGCTGTCCAGAGCAATCACAATGGAGCACTCTGAGATAGCTCCCGGGGGCCAATACCATCTAATTGCATCCACAGACCCCAAATTCGACCCAGCAAAACCGATTTCAGCGCTAATCCCCTTGTCGGGGGTGAAGTAAGGAAATCGATTTTAAGAGCCCTTTAAATAAAAAAAAAGGGCTTCGTCATGTGACGGATGCAGGGTTACATCAATTTAACGCTGCTAAATTTGACCTCAACGCCTAGTGTAGACCAGGGCTTAGATATACTCCTCCTTGTCTTCTCATTTAGAGCAAATTCCTGGAAACCTTTACTCATACAAGCTGTCTCAAGAATGTAAATTAAACTATTCACAAGTAATAATTAATCTCAGGAGTAAGCATACCTCCATTACCCATGTGTTTAAAGCAAGTACATACTGTCAAATACGGTAGAACCTCAGAGTTACAAACACCTCGGGAATGGAGGTTGTTCGTAACTCTGAAGTGCTCGGAACTCTATGAACACAAAACATTATGGTTGTTCTTTCAAAAGATTACAACTGAACATTGACTTAATACAGCTTTGAAACTTTACTATGCAGAAGAAAAATTCTGCTATTAACCATCTTAATTTAAATGAAACAAGCACAGAAATATTTGCCTTGCCTTGTTAAGTCTTTTTTTTTAAACTTTACTTTTTTTTTTTTTTTTTTTTAGTAGTTTACCTTTAATACAGTACTGTGCTGTATTTGGTTTTTATTTTATATATTTTTTTGTCTCTGCTTCTGCCTTATTGCATACTTCTGCTCCCAAATGAGGTGTATGGTTGACGAGTCAGTTCATACATTTGGGGTTTGTAACTCTCAGTTTCTATTGTCCATGTTTAAGAAGAGTGGCTATTAAACTCAACCAGAAAAAAAACAGTATACATCAGGAAACTGTTGTTTTTTTTAAACCACCAGTGACAACGTACATTACTGTTAAATCCCAGTGGTTTGCGGAACATCTCAATCTTTTGCCTAACCAGGTGTTTAGATAAATGGAAGTGCTATTTTGAGGTGCAGCGTCACTGATACAGAAATACAGGGAACAGAGGGAGGAATGGTGATGTTAGCATCATACTTTGTACTTTATTAAAAAGAATAAAAAAAATAACTTTATTGAGACTTGCTATAAAAAATACAAATCTGTTGATTAGATCTTACAGATGCTAACTGAGAAGTTGTGTGTATGATGAACTAACATAAGGCTACCAGATGGACACACTGTAGATTTGGGTAATTAGGATTTTTGGATAAAGGGAATTTGGATAATTGAAATTATACTACAAAACCAAGCTCAGAAATGAGGTTGATAGTTACGTCTTATACACATCCATAGGTCCCTGAGCATTTGTGAGGGTCAGGATTAAAAATAATAATATTGATAACAGCCTGGTTCTCCTTGTAAGGTAGTGTATATATATATATATATATATATATATATATATATATATGAGCTCAAATAAATACATTTAAGGACACTGAAATTATAACATTGTCTGAGCTTTTATACCACAGTCATTACTAGGGTAATAGAGAGCTTTAATTGAAAACTAAGTTCTCCCAACTACAGTGTGAAGTAATGTATTTACTGAGCTGCCTGGAGTATTTTCTTTCAAAATCACTCATGCTTATATCACACCAAATGCATGCTTGAATGGTTGTATTTGGCCCATTCTATTTTACATTACAGGGTCAATCACAGAAGAATGTGAGGACTGGGTGCGCATGAAAGAGGTACTATAGTGACTCTGAAAGACATTGTGGTCTTTGCAAATCAATAAGAGTCTTGCATGTTTTCTGAATATTTCATGAAGGTATTTCTTGAACTTTTCACCCACAAAAGCGTAGATCACTGGATTCAGGCAGCAGTGGATGAAGGAGATGGTTTCAGTCACCTGCAGGGCCAGGTCTAGGCTTTTGCTTGTCTCGCAGTCATCTATGATGTGCAGGCTTCGCAAAGAGTCCAGAAAAAGTGCAATGTTGAAGGTTGCCCAGAAGAGGAAAAACACAACCACAACAACTAAAACCAGCTTCATTGCTTTATACTTGTTTCGGTTCATGCATCTCTGCAGATTTTTCAAGATGTGGGAGTAGCAGAAAATGAGAATGCCAAGCGGGATCAAGAGACCTAAAACATTGATTTTAGAATTGGTTAAAAGTTTCCAAGGAGTCCTATTATCCTGGTAATAAGGAGCACACTTCACAATGTCATTTTCATTCAGTTCTTGGATAAAGAAAATATTTGGTATTGAAGCTAAAATGGCCACTGACCAAACAGCAAGGCTTATAACAATGCTGAGCATGGTTGTTCGAACTTTCCGAGCATGTACAGCATGGACAATGGCTAAGTACCTGTCTATGCTCATGAAGGTTATGAAGAATATGCTGCTGTAGAAGCCAATGTAATAAACTCCACATATTGTTTTACACATTACATTTCCAAAAGTCCATTGGCCTGAAGCATAATGAGCCAGGAAGGGGAGGGAGAAAACAAAAAGCAGGTCAGAGATGGCGAGGTTCAGCAAATACACATCAGTCATGCTGGTCAGTTTCTTGCAAACTATCAGAACGTAAATGACCAAGCTGTTTCCCGCCAGGCCGAACACGAACACCACACAGTAAAGAATTGAAAAAAATACTGATTCAAAGGTCTTGATATTCTGTGTGCTGCAGACAGAGCCCAAGTCAGGATAATCATCATAAAAAGTAGAGAGAAGATTTGACTCAGTTGAATAATTCATCATGAGGTGACCTATTTATGAAAACAGAATTTAATATGATCCAACAATCCTATTTTTTAATTAGTATCCAAACACAATTCTGCCCTGATACCCCACACAACCCCACTGAAGTCAACAGGTTGCACAGAATGTAAAGGGGTAGAATTTGGTTCCGAGAACAGGCTAGCCTGTTCAGATAAAAGAACACTTTGCCCTGTGACATTATCTAATTAAAATATAATCATGCAAATCATTATTTCTACCATGGTTATATACTTGCAACAAATCTTATAAAGAGTGAAAACCATGGCCGGAAAGGCTTAAGCATCCTGCAGGCTAATTAACCTAGCATCAGCCTGAAGAGACATGTTAGAAATTATAATTAAGACCATTTGATGCTAGATAGGTTTGCATTGCAAAGTTCTAGCCTATCTTGTTAAAGTTAGGGGTGATACTAATTATATATGTGTACTCATAAATGTTAGCCATGTCAACGGACAGTTCCTGTCTGTCACTATAGCTATGGATTCAGAGATCAAAAGGGAATATGAACATTTAGATGAATCTTGGGTGAAGTCACTGTCTATATATCTCTTTGAAGTTTGTGATAGACTGCCTAATGAATCAATTGTCCTATGTTAATTTTTGTAACTAATTACTGGTGGTGTTTAGGAAGCAGAAGGTTACATCAAAAGCCTATTGTTTGCCCAGACTATATGGTCAAGTGGATGCTAGAACACTGCATAAAAAGATCCTTGAGTCTTGGTGCTGTCATTTCAGATCTGCTTGATGTTTCAATGCAGGGGAGGCTTAAGCCACAAGACTGAGATCCCAGTTCTGATTGGTCCGCCCTGAATATAATATTGGACATTGGACTATAACCTGTGGACTAAAATCTAAATGAACTCTTTGCAACTATAAAGCTTACCATCTCTGCTATGTTTCAGAATAGCATCCGATGAAGTGAGCTGTAGCTCACAAAAGCTTATGCTCTAATAAATTTGTTAGTCTCTAAGGTGCCACAAGTACTCCTTTTCTTTTTGCATCTCTGCTGTGAATCTGAACTTCATGTATATTGATCTTTTAACCATACTCTCTCTCTTTTCATTTTAAATAAATTTTACTTTAGTTAATAAGAATTGGCTGTAAGTGTGTATTTGGGTAAGATCTGGAATATTCATTAACCTGGGAGGCAATGTGTCCAATCCTTTGGGATTGGTAGAACTTTTTTACATGATGAAATAAGTAGGGCTGTCAATTAATCGCAGTTAACTCATGCGATTAACTAAAAGAAATTAATCGTTATTAATCGCACTGTTAAACAATAGAATACCAATTGAAGTATATTAAATATTTTTTGGATATTTTTCTACATTTTCAAATATATTGATTTCTATTATAACACAGAATACAAAGTGTACAGTGCTTACTTTATATTATTATTTTTATTACAAATATTTGAACTGTAAAAATGATAAACAAAAGAAACAGTATTTTTCAATTCACCTCATACAAGTACTGTAGTGCAATCTTCTTTATCATGAAAGTGCAACTTACAACTGTAGAATTATGTACAAAATATAACTGCATTGAAAAACAAAACAAATAAAACATTATATCCTACAATTCCATTCAGTCCTACTTCTTGTTCAGCCAATCACTAAGACAAACAAGTTTGTTTACATTTACAGGAGATGCTGCTGTCTGCTTCTTATTTACAATGTCACCTGAAAGTGAGAACAGGCATTCGCATGGCATTTTTGTTGCTGGCGTTGCAAGGTATTTGTGTGCCAGATATGCTAAACATTCATATGCCCCTTCATGCTTCAGTCACCATTCCAGAGGATATGTGTCCATGCTGATGATGCTCATTAAAAAATAATGCCTTAATTAAATTTGTAACTGAACTCGTTGGGGGAGAACTGTAGGTCTTCGGCTCCGTTTTACCTGCATTCGGTCATGTATTTCATGTTATAGCAATCTCAGATAAGGACCCAGCACATGTTCATTTTAAGAACACTTTCACAGCAGATTTGACAAAACACAAAGAAGATACCAACGTGAGATTTCTAAATATAGCTAGAGCACTCGACCCAAGGTTTAAGAATCAGAAGTGCCTTCCAAAATCTAAGAGGGATGAAGTGTGGAACATGATTTCCAAAGTCTTAAAAGAGCAACATTCAGATAAGGTAACTACAGAATCTGACCACCAAAAAAGAAAATCAATCTTTTGCTGGTGGCATCTGACTTAGATTAGGAAAACAAACATGCATCGGTCTGCTTTGCTTTGGATCATTATCAAACAGAACCCATCATCAGAATGGACGCATGTCCTATGGAATGGTGATTGAAGATAAAGGAACATATGAATCTTGAGCACATCTGGCACATAAATATCTTGCAACACCAGCTACAACAGTGCCTGTTCTCACTTTCAGGTAACAAAGTAAATGAAAAGCAGGCAGTATTATCTCCTGCAAATTATAACCAAGTTTGTTTGAATGATTGGCTGGACTGAGTGGACTTCTGGCTCTAAAGTTTTACATTGTTTTATTTTTCAATGCAGTTATTTTTTGTACATAATTCTACATTTGTAAGTTCAATTTTCATGATAAAGAAATTGCACTACAGTACTTGTATGAGGTGAACTGAAAAATACTATTTCTTTTGGTTTTTTACAGTGAAAATATTTCTAATAAATATAAAGTGAGCACTGTATACTTTATATTGTGTTGCAATGAAAATTAACATATTTGAAAATGTAGAAAACATCCAAAATATTTAAATAAATTGTATTCCATTATTGCTTTAACAAATTAAACATGATTTTTTTTTTAATTGCTTGACAGCCTTAGAAAGAAGATTTTCATTAATCTTTATCATAGCTGACTTGGGTAACTAGGTGAAGGCCTGAGGCTGGGTTGCTTTAAGGGAACTCTGTTGTTGGCTTCTGGATAGCCAGTGAGGTATTATAGAAGCTGTTTAGTGCTGACTTGGTAAATCTAAGTATTAGAATATCCACCAGCTTTGGGGATTGTCTGCCCCATTCTTTGCAGTTCACCCTAATTGAGTGACCTCAGCTGGCTCCCCCTGGGACTCCGGTCACACCCTTATACAATGCCTAAACCAAATAAAAGCTTTTTTGAGGTTTGAAAATATTTGGCTAGCTTTTGGGGTTCATTAGATTTCTTTTTTGTGAGCAGCTGCGCTTTCAGTTATTATTGCCAAAATCCCATGAGAAAGATTGTTCCCCAATGCTTAATTTGTGCCAGGGCTGAGCCCCACACTTCTGGGTCTGGCAGTTCATCGCTCCAACACCTCTGAGCTTGTCATAGAATATCAGGGTTGGAAGGCACCTCAGGAGGTCATCTAGTCCAACCTCAAAGCAGGGCCAATCCCCAACTAAATCATCCCAGCCAGGATGGGTCAAGCCTGACCTTAAAAACTTCTAAGGAAGGAGATTCTACCACCTCCCTAGGTAACGCATTCCAGTGTTTCACCACCCTCCTAGTGAAAAAGTTTTTCCTAATATCCAACCGAAACCTCCCCCACTGCAACTTGAGTCCATTACTCCTTGTTCTGTCATCTGCTACCACTGAGAACAGTCTAGATCCATCCTCTTTGGAACCCCCTTTCAGGTAGTTGAAAGTAGCTATCAAATCCCCCCTCATTCTTCTCTTCCGCAGATTTTCCTGGCTGGCATGTCAGGGATGTGATGTGTTTCCATGAGAAGCCGAACACCAGATAGTATGTTAGCGTGCAGAAGAATTTGGTTATCTAGAAAATTACACTGAGGCCCAAGCTCTGTCCCCAACTCTCAGCTTGAATGGAAGGTACTCATGAGGATTCCCAATCACTTAGCATCCTGTCCAGGGGGTTAAGGAACCAGGGTTATTTCATAGTGCATAATTAAAGCGGTAATAAAATGGAGGTAGTGAATATGCCAAGCACCCTATTGTTTATTAATTCCTAGTTTCTAAATTAATTTTTTCTTCAGAAAGGGCAGAGACAGCTGTGCCCACTGTGGACTTCACACATCCAGCCTGAGATTTCACACAAAGTCTCTTTAGAACTATGAGTGCAAAAAACAAAAACAAAAAAAACCCACATCTGAATTTTTTTCTTGGTAGGTGGCAACCATTTTCCCCCCAGGACTTCAGCCTTGCTAGTGCCAGGCTATAATATGCAGCTCTCTAATTTACTAGAGATGAACAGTTAACTTTACAAATATATTTTGTAAATTACAAGCTCTGCACTCTGGATGTAGTTATCTTTTGCATCTACAGCATGTTTGGAGGAGATTCTATAGAGTCTGTAGCAAACTGAAGACCCACCGGCACAGTGCCTCCTGCTGGTTGTTGTGGGAATTAGCTCTTTCCAGCCTTCGGAGCATCCTCTGCAGGTCAGTGTCTCACCTGCCTTAGGGCCCCCGTGTCCCTCCCGGAACCTGGTGCTCCTTTATCTTGGGGTCCTGTACCCTGGCAGTACCCCCACACTCTGGGTCTCCCCTCCCCCCCAACCCTCTATCCCCACCGTGCCTCAGTGGCTACTGCCAGTCATCATCTTGCCCTTGCTCACTGGGGCAGACTGCAGTCTGTCATGGCCACTTATCAGTGGCACGGGGTTAGGACCAGCTACCTCTGCATATTCCCAGGCTGCACCTCTGTAGCCCCAGGAACTTTGAAGGCCTTCACCAAGGCCTGCAGGTTTACCAGGCTGGAGTTCCCCAGCTCCCTTTGCCACTGCACTGCACTGCACTGCACTGCACTGCACTGCACTGCACTGCACTGCACTGCACTGCACTGCACTGCACTGCACTGCACACCTTGTTCCCAGGCAGCTAGCCCTTACCACTCCAGGACTAGAGTGAGACTTCTTCAGCTTCTAACCCCCAGCCCTCTTATAAGGGCAAGCTTGGCCTTGATTGAACTGTCCACAGCTGTGGCTGCTTCCTCAATCAGCCTAGCTTGGCAGCTTTTAACCCCTGTTCTCCAGGAATGGGGCCGCTGCCCCACTACAGAGTCAAGGTCTTAATTTGAATGCACTCACCCTCTCTCTCTCATATAGGCAGAGACAAACACTAAATCTGCAGTTGCCAATTCTTATCAAGGATTTTTTTAAAACATGCATGGCCAAAATTTTCACATCTGGGTGCCCAAACCTATGTTTGTATTTAGTACCTAAATAAAAGTAGACTTTTTCAAAAAAGAGGAGCATTGCTAACTGTTCTGGAAGTCAATAAGAACTGTGAGTGCTCAGCATCACTGCAAACCTGGTCATTTTTATTTAAATATACCTAAATATTGATGTAGATGCCTAACTTAAGGCAAATTTGACCTATCTAGCTTGTTTATTATAATGTAATTCCCCCAGATAACCCAGTCATCAATAAAAGGGTCAATACAAACAAACCTGATTCCGAATTTCCAAAGTCTCCTGAAGTTGCTTCATGCACCTAGTCCCAATCTGACTACAGAGCAGCAATGTATCATCTTGGCAAATAAAAATAAAGGTAAAGGCCTCGATTCTACACTGTGTCCCAGTTAAGCTTGTAGTGGAGAGTGGCAGCTTCAGGGAATGTATTGCAGCTTCCTGATCCTTGGCCAACAGACCCCTCTGAACATTAGAGCAGCAGAGGACCAACTCTAACTTCTGCCACTTTTGTAAGTTAGGTCAAAGATGGCTCAGGAATAATAGAGGCTCTGCTCTATCATGCCCCCTGCAGCCAAATAAACAGTCTTTCTTGCCTTTATATCAAGAATGAGAAGGGACGGGGAAACACAGTTGATGAAGAAGGCAGCAAATGTATTCTTCAGTTTTCCTCTAGTTTACCTGGAGAAGGACCTGACTGAGGGAAGCTGGGGGCTAACCACAAGATCAGTCTGAGCTGGGGAGATTTAAGGAGCTAGTTAGCCCATTAACTGGAAGAGTAAAATAGAGAGTTCAAGGGGGGAGGGAGAGAGAGTGGGTGATGCTAGCAAGACCACGGTAAAAGGAGATCCCTTAGTGGAGAAATCTCACTCTTCTATGGCAAAGGGTCCTAATGCTTATGTGTTACTGTAAAGACAGTTGCTGCATGGGACTGTAAAAAGTGGTGGTTGAGTTAACAAATAAACTACACATTGGTGTTTACAAACCAGAGGTGTTGGAGCCATTTGTACAAGAGGACAGGAGCAGAGGGCTGCATCCCTGTCACAGGGCATCGCAAAATGGAGGCACCTAAAATTAGCAAATGCTTTTGAAAATTTTGATCAAAAAGTCCCATATCACACGTTAAACCAACACTTGACTGTCAGATTGGCTGCACAGAACGTAGTCACATCTCAATGTAAAGGGGGTTATACATGCAGTTCTCATGCATCCCATGGAGAACGCGTTAAAATGCTAATAAACACCCACCAGCACCAGTGAGAAACTTCTAAAGAATATTGCAAAAGATTGGATGTCCTTTCTTGCATACCAGCAGCACTAGCTTCAATTAAAGACAATTCTTATTAAGATTAGCAAAGCCATTAATACATTCAGTTTTAGGGTATGGCTACTCTGCAAATAAAAGGTGTGCCCTTTGCTTGGGTTAGCTCACCTCGTTTAAAACAGCAGTTACGACACAACAATTTGAGTTAGCAGCTCAAGTTCAAGTGCAGGCTCCCTCATAGGTTTTAATGTGAGCTGCTGTTCTGAGTTAAAAGTTGAGTTTCCATATCATTCACTGTTGTTTGATTCCAAGTTAGCTATTAGTCTCTAAGGTACCACAAGTACTCCTTTTCTTTTTGCGAATATATACTACACGGCTGCTACTCTGAAACGTGAATTAGCTAACCCAAGTTAAGCACACATGTATTTTAATATGTTCAGACACACCCTTACTCTCTCTCTGTACCAGCAATGCACTAAATCACATGAAGTAGCCATAGAACTGAATAAATTAAGCACAGCATTGATCAAAGTACTGTCATAGCATTTGCCACAGCAGATCAAGCCACTTGTCCATTGTTCCAGTAACCTGCCTCCCACATTACGGAAACCTGATAGAAAACACCACATAAGGCATCCAGCTACCTGTGCAATCAAATGTATTTGCTGAGTTTTCTCTTAGCCATAATGAGCTATCATTTTATGCTTGCAATTTTAACTTCGCAAAATATTCTGACTCTTACTCCTTTTCTGATACTTTGGGTACATTGTGCCACTGACACTATTCACACTGACGAGAATACATTATTAGACAGTTGGCTGTAACTTTTTATGCCCTCCTACCATCCATACTTACCTTTGCTATTGAGATTTCTGTTTCAGTGACACTTCATAAGTGAGCTCCTTATCTTCACAATCAAAAATTATAGTCGTCTTCTTCCTTTATCTGTTACTCGAGTACCACAGCTATACAATTTGGATAACAGCTATTCAAATAAATTACCTTTCACTCGTCAGCAGTGAGACTATAAATACCAATATAGCTAAAGATTGTGAGTGTTCATCTCAGAATCACACCTCAATCTGATAAGATCTGGCATTTTGCTCATTCGGCAACATCAGAAATGTAAGTAGTGTTTTACTACTATTTTCCACAGCTATAAACGACTCCCACAAGGTGCAGGCTTGTAACCTCTCTGGCTCCCTTTACTCCACCCTTTCCCCCCACCCAATAGTCTTCTCAAGAGCTCTGCTTTCCCTGCCCGCTCCATTAATAGAAGTCGGAAGCAAGTTCCCAGTTTCCCCCAAATCATCTGCCTCTGTACTGTCCAGTAGAGAGAGACCTGAATGGATACAAAAATCTGGATCTGCATCCAGCCCGCATCCACGAGAATCAACTTGTACCCAATCCATGATCCACACTCGTGTTTTATCTGTATCCATATCCACACTGCACACGTACCAGCACGCTATCTCATAGTGCCTCTCAGAAGGAGCGTCTGTGTACATGTGTTTACTGTATAAGAAAGGTACATGGCTTAATAAATGCACATACAATTATTATTGTTGGTATTATTATTATTTTAAACATCAATCTTCTTATACAACAGGCATCGGAATAGTCTTTACCTAAAAAATAATAAACATCTCAAGTCAATAATGTTCAAAATCACAAACTGAACTATAAAATAAAAAAGTTGGCTGCCTAGTTGTGACATAACGTCTTTTATGTACTTGAAAACTGTTATCATGTCCCTTCTCAGTCTTTGCTTTTTCAGACTAAAGAAATCCAATTTTTTCAATCTTCCCTCATAGGTCATGTTTTCTAGACCTTTAATCATTTTGTTGCTCTTCTCTGGACTTTCTCCAATTTGTCCACATCTTTCCTGAAATGTGGTGCTCAGAATTGGACACAGTACTCCAGTTGAGGCCTAATCAGTGCGGAGTAGAGCAGAAGAATTACTTCTCGTGTCTTGCTTACAACACGCCAACACGCTTACAATACATCCCAGAATGATATTTGCTTTTTTTTGCAACAGCGTTACACTGTTGACTCATATTTAGCTTGTGGTCCACTATGATCCCCATGTTCCTTTCCACAGTACGCCTTCCTAGGCAGACATTTCCCATTTTGTATGTGTGCAACTGATTGTTCCTTCCTAAGTGGAGTATTTTCCATTTGTCCTTATTGAATTTCATCCTATTTTCTTTAAATCATTTCTCCAGTTTGTCCAGATCATTTTGAATTATAATCCTATCTTCCAAAGAACTTGCAACCTCTCCTAGCTTGGTGTCATCCGCAAACTTTATAAGTGTACTCTCTATGCCATTGTCTAAATCATTGATGAAGATGGACAGAACCAGACCCAGAACTGATCCCTGTGGGACCCCACTCATTATGCTCTGTCAGCATGACTGTGAACCACTGATAACTACTCTCTAGGAACGGTTTTCCAACCAGTTATGCACCCACCTTATAGTAGCTCCATCTAGGCTGCATTTCCCTAGTTCGTTTATGAGAAGGTCATGCGAGACAGTATCAAAAGCTTTACTAAGGGAATGCTTCTCTCTCTGATTGTTTCTGGGGTGGGTCTCCCCTCTCTCAGGGAGGGCCCATTGAGGCAGCTATATTAGAGATTTCAGGCTGTGCTGCATTGCAGGAACCAGAGGTTGCAGCTCTACTCTTTTCCAGGTCTGCCCCCAAATGAGCTGTTTCCCTGTCTTTTAGTTCCTCCACCAAATGGAGCATTTGCTGCAGGTGTAGTGGGGCAGGGCTGGCTGAGCCCAAACTAATTCCTTAGTTCCTTCTAGTCCAGTGTGATGTTTGTATACCCCATCACATTTAGGTTGATATAATTTTTTAGTGTAGACATGGCCTAAGTTGGCAAAGTGGTGCAGTTACATCAGCAGGAGCTAAATTTAAGTGTAGACACTTCTGTAAACTGCCTTGTGTCAACTTAACTCTGTAGTGTAGACCAGGCCTAAGACTGTAAATTCCCCCCCAGTCAAGGGAGAAGCATTACCAAGTGTGAAATATCTAGTTCACCACTAGAGGTGTTATTTCCTCCCCAACAAAAGAAGGTTTACAGGCATCAGACAAGCCAGTGTGGACAAAAGACTTTGGGCTTGTCTACACTATAAAGTTTTGTCAACAAAAGTTATGTTGACACTCAAAAAGCGCTATAATAAAAATCGGTATTGCATGTTCACACTCACTCCCTCTGTCATCAGAGCACGTTCATACTTGGGGCCCTAGCATCAACAGTGTGAGCAATGCTCTGTGGGTACCTATCCCACAGTCCAGCTCTACACCTTCTGCCACTAGGTCTTGTGGGAAGGTGAAGCAGATCGCGGTGCATCTTGGGAGAGGGATCAATGTCCTGGAATACATTGCTTTCTGTCCCAACATTCCATGGGCTTCAGGTTTTCTTCTGCAGCATTTTTCAATGGCCCTTCTTTGCTATGCACCCTGGCATCTTTGTGAGAAGGGATGGGCCCCATACCGCTCTCCTATGCTCTGATAACTGTCATGAAGACATCGCGGATGACAGGGCAGTTAATCGCAAAGTTCCTAACTGAAGAAGATTTCCATTTGCAAGACATGCTGTGTGATATGGATAGGAGCAACTTTAGATTACTTTTGACATTCACAGAACAGCTGCAGAGGGTGGACCATTGCTTTTGGGCTCAGAAAACAAGCACTGAATGGTGGGTACCTATTGTGATACAGGTCTGGGATGATGAGCAGTGGCTACAGAATTTTCAGATGCGGAAAGCCACCTTCCTGGAACTGTGTGTGGAGCTTGCCCCAGAACTGCAGCACAAGAACACCAGAATGAGAGCTGCCCTATCGGTAGAGAAGCGTGTGGCAATCGCTGTGTGGAAGATGTCAACTCCAGACTGCTACCAGTCAGTCGCGAATCAATTTGGAGTTGGGGCTGCGTTAATGCAAGCATGCAGGGCAACTAATTGCATCCTGCTATGAAGGACCTTGACTCTGGGAAATGTGTGTGAAATAGTGGATGGCTTTGCAGAAATGGGTTTCCCTAACTCTGGAGGGGTGATAGATGGCATACATATTCCAATTTTGGCACCAGACCACCTTGCGACAGAGTACATCAATAGAAGGGGTACTCCTCCATGGTGTTGCAGACACTTGTGGATCACCACAGGTGTTTCACTGACATCAACGCAGGGTGGTCTGGGAAGGTGCATGACACATGTATGTTCAGGAATACTGGCCTGTATAGAAAACTATGAACGGCGACTTTCTTTCCAGACCAGAACATTACAGTAGGGGATGTTGAAATGCCCATAGTGATCCTGGGAGACCCGGCGCACCCCTTACAGCCATGGCTCGCGAAACCTTACATGGGAAACCTGGACAGCAGTAAGGAGTGGTTCAACAACACGCTGAGTAGGTGATGGATGACTGTGGAATGTGCCTTTGGTAGTTTAAAGGCAAACTGGCGATGCCTTTATGACAAGTTAGACCTCAATGAGGAAAATATTCTCATGGTCATAGCCGTGTGTTGTACGTTGCATTATCTTTGTGAAGTTAAGGATGAAAGATTTGCTCAGGGGTGGAGTGTTGAGGCAGACTGCTTGGCTGCTGATTTGGGCAAGCCAGATACCAGGACTATCAGAGGAGCCGAGAGGGGAGCAATTTGAATCAGGGAGGCTTTGAGGCAACCACTTTGAAAATGAGAACCAGTAAATATATCTCTGTGATTGGTGCTGCAATGTTACATTATATATAGTTTTCCTAGGAAGCAATGATGGCATTTGGGGCCTTACATTCCAGTAAACAAATGATTAAACTGCCTGTGTATGTATTAATAGTGCCTGCTATCTCAATTTATAGGAAACAAATAAAGATGAGTTACTATTCGGAAACTTTGCTTTTATTGCACAAGAAACAACACACACAAAGATGCTTGGTGGAAAAGGAGGCATCAGGGAAGGGCAGACTTTCAGAGCTGTGTGTAGGTCCAACTATGATTTTGAAAGTTGTCTGGGGGGTGGAGTGAAAGGGAAACCAAGAAGTCCCGGAAAGCAGAAAGGACTGTGTGGGTGGAGTTTGGGGGACGGCAGGCAAAAGAGTTCTGAATGTGCTGCAAGGAAGGGCGGGCACACATCTGGTCAGTCTGCAGAATTATTAAGGACTTCAGTATCTGTGTTTTGTCCTCCATGACTTTAATCATCTGCTCAGTAGCATTCTTAACAAACTGCTAATTTTCTATTCTGTCCTGCCTTTCAGCTTCCCTCCACTCCTTTTACTCCCTTTTCTGTGCATTGGAGAAGCGCAGTACCTCTCAGAACGTGTCTTCTTTGCTCCATCTTGGGCGCTTTCTTATCTGGCAGAGACACTTGGCCGGTGTGTGTGGGGTGTTCCTGAAGGCCACATCTGCTGGAGCAGAAGGAACAAAGCACAGAAGCATGATGGTAAAATTCAAGCACACTCTTGAAATATTTCAGTAAAATATACCTTTTGTAACATAACAATCGCTTTCTCACTGACCCTTGGCAAGCGCACATCTCGGCAAAGACCCAAAGTATGGTGAGTGTTGGCAGAGGTGGTAGGGGTGCTCTACATGGGGAAAAGAACACTCTGCAAGGGTTGTGGTGCAGCTGCCTAGGGGAAACATTCTAAAATTCTCCCACACTTTTCCACAGGTAGGGGTCATTCTAGCAGATATCTTACTTCTAAAGGTAAGCAGGGAAACAGGGGTACATCTGCTACATGCTTGTGGCTTCAGCCCTGCTCTGTATGTTGCTCACCTGTGTGCACTTTGGTACCTTCACAAGTGATTGCCGAATGGCACGGAAAAGTTTCCTACAATGGGGGGAGGAACAAAGCAGCTCTGCCAAGGAACCTTCAGCAGAGGATTACCTAGTACCTCCAGGAAGCTTTTCTGAAGATCTCTTTGGAGGATTTCTGTGAGATCTTGGTGTGCATCAACATCCTATTCCACTGTACTGATTAGCAACACAAGGAAATGTCCAGCTCACAGAAACACAGCCTGCCTTCTACATTTCTATACTCTGAACCTACCTCTGCACTACACAAAGCACAGCCATTTACCTGATATCTCCTCTCCTGCTTCTTGCTCACCAGAGAGCAACTGCTGAGACTGGCTAGACACCTCTGGAGTGGTGACCAGTTCTTGGTTGCCTACCCCACTGGACAACCCCCCAGGAGCTCCACATCATCATCTAATTCCACTTCTTCATCAGTGACTTCGCCCTCTGGGTTAGGTCCTCTTTCCACTGCCTCCAGGCCTATCAAAGTCTCCACGGGGCTTTTGGCGGTGGAGATGGGGTCACCACTGAGGATAGCATCCTGCTTCTTATAGCAGGTCTTAGGTGCAGCAGCAGAATGATGGATATTTGCCTTATGGTACACATGCAGTGTACTCCTTTGCCTTATGGTACACATGCCTCAGCTCCTTTATCTTCGCTCTGCACTGCAGTGTGTCCTGATCATAGCCCTTTTCGCACAAGCCTTGAGAAATCGGCCCGTAGGTATCAAAATTCCTATGGCTCAAGCACAGATGGGACTGCACAGCCTCCTCTTCAGCAGATCTGCAGCTGTCCACGCAGGACAGCGTTCGCTGCAATAGCCTGTCATGGTTACCTGGGAAGATGTGATGAGATCTCTCCATGCCGAGCAAACACAAAATGGAATTTCAAAAATTCCAGGGGCTTCTAAAGGGGAGGGGCAGATGGTTGTTTACCTGGCTGCGGGGCAGTGGAGTTCAAACTCTGCACACACCCCTGAAGAGGGTATGTGGCTCAAGCCCTCTTCCCATCATAGCTTCAATGCTGGGGGAAGGAAATAAAAATGTCTGTTAAGGAGAAATGTTACTCCTATGCTGCTTGAACTCTGAAGGACGAGGATTTCTAAGCATAAGCAAGGAGTCCCCAGCTGTTTAGCTTGGGTTAGCCCTAAGAGACTTATAAAGCATGAATGTTATAGCAGCTACTATCATCTTTTGGCACCTAAGACCATATCTCTTTTGTGTGTATATCTTTACCTGCTTTAAACTTGTCAAAACTCTTGTATTTCTTTTTTTCTAGTTAATAAACCTTTCGCTATTTTATTACAGGACTGGCTACAAGCATTGTCTTTGGTTCGAGATCTAAAGTATAGCCAACCTGGGATAAGTAACTGGCCCTTTAGGACTGGAAGTAACCTGAATATTGTTGTGGTTTATCTATCACAAAGTCCAGCTTGCCTGGGAGGCAAAATAGATGGAAGTGCCCAAGGGGACTGTCTGTGACTCTATGGTAAGACAGTTATAGTGCTTTAGGTGTTCACACTTGTCACTGGGCTGGTGAAATATAATTATAGAACATACAACTGTTAAATGTTAAAGATTAGCCACAATGGGTGAATCACAGTCATATGATTGTCTTGAGAAAAAAAGACCTTGAAAAGTTATGTAAGGACAGGGGAATATCACATAAAAAGAAAACCCCATATCTGGCACTGAAAGCTTTGCTCATAAGTTCTGACCAGGTGTCCAAGAACCTTCCTGCCCCAGTGACACAGAGACCACTGCAATAGAACTGGCCCAACTGCAGCACCTGAGAGTCTGAGAGGACCAGGATCACAAGAGCCTGATGGCAGAAGGGCAGATCACAGAGACCAAAGAAGTCAAGGCAGCAGAAGAGAGAGCCCAGAGGATGCTTATGGAAGCTCAAACAATACAGCTCAAAATACTGGAGCAGCAAATACTCTCCATCCAGTGAGTACACCCACCCCCGACTTTCTCCCCACCCCCCAACACACAAGGGTATGGGAGAAAGTGTGCCCAATTTGCCAAGAGACTGACAATATAGAAATGTTCCTGTTCTCCTTTGAGACACTGTATGGGATCCACAAGATCCCAGAGGGTAAGTGGATGCCTATCTTCTTGGTCAGATTAATGGGGAAGGTGGGACAAGTTTTTAATGATATGGAGGAGGGTGATGCTATGGTGTATAAGAAATTTAAAGAAAATGTATTGGAAAGGTTTACTATTACCCCTGAAACCTATCGATTGAAGTATAGAGATCCTAAAATGTTTGACTACATCACGTATATGTTGAATATGTGCATAAGATGTGTAATTTTATGAGAAAATGGATAATGGGGGTAGGGGCTGAAGGTGATTATGAAAAACTGTTTGATCTGATGCCCAGGAGCAATTGTTATGGATAATTACAGATGAGGTACAAGCAGCCATCAGTAACAAAAAACCTTCCACCCTTTTGGAGGCTGCAGAAATTGCTGATGAATATATTGAATCAAGGATTAATGGAGGGCACAAATCCCAGGGGAAGGGAAGTCTCCCTATCCCTCAGATTAAGAGGGAAGAGAAGTCTGGGCATAAACTTAATCCCAACTTTGATTTAAAAAAAACAAAACCATTGTTTCATGTTCTCTGTGTGTGTATATCAATCTCCCCTCTGTATTTTCCACCAAATGCATCCGATGAAGTGAGCAGTAGCTCATGAAAGCTTATGCTCTAATAAATTTGTTAGTCTCTAGGGTGCCACAAGTACTCCTTTTCCAAGTACTCCTTTTCTTTTTGCGAATACAGACTAACACAGCTGCTACTCTGAAACTTGTCATTATGCAAGGCACTGAATTTAGCCGTAGAGAGTGGAAATCTGTCAACTTCATGAAAAAACTCGTACAGATACAGACAGACATCATCTTCCTCTCCAAATGCAAACAGATGGACATCATACCAAAAGGACTAAAGGTAAAAAATCCATTACAATCTACATACCATACAGACTATGCTGACAGCTTGTGCCACACATTCTCAAAGAAACTGCAGAACCACCTGATCAACATCCTCTACAGCAAACAGGGAAAGATTAAGAATGAGCTCTCAAAACTGGATACTCTCATAAAGTGTATCAACCTTCCACACAATCTTCCTCGTGGCTGGACTTTACAAAAACTAGACAAGCCATTTACAAAACACACTTTGCTTCTCTACAAAAGAAAAAGGACACTAAGCTATCTAAACTACTACATGCCACAAGGGGCCACAACAGTGGCTCCCGTAACCCACCCAGCAATATTGTTAATCTATCCAACTATACTCTTAGCCCAGCAGAAGAATCTGTCCTATCTCGGGGCCTCTCCTTTTGCCCCTCCACCCCCACGAACATGATACAGTTCTGTGGTGACCTAGAATCCTATTTTCGACGTCTCTGACTCAAGGAATATTTCCAACACACCTCTGACCAACATATTAACCCACAGAGACCTTCCTACCAACACTACAAAAAGAAGGATTCTGGGTGGACTCCTCCTGAAGGTCGAAACAGTAGCCTGGACTTCTACATAGAGTGCTTCCGCCGACGTGCACGAGCTGAAATTGTGGAAAAGCAGCATCGCTTGCCCCATAACCTCAGCCATGCAGAACACAATGCCATCCACAGCCTCAGAAACAACTCTGACATCATAATCAAAAAGGCTGACAAAGAAGGTGCTGTCGTCATCATGAATAGGTCGGAATATGAACAAGAGGCTGCTAGGCAGCTCTCCAACACCACTTTCTACAAGTCATTACCTTCTGATCCCACTGAGAGTTACCAAAAGAAACTACAGCATTTGCTCAAGAAACTCCCTGAAAAAGCACAAGAACATATCCGCACAGACACACCCCTAGAACCCCAACCTGGAGTATTCTATCTGCTACCCAAGATCCATAAACCTGGAAATCCTGGACGCCCCATCATCTCAGGCATTGGCACCCTGACAGCAGGTTTGTCTGGCTATGTGAACTCCCTCCTCAGGCCCTATGTTACCAGCACTCCCAGCTATCTTCGAGACACCACTGATTTCCTGAGGAAACTACAATCCATTGGTGATCTTCCTAAAAACACCATCCTAGCTACTATGGATGTAGAAGCCCTCTACACCAACATTCCACACAAAGATGGACTACAAGCCGTCAGGAACAGTATCTCCGATAATGTCACGGCTAACTTGGTGGCTGAACTTTGTGACTTTGTCCTCACCCATAACTATTTCACATTTGGGGACAATGTATACCTTCAAATCAGCGGCACTGCGATGGGTACCCGCATGGCCCCACAGTATGCCAACATTTTTATGGCTGACTTAGAACAACGCTTCCTCAGCTCTCGTCTCCTAATGCCCCTACTCTACTTGCGCTACATTGATGACATCTTCATCATCTGGACCCATGGAAAAGAAGCTCTTGAGGAATTCCACCATGATTTCAACAATTTCCATCCCACCATCAACCTCAGCCTGGATCAGTCCACACAAGAGTTCCACTTCCTGAACACTACGGTGCTAATAAGCGATGGTCACATAAACACCACCCTATATCGGAAACCTACTGACCGCTATTCCAACCTACATGCCTCTAGCTTTCATCCAGATCATACCACACGATCCATTGTCTACAGCCAAGCTCTACGATATAACCGCATTTGCTCCAACCCCTCAGTCAGAGACAAACACCTACAAGATCTCTATCCTGCATTCCTACAACTACAATACCCACCTGCTGAAGTGAAGAAACAGATTGACAGAGCCAGAAGAATACCCAGAAGTCACCTACTACAGGACAGGCCCAACAAAGAAAAGAACAGAACGCCACTAGCCATCACCTTCAGCCCCCAACTAAAACCTCTCCAACACATCATCAAGGATCTACAATCTATCCTGAAGGATGACCCATCACTCTCACAGATCTTGGGAGACAGAACAATCCTTGCTTACAGACAGCTCCCCAATCTGAAGCAAATACTCACGAGCAACCACACACCACACAACAGAACCACTAACCCAGGAACCTAACCTTGCAACAAAGCCCGTTGCCAACTCTGTCCACATATCTATTCAGGGGACACCATCATAGGGCCTAATCACATCAGCCACACTATCAGAGGCTCGTTCACCTGCGCATCTACCAATGTGATATATGCCATCATGTGCCAGCAATGCCCCTCTGCCATGTACATTGGTCAAACTGGACAGTCTCTACGTAAAAGAATGAATGGACACAAATCAGACATCAAGAATTATAACATTCAAAAACCAGTTGGAGAACACTTCAATCTCTCTGGTCACTCGATCACAGACCTAAGAGTGGCTATACTTCAACAAAAAAGCTTCAAAAACAGACTCCAACAAGAGACTGCTGAATTGGAATTAATTTGCAAACTGGATACAATTAACTTAGGCTTGAATAGAGACTGGGAATGGATGAGTCATTACACAAAGTAAAACTATTTCCCTATGTTATTTCTCCCCCCCACCACACCCCCCACTGTTCCTCAGATATTCTTGTTAACTGCTGGAAATAGCCTACCTTGCTTGTCACCATGAAAGGTTTTCCTCCTTTCCCCCCGCCCCCCCCCCCCGCTGCTGGTGATGGCTTATCTTAAGTGATCACTCTCCTTACAGTGTGTATGATAAAACCCATTGTTTCATGTTCTCTGTGTGCGTATATAAATCTCCCCACTGTATTTTCCACCAAATGCATCCGACGAAGTGAGCTGTAGCTCACGAAAGCTTATGCTAAAATAAATTTGTTAGTCTCTAGGGTGCCACAAGTACTCCTTTTCCAAGTACTCCTTTTCTTTTTGTACTTCTGGGTGAGGTTCACCTCAAGAGGGAGGATTTTAAGGGAGATATAGGCATCAGAAATCTGGTTCCTATGGATATTTTAATAGGCAGCAATATTTTAGCCATCTGTAAACAGGCTAACGTCATAACTCATAGCCAGAAAGAGGCTAGATCTGCCTCACCTGCTTTATCTGTGGACAGCAGGGAGGGCTGTGAGGGGGAGGGAAATGCCCACAGTCCTTTGTCAGCTGAAGGTAGCAGCCTGTTCTCAGAGGAGAAGTTTGAAAATTCCACTGTCTTACCAGAGTCTGCTCTGAACTTAAGTGAAACTTAAAAGGAGTTTCAGGCTCAACATGCTGATCGTTCCTTGCACCAGGAGAGGGTTGCTGCTTCGAATACTACCTGACGGGGGAAGGGGAGGGTAGATTTTTTTCTTGGAGGTTTGTTGTACTGAGCCGCTCCCAGAGGTAAAAAGAGGCATTCTGGTGAGATTTGCAATTAGGTGCTTGTGCCTGATAAATACAGAACAGAGTTGCTGCAGTTAGCCCATGAGTGCCCATTTACTGGACATTTAGGAGTAGAAAGAACCTGGGACAGGTTTAAATAGAATTTCTATTGGCCTCACATGTTTGAGACAGTAAAAAATTACTGTAAGAGTTGTGACTTATGTCAGAAGCGTGAGAGGTTAAAAGGACCCTACAAATCACCTTTGCAGCTATTGCCCATCATTAAGGCAGTGTTTGCCAGAGAGTCTTTAGCTATTGTAGGGCGCCTCTCCAAACCTTCCAGGATTGGAAAGAAATATATACTTGTGGATTCTGCCACGAGGTACCCTGAAGCCATAACGCCATCTAATATAGCTGCTGAGACTGTGGCTTCTGCCCTATCCATCATTTTTAGAAGAGTAGGTTTCCCAGAGAAATCTTGTCAGACCCTGGTGCACATTTCATGTCAGTAGTTTTCAAAAGTTATTGGAGTTGTGCGGAATAAGGCACATAAAGGCTGCCCCATATATTTTAAGGTTGCAGACGCAAAGTTAATTCAAAATAAACATTTAAAATTAGACAGTCATCAATTAGTGTTATAAGATCTGCATGACAATCAGTCTATAGAAATCAGTGTCACATTGGTGCTACTTTCTACATCAAGCATGGGGAAATCCTGAAGAAAATTTGGTAAATTCTGTGACATTTAAGCAGCAGCGACTAAAGATATATTGACTTATTTTTAATATGCCCTAATCAACCAGAAGAAGGTCCCAGATCACTGCTTTAACATAATGCTATCAGATGCCTGTTGAAATCTCATTTTTTCCAAAATTTTTTGGTGTGTTTTATAAAATAAAATTCGGAATGACCACAAGATGTATTATTAATTATTATTATTATTAATTTGTATTGCAGCAGCCTCTAGGAGCTTCAGTCATTAACCAAACTCAGTTGTTCCCGGCACTGAACAAACAGAACAAAATAACAGTCCCTGCCTAAAATAGATTTCAATTATACATTGGCTGTTTTCTTCTTTTTTACTTGATATTTAATGCCAAGATCTTCAAAAGCAGTTGCCTAAACTTAGGTTTCCAAATCCATAGTTAGGCCCAAAGTAAGAGGCCTGATTTTCAAAACTGTTGACCATCCAGCACTTCCACTGAATTCAGTGGGAGCTTCTGAGTGCTGAGGACTTTTGAAAAATCAGCCTATTTATTTAGGTACCTAGGAAAATGCCAACCTAGAAGTCTCACTTTTGGAAATTCTTGGCCTAGCAAGCTTAAGCATGCGCTTTAATCACTGTGCTTTTTAAGAAGTGAACTTTACATTAGCAGACTCTGCATTCACTGGGCCCAAGTCCTGACCTCAATATGCAGACGTGCAGCTCCACGGACTTCATTGCAGTTGCCTGGGTCATATTGCAAGCTTTTGCTGATGCTACGCTACACCAGTGACATAGGGCTTTGGTTCTAGTTGGCTGTGCACATTTATACATTCTAGAATAAATGTACATTTCTCTTTACCGCTGCTACGTCAGAAAATGTACTGAGATGTGCAGAAGAAATCCCCAACTTTTGATTCAGAAGACAGCATTGATGTGACACTGATTCCACAACCTCTGCTGATTATAGATTAGAGGCTACTCCTTGCCCAGAAGTTTCCTTGGTGGCTGGTGACAGAATTTGCCATCTTGGTTCATCTCTCCTCTGAGTCAGTGGCGTCAATGGAACAAAACAGGTGTCAGAGGACACTCTGTTCCATTGGCCTTAACATATAGTACAATACAATACAAGAATGATACTACTGAATACCATGCAGCTTTTGAAGTATTCTCTTGGCACAATTTGTATTTCATGACTATGGTCTCATGCTGTTATTAATCAGGCAAACTCCTGTTGAAGTTCTGGTCTACACTACAGAATTTCTTTGTTATAACTACATTGCTCAGGGATGGGAATGATCCGCACCCATGAGCAATGTAGTTATGCCAACCTAATCCACCTCCACTCCACCCCGCATGTAGACAGTGCTATGTCAATGGGAGAGCTTCTCCTGCCTACATAGCTACCGCCTCTCAGGGAAGTGGATTAACTATGCTGATGGAAAAGCTCTCTCCCACTGGCATAGAGTGTCTTCATTAAAGCGCTACAGTGGCTTAAAACATTTTAAGTGTAGACCTGCCCTGAGAAAAGCCTCAGTTGCTAAATTTGTTTCACAGAGCGTTGATGGTTTTGTCACCCTGTCACTCCCAAGCATCATTTCAACATTAATTAGTAACACCATAGCTCTCCATAGGCCCAATCAATGAATGTGGCACCAATGGGAATCTTTGCCCACTCCTCTGCTGCTGTTTCTTGCCACAACACCAAATCCCCAAATCCTTTTTAATGTCTTTGGAGTTGCAGTGCATGTCTGCTTCCTCCCCACCCGCATCTCGCTTCTCCTCATCCCACCCCAACACACACGATGTTCAGTCACATGGGAAGAGTGGTGCTGCAGTCTTCTTAGCGAATGTGCAACATGCCTCAGGTGGCATGTGATCAGGATTAATCCCTGAATTTGGTCTGCTGGTTGGATCACTAGCTTCCCCGGGCCAGGCTGGGTACTGATGGGGAGAGCGACATGAACGCTGACCCATGCCCTCCATGTGTAGCAGTGAAGGTAGGGTGTGTATCAGACGATCCAGTGCTGAGCTGGGAAAGCAGCAGCACAGAGGAAGGGAGCTTCTACTTCTCTCATTCCTACTGGGTCCTACCACTTTCAGGTTTTGCTGAGGTTATTTGATTCTGAACCAATGGGATGTGACCAGCGGGATGTGACCCAATGACCACCTCCTTGAGCCACCTTTGTGTGGCATCCCACTTGTGGGGAAATAGCCGATACCAAGCAAGGCCACGGTCTAGTGTTAGTGGGTCCCAGAAAGTGGGAGGTTCTTCCTGTCATATAAAAGATACAAAACCAAGGTCCTAGCCTTTAACATTGGTCCTTTTCTCCAGAACAGAGATATCAGCCCTGGAGTTCTGTCCACGTTCTCCTCTGGGTAATCACATTTTGCCTCCCTAAAGTTCTCCAGGATGTTGTAATTAGATACAGTATATAATGCTTCATTTTCTCTTCTAAACTACTGCTTAGAGTTTCTGTGGGCTGTTAACCCTTGAGCAAGTCACTTAATCTCTCTGTGCCTCAGTTCCCCATCTGTAAAAATGGGACTATTATAATGCTACCTTTCTCATGTTCATTTTATTTCCCTTCTCCCATCCTTTGTCTGCCTTGTGCAGGGCAGGGATGGTCTCTTCCTTGTGCAGTGCCTAGCACAATGGAGCCCCAATCTCACTGAGGACCCAGAGGCCCTACTGTAATAATAATCATAAACAACTGCCATGTTCCACACCAGAAGTGACTGCATTTCAGAAGTGGGTGAAATGAATCACTTATGTGTATATATTACCCTTTTTCAAGCATAGATGCATTGAAGGACATCAACACTCTGCAGGCAGCTGCTATCCAAAACTGAATCTGTAGGCATGTAAAATAGACATTTAAGCTCTTGCTAAGTGTTGATCAGTCCAAGTGCAGAATCTGGAAATCCTACTGAGAAGTTCCCATTGAAAACTGAGCTAATGGCTTGTAAAACACTTCTTGGAATTCTTCATAATTAAAGGCAATATAAGACATTAAGATGGGGGTGAAAAGAATTGGTTTATTCTGATGAGAGCTCCTGAAAAAAAGACATTACCATTCCAAAGATTTTAACCAATTTGAAGAACATGGAGATTGACACCAAGAAAGAAATAGTGTGACATTTATTAATAATAAACGCTAGCAGGAAATCAGGCAGCAGACAAAAATGTTTTTTTTTTTTACTGCTTATCTACCTTTACATATTTCACTGCAACTATCATCAAGAAAACCTCATAATGAAGACAGCAAAAAGAACTCAGGTTTAATTTTAGCAGGAAAGGCTAACTTAAAAGTTTCAAGGACTGACCAAAGAAAATCTATCTTCTCGACTCATTAGTTTAGGCAGAATGGAAAAACATACATATCTTGGAATGGCACTAATTGGTGTTATTTTCCCCATCTTCTACTTGTTCTATTGGGAATGTTGTGTTACATTTGCTGAACTTTAGCAGGGAATAAAATAAGCAAATATGGCTAGCATTTTGGTTGAATATAGTGCCTGATTTCTGGTGATGCTTTGTATACTATACCACAGATAATCACACCCAGAGAGCAATAGGCAGAAGGACAACATTACTGAAACCTGCAAAGACATAGTTCACCAAGAACACCCAATAAATAAATTAACTAAATAAAACCAACACAGTAGCTTCAGAAAATAGAGCAGTACAAGAGAGGCACATAAGTAACTAATCAGAACTATTACCTAGGTCATCTGTGGGAACATGAGCTGGTAAGATCACACTGTTCTCAATAAAAACTAACCAAAATCCCTTGACAAGCAGGTGTGATGTTGCCTCTCAAAAAACCAAAGGTAGTTGTCATCCTGAACAGAGATACTAAAGGGATTGGTATTCTAAACAGAGGCCATTTCAATGACTATAAAAGAGCCTGTAGTAGGAAGAGAGCCAGAGACATAAGCCCTTGTATCAGAGGCCTGGGCTAAAGTAGTAGTCAAAGCTGCACTGATATAAAGCAAAGACAAGCTGTGAGTAAGAGGCAGGACCTGCTCACAGGATCTGGCAAGAAGAAGGCTGATGTTGCAGAAATACACATTCCTAAGAAGTACTAGGCACAGAGTACTCATGCAAACACATCCTGATATCAAGTGGTATTAGAACGTCCTGATATCAAGGATGGTACGAAAACATTCCCCAAGGATAACAGGAACACTCTGACCCTTCCTAAAAGATAACTGTAAGCAGAGTCAGGATGAGCTCCATCCTGACAGCTGGTGGTGAGTTGTGGCAAGTTGTGGAAAAGAACTTCAGGGGCTGATCTCATTTGCATAGGCACACCCATCCCGCCTAGAATGAGCCCATAGCTGCCCAAATGGTCACTTGGCTGCTATGGGATCCCCAGTGTCTCTGTTATTGGGGCAGGAAGAATAAATTGTTATTATCCTGATTATGTGAATCAAGGACAGTGGAACTGTACTTGGCCTTTTGTTATGATGGAGGGACTCACCATCACCTAAGGAGCACTCACTAGGCAAGGAACATGGGTTCCAAAACTCAGTGAATTGAGGTGTGTGGGGGTGGGTTTGAAACATTAATTGTACTTTTGTTTCTCTTCACTGTGGCATATCAAAGCTAATTTTGGGTCTATTAGGAGTCTAGCTACTAGTGCTGAGGTGAACTTGCTTTAGGCTTATGAGGTACCAGCACTGAGGCTCCTGCTACTACAAGCTGAAAGCACTGAACGCTGTGTTAAATAGTGGGGAATCTGAAGATCTATTGCTGGAAAGCGAGGGAGTAGAGCAGTTTGTGGGATGGCTGGAGAGGCTCGTGGACTGGCTGGCGGAGCAGTTTGTGGAGCAGAGCGGCTCACAGCAGCTCGCAGGATGGCTGGTGGAGCGGAGCGAAGCCCTATGGAGCTGTGGGGCAGTCAGCTTCGGATCATGTAAGGTGCCCCTTACACACACACATTTTCACCCAGACTGGGGAGTAACACTCTGCAGATGAACTTTTGAATTCTGGGGCTGGGCTTTTGGACTTTTGGGACTTTGGGTGATTTTTGGGTTGCTGGACTCAAGAGATGATTGGGTTGTTGGATTCAAGAATCAGAGGGAAAGGACGTGGCCCAGTTTGCTGGGGTGGGTCTTTGCTTATGGTTTGGTTGATGAACCCTAGTTGTGGTGTTTTCCCAATTTAATGCTGATGTCCTTTACCTCATGTTATTAAAGATTCTCTGCTACACTGAGACTCTGTGCTTGTGAGAGAGGAAGTATTGTCTCTTTGAGGCGCCCAGGGGTGTGTGTAAGATTTTCCCAGGTCACTGGGTGGGGGCCTCGAGCCGGTTTTGCATTTGCTTTGATGACAGGGAACCCATGTGTACTGAACCCGGCTATTGCTGCTATCAACTCGGCCTGGCAGAAGGGTTGCATAAGGATGACAGTACGTAATAGAGATGTTTTGATCAAACCAACATGTACAAGGAGATGAGTGATAACTAGCCACGTCAGAGGGCAGTAACTAGCTATGTCTGAGGGACAGTATGTAACTTGTTTGTATTGGGGTATAAAGATGTATCTCAGAAGGAGTGTCTTTGTCTAGCCTAGGGAGGAACGGGAAGTCCTGCTGTTCACAGAGTGGGTCCATTGTTACATGTATTAGTGGTCCGGTAGAGTTTACAGGATACAAGTACCATGCTTTGTCGACAGTGAACCTGGCCTCGTGCCTTTGTACCTTTTATGAATCTTGTGGTCATTGGGTGGTTTGCTCGAGGTCTGCTGTGCTGTCTGTCTGTACAGAGCTGAGGCAGCACACAGGGAGAGCACAGAGAGAACACACACATGCAGCCGAATATCTATCAACAGAGCCCTCTCCCTTTTTCGTATATTAGGTCTACTTCAGCCCAAGAACTTCCATGGAGTTGTACCTGCATACACGTGTACTGAATTCGGCCTGTTCTTTGCAGTTTACTGAGTAAACAAGTACATTAATGGAAATAACTTCAAGTGAATAGATGAGAAGTGGGCAGGAAAAAAACTACCTACTGATTATCAGAGGAATTTTCAGTTTTTATTTAAGGAAACAAGTGTAGGAGCTTGGTGCAGAGCAGGAAATAAAGCTATTACCAAATCACGAGGCAGCATTATGGAGATTTTAAGTATGTTTCACAGTTGGCAACTTCAAGCTACCATCATGCAACTCAACATTACATCGCAATCTTCCTAACTCTGACCTGACATGGTATTGCATTCAAATGTACTGAATAATGTGTACTATTATGTATTAATTATTATTTTATTAGAAGGAAATGGAGACAAACAAGATCACTTGGGGATTTGGTTGTTACTCAATTTGCTAGCATGGCCTACTTATCATTAGCACATGTATCACTAACACTGTTCTTAAATAAGATTTCTGCTGCTGGATTTATGGAAACATGCAGCTTAAATATGTCTAATGTTTCTGTGTGCTCTTGACTACGGTGTGCCATTTTCCACAAGAGACCAGTGTAAGTTCTTGGTGAAGTGATTTCTGCATATAGTTTGGGGTCTTTCTGGATGAAAGATGCTACCTAAATGCGAGATATTATCTTCAGTAATTATTAAAGCATACTTCAGTCCTGCATAGGGTAGTAGTGTAGCAATAGGAAGAGATCTGGATCAGCAGCTTGTGATCTCCATAGTACTGGAGAATTCAAGAGGGGACAATAGGCAGGGAGTATGTACATGGATTAGCAAAGCAAATTTAAGGCTTGATCCAAAGTCTATCAAAATTGATGGGAGTCTTTCCATTAACTTCAGTGGGCTTTGGATCAGACCCTGAGAGATCATAACCTTGCTTCAAAATAACTTCCAATCGGTCTGATCTCTAACTTCAACTCATGATGTGACAAAGTGAAGATATTATTTCTAGTGCTCACTGTATAAAGTCACTACCCTCTCATTTCTGACACCTTAAATGTTTGACGACTGTTGCGGTTCTTCTCAGTCAGGAAGTCTGGTAAGTGGTAGGAAATAGGTATATTAGTGCACTAGAGCTACACGCACATGGGTGATAAGAGTGTTAAATCTATTCGCTGTATTGTGATTCAAGAGGGGTGCCAACTGGAACCTCAACTCTGAACCCATTTCCCACTTGTGAAGTTCAGGAGAGAAGCATGATTCAGCTCCCTGTATTCTAGCTAGCCCATACAGTTTAAAGTTCTGGTTTTGAAATCTGCATTCAATTCAACATTTTCTCACTCCAGTTTTTAACTGCAGATATGTGTTAAAATGGAAACAGGCTTGACATGCTGGTACTACCTGGTTCCTATGGAGATGCATCATAACGGGACAAATTCTGCTCAAAGGTGCATCAGTGAAACTCTGGGAAGGTTACACTGATATAAACTGAGAACAGAATTGGACTTACTGACCAGCCACATTATAGGGTCTCTTTCCTTTCAGGCATCAGTAATAACTCTCTATGTGTATATGGAGCAGTGCCTTTCTCCTAAGGAGTTCAAAACAGTTTACCAATATCAATTAACCCTTACAAGACTCCTATAGAGGTAGGGATTGTTATCCTCATTTTACGATAGGGAAGTTGAGGTGCAGAGAGGTAAAGTGACTTGCTCAAGGAGATCAGTGAGTTCATGGTAAACTTGAAACAGAACTCTGGATTCCTCATCCCCTGCTCATACCATTAGCCCACAGAAGGAAAGGCCTGAAGACATTGTTCAAGCTAACTCTGTCCTTTGTAAAAAGAAAAGGAGTACTTGTGGCACCTTGGAGACTAACAAATTTATTAGAGCATAAGCTTTCGTGAGCTACAGCTCACTTCATCGGATGCATTTGGTGGTTTTTTCCACCAAATGCATCCGATGAAGTGAGCTGTAGCTCACGAAAGCTTATGCTCTAATAAATTTGTTAGTCTCTAAGGTGCCACAAGTACTCCTTTTCTTTTTGCGAATACAGATTAACACGGCTGCTACTCTGAAATCTGTCCTTTGTATACATCATCAAGTAGAGAAGGAAAGTTCATTACTTGTACCTGTCTGTTATGTGCCTTTCTCTGCCTGATGCGCAAATGACCAGCAACTTGAGTAGAGAAAGGAGCAATGTCAGAGAAAAATATGGCTGTAGCATCTCCAAGGGAATCTAACAAGGGGACAGAGTTAAGTAGAGCTTGTGAAGATGTAAAGTATTATTTATGGTCCATTTACTGAAAATTTTGCAGAATCTAGTGAAGTAGATTGGGGGAAAGAGAAATCCAAGTGGATGGACCCTGAAGGAAACTTGGGCCAATGAATGTTATAAATTTCTATAAAGTTCCAAATAGCCTAAGATCCAGCAGTCTCAGAAACCATCTTTCTCCTCCTATGGCCCCTGACAGCTGCAGGACTCTGGCTGTTAGTCCCCTTGATTTAGTTTGTGTTCTTATAGCTTGGGTTAAATCTCATTGAAACTGGTAAGCATAATAGCTGCCCTTCATTCAGGATAAATGTGAAAAACAATTTAGGGGCCTCAAACCACAAGCCGGGAAAATGTCACTGCCCAAAACCGAGGCAAATGTGCGTCTGCCCAGGATTTAGAACTATGTGGGTGGAGGATTTTTTGCTGGGTATTTTTTGGCGCAGGTGTCTGTCTGGGGGAGAGAATCACCAGACAAATGTCAAGGAAACTCCAGACAGCATGAGCAAGCACCAGTAATGTGGCTCTGAGAAAACCCTAGAGAAAGAACCGTTTTGGGCTGAGTGCTGACTCAAAGGTGCTTGGAACTGTGAGCAGAGAAACTGTCACCTGCTGTTTGGTTCCTGCTGTGTTCAGTGAAACAGGAATTTGGACATTCTTTGTAAAAAAAGGATTGCACCAAAGACACCTGGCTGCAACATCAGTTTCTCCTCCTAATGGAAACAACCTGCAGGGCCCCAAACTTTGACTAACCACTTGGGTCAAAAAGGGGTTAAACGATTTTTTTTTCTGCTCTGTAACTTGTTTTCTATCTGTACCTCAGAGCTCATACAAGGGAAATTTTAGGGGGGTGGCAAGATTCATCTTTTTCAATTGTTTCCTCTTGGATTGTTGTTTTCAGTTGAATGAGTATAGTCTGTCAGTGACATTCACTGTGCAGAAAGCCAACACAAAGCCTTGGTGCCACTTTAAGACCTTTGGATTTGCTGAAAATTATGTGGAATTTGTTAAGTATCAGAGGGGTAGCCATGTTAGTCTGTATCCACAAAAGCAATGAGGAGTCGGTGGCACCTTAAAGAGTAACAGATTTATTTGGGCATAAGCTTTCGTGGGGGAAAAAAACCCTTTCAGATGCATGGAGTGAAAATTACAGATGCAGGCAAAAATATACTGGCACATGAAGAGAAGGGAGTTATCTTACAAGTGGAGAACTAGTGTCGACAAGGCCAATTCAGTCAGGGTAGATGTAATCCACTCCCAATAATTGATGAAGAAATGTCAATGCCAAAAAAGGGAAAATTGCTTTTCTAGTGATCCAGCCACTCCCAGTACCTATTCAAGCCCAAATTAATGGTATTAAGTTTGCAAATGAATTTGCAGTTTCTCTTTGAAGTCTGTTTTTGAAGTTTTTTTGTTGAAGGATGGCTACTTTTAAATCTGTAATTGAATGTGCAGTGATATTGAAGTGTTCTCCTACTGGCTTTTGTATGTTACCATTCCTGATGTCTGATTTGTGTCCATTTATTCTTTCACATAGAGACTGTCCGGTTTGGCCAATGTACATGGCAGAGGGGCATTGCTGGCACATGATGGCATATATCACATTAGTAGACGTGCAGGTAAATGCGCCTCTGATGGTGTGGTTGGGTCCTCTGATGGTGTCACTAGAGTAGATATGGGGACAGAGAAGGCAACGGGGTTTGTTATAGGGATTGGTTCCTGGGTTAGTGTTTCTCTGGTGTGATATGTAGTTGCTGGTGAGTATTTGCTTCAGGTTGGGGGGCTGTCTGTAAGCGAGGACTGGCCTGCCTCCCAAGGTCTGTGAGAGTGGGGGATCGTTTTCCAGGATAGGTTGCAGATCATTGATGATCTGCTGGAGGGGTTTTAGCTGGGCGCTGTGTGTGATGGCCAGTGGTGATCTGTTATTTTCCTTGTTGGGCCTGTCCTGTAGTAGGTGACTTCTGGGTACTCTTCTTGCTCTGTCAATCTGTTTCCTCACTTCCCCGGGTGGGTATTGTAGTTTTAAGAATACTTGATAAAGATCTTGCAGGTGTTTGTCTCTGTCTGAGGGTTCAGCGCAAATGTGGTTGTATCTTAGGGCTTGACTGTAGACAATGGATCATGTGATGTGTCCTAGATGGAAGCTGGAGGCATGTAGATAAGTATAGTGGTCAGTAGGTTTCCGTTATGGGGTGGCATTACATTTTTCCCCAGCTGCATCTCTGTGCTTTATCTGTAAAATGGGGCTAATGTAAAATCTTCTTATCTGTAAAATGGGGCTAATGCTATTTACTGCATCACAGTGTTGTTTTGTGATTTAATTCGTTCATGTTTGGTAAGCTCATTGGTATTCTCAGATCAGATGGCAGGTGTTATACTTTGTGAGTGAACTGAACCTAATGCAGCACAAAGCAGGATCCAGGGAGAGGGAAATGCACATAGAGACTGTCCAGTTTGGCCAATGCATTCCTACAACTACAATACCCACCTGCTGAAGTGAAGAAACAGATTGACAGAGCCAGAAGAGTACCCAGAAGTCACCTACTACAGGACAGGCCCAACAAAGAAAACAACAGAACGCCACTAGCTATCACCTTCAGCCCCCAACTAAAACCTCTCCAACGCATCATCAAGGATCTACAACCCATCCTGAAGGACGACCCATCACTCTCACAGATCTTGGGAGACAGACCAGTCCTTGCTTATAGACAGCCCCCCAATCTGAAGCAAATACTCACCAGCAACCACACACCACACAACAGAACCACTAACCCAGGAACCTATCCGTGCAACAAAGCCCGTTGCCAACTCTGTCCACATATCTATTCAGGGGACACCATCATAGGGCCTAATCACATCAGCCACACTATCAGAGGCTCGTTCACCTGCGCATCTACCAATGTGATATATGCCATCATGTGCCAGCAATGCCCCTCTGCCATGTACATTGGCCAAACTGGACAGTCTCTACGTAAAAGAATGAATGGACACAAATCAGACGTCAAGAATTATAACATTCAAAAACCAGTTGGAGAACACTTCAATCTCTCTGGTCACTCGATCACAGACCTAAGAGTGGCTATACTTCAACAAAAAAGCTTCAAAAACAGACTCCAACGAGAGACTGCTGAATTGGAATTAATTTGCAAACTGGATACAATTAACTTAGGCTTGAATAGAGACTGGGAATGGATGAGTCATTACATAAAGTAAAACTGTTTTCCCATGGTATTTCTCCCTCCCACCCCACCCCCCACTGTTCCTCTGATATTCTTGTTAACTGCTGGAATTAGCCTACCTTGCTTGTCACCATGAAAGGTTTTCCTCCTTTCCTCCCCCTGCTGCTGGTGATGGCTTATCTTAAGTGATCACTCTCCTTACAGTGTGTATGATAAACCCATTGTTTCATGTTCTCTGTGTGTGTGTATATAAATCTCTCCTCTGTTTTTTCCACCAAATGCATCAGATGAAGTGAGCTGTAGCTCACGAAAGCTTATGCTCTAATAAATTTGTTAGTCTCTAAGGTGCCACAAGTACTCCTTTTCTTTTTGTGAATACAGACTAACACGGCTGCTACTCTGAAACCAGAGATAGAGCAGTATCTATAGCATGCTGCTTCCATCCATGCAGGAAGTGACCACTCAGACTCATTCTTGTTAACATTTTTGGGCCAATTTCAGCCATCCCTGTGTTGTAGATCTGGAGTAACTCACCCCTCTGGAGTTACTTCAGGTGTATAGTGGTGGAAGTGATAGGAGAATCTGGTCCTGTGTCTTTGGTTCTGACTTGGAAGTGATATTAACGGCACTGTATCAGTGGAAATAATCTTTCCCCTTGATATACTTTGTCTATCACCCACTGGTGCTTCTGTCGTATTGACATCTAAACTTATGGGGACATTTTCCTACCGCAGTAGAATTAGTGACACATTGCCGTAGGTTGGTGTCTAACATGGATACCTCATTTAGGTGCACCTGGATGAATTTATACCTGTGGCATAGTGCCAGTGTAGTGGGTGGCTTTAACATAGGGATGAATTTAGCCTATTAACATAGAAATTCTATGA
Organism: Dermochelys coriacea; assembly: GCF_009764565.3. Classification (NCBI taxonomy): domain Eukaryota; kingdom Metazoa; phylum Chordata; order Testudines; family Dermochelyidae; genus Dermochelys; species Dermochelys coriacea. Next base: position 187,317,259 of record NC_050069.1, on the reverse strand, counting down.
TACTTAAAGAACAATTGATTATTATAAACTAGAGGAGGGCCTGAACCCCACAGGTATAAACATCCCTGGATTGGACCAATGAGCTGAACCAAACTCTCCATCTAATTACCCTCTACATTTGGAGTGTTTGCAATCCACGCTGGGATTTAATCTGTCGTGATCTGTCAGCAATTTCATTGACTCTAGTGGTATGACAACTATTTACTGTACCCCAGATGCCTAGGGCGCTTTTGAAAATCCCTATAGGTGCCTATCTGCATCTTTAGGAACCTAAATACCTTTTAAAAACTTTTTTCAGAGGCATTGAGCAGACATAATTCTAATGGAAGCCAATGGGAACTGTAGGTGCTCAGTCCCTCTGAAAATTAGGTCCAAGATGTATCTGTTCAGGCACTCCAATATAAAATTAGAGTAATTAGGAAGAAAGGACAATATTCTCTGATTATCCCAGCATTTCAAATAACGTCCTACAAATGCCTTCAAAGTTACTATCAGCCTATGAAAGCTTTTATTTCCTTGCAGAATCATTCAAATATGACAAAAGCAATTTTTGAACTATTGGCTGTCTGATCATTTTCTCATGTTTTTATTATTATTTGCTTAGCAACCAACATGATAACCACCCAGGTAATGCAATCTTTTGTTAACCATTCGATTTTAGTTAGATTCTGAAACAGGCAGACCTAAGCAATACCAAAATATATGTACGCACTTGCAAGATCTCTGTAAATTTTACATTTCTATAGTACCTCCAATCCAAGGACTCTGGGCATTTTACAAAGATTAATGATTAATCCTCACAACCCCTCTCCCCACCCCCAAGGTAAAAAAAGATCCCCATTTTTTCAGATGGGGAAACTGAGGCACACACAGTCTCACACACAGTCTGTTAGCGAGCCAAAACGAGAGCCCAGGTCTCGCCTCTCCTAGTCTTTTGACCCAACCTATTACTATCCCAGGATCTTCCATCACCCAGGCATTCCCAGATTTTGGCTGATTTTTCAGGTGACTCCTGGATTTCTGCATGGGAGTCACTATTTATATATTCCCCGACTGTGCCTGAGCTCAGCCACTAGGGGTAGGGAAATCAACAGCTAACGGCACCTTCCAAGCTCACAGATCCCTGCTTTTGTCCCTCTCTTCCCAAAGGTGGTGCTAAAACACTGTGCTTTGATGCTAACATCATGAGTGAGGACATTAGCCTCAGCAATTCATTTCGTGTCACCACAGCGTGACAGAGTCAAAGAAGACATGCATATGAGCCCTACGCAAAAAAAGGGAAAAGGAAGGCATGAACCAAACAACACTGTGGTGAAATGAAAAGGCTCAAGAGGTTTTTCTTAAGAACAATGTCAAAGAAAAACAAGCACCTTAAAAGAAACACATTCCAGTACACAAACTCCCATAGCCCGAGCATACACACAGGCATGTGTCTATAGAAGGCACATGTTCAGCTCATTTTCAATGTCTGTCAATACCTGCCCTTGTGCTCAGGCTTACAGAGTTTCTTACAGGCTTACAGCAAAACTATCGGACTGTTGAAGATTTAATAGTTTGCATGAAATAAACAAGGCCCCAATTCAACCACACGTTGCTGGTCTCAGTGCAGGAACTACTGGAACAATAGTTGTTTACACAGGTGGTCAGCTGACAGAAATAAAGCCCCAGTATCATTAGGGTCACAAAATGTAGGACTCCCCAGGCTAGTGTTAAGGTCCCAGCTGATGGGGATCCCCAGGCAAGGGTTAGGGTTACACAAAGTAGGGCTAGGCTTGGGCTGGTATTGCTCCCTGGGCTAGGCTTAAAGAAGGTGGGGTGCCCTGGACTTAGGTTAGGGTGAAACAGGATGGGATTCAAGTCTGGGGTTAGGGATAGAGACCAAGCTCTCCTGAACAAATTAATTGCTGCCGAATGCATGTACGGATACGTCTACACTTTGAACTGGAGGGGCCATTGCCAGCTTGCATAGACATGCATGCTTTAGCCTTGATCAAGCTATCGTGCTAAAAATAAGTGTAGCCACAGTGGCATGAGGGGTTAGCTACCACCCCCACACAGGAAAGGTCAGTCTGTCTGAAACCCTAGGTATGAATTTGGGTAGCAGGCCCCTCCTGTGGCTGCAGCTACGCTTCTATTTTTAGCAAGCAAGCTTGAACAAAATTAGCATGTGTATGGCTACCCAAGTTGGAAATGGCACTTGCAGCTCAAAGCATAGACATCCCCTCAAACGAAATGCACCTTGGGTCTGACCTAAAGTCCATCAAAGTAAATGGGAAAGATCCTATGGACTTCAGTGCTATCCCATGCACCAAGTACAATACAGCCCTGTGAGGCTGTGCGTTCGTGCAATTGCACCCCCTCTGGCCAGGCATGGCACATCCCCTGGGCTCACATAGGCTAGTGGGGCTGTCAGTCTATTCCTGGTGCCCAGAAGTCTGAAAAACCCTTTCTTCACTCCCAAGTCCATCAGGTGGTTGGCAGGGAAACCCAGACCCACGCACTCCACTGGATTCCAGCTCAGGGCCTCGAGCTAGATAAGCATGATCATGGTTCTTCGATTCTGACAGTGCCCTGTGCTTCTTCCTCCCTGCTCCTGAGTCTTTGTAGGCTCTCCAGCCTATCAGGCAATTCATCCACTCCTAGGCTGTTGTCTCTGGGCAGCTCTTTCATAGCTTGCTGGCAGGAGCTCCTTTCTCCAGACTGCTCACTCCTCTGATGGCCGAACTCCCCCCTTCCCAACCCTTTTATCCTCCCAGCTGTGAGGCTTACAGTCAGCAGTGCCTGTATTAACCCTTTGGTCGCTGGGCCAGCATGGGGTTCATACAGCCCAGGACAATCCCCTTTGAAGTTCTGGACATTCCAAAGGGCCATCTCAGAATTCCACAGACAACCCGCAACACAGTCCAGCACTAAAGGGGTTAATTGTAGTGTAGGCCTTTTCTCCCTCAGATTGCTCTAAATGGGAGAGAATCATAAATCAGAGAATCTGGCCTGATGAGCATTTCTATCTAGTAGCAGGTCTATTCCAACTATTAATATTTCATGATTTTCTAAAACTAAAAATGGTAAGAATGAAAATGGAGATCATTATATGTAAGAGCTAACCTTGAAGAAAGACATGTTAATGGAGTAATCATGTATCAGAGGCCAGAATAATGTCTGAAGAACAAGTCTGTTCCAGTATGCATCAGAAAAAGGGGCCGGATCAACCCTTCCAGCAGGAAAGCCTACGATAGATGGTTTGAAGGGGAAGGAAGACTTGCTGCTGTTCCTCATTGCCTCTCCAGCCACTCGTTCTGCTCACTGCCTCACCAGCCACTTGTTCGCCAGCTGACTGTCAGTCACCTTCTGCTGCCACCTGCCTCTCTGCTGTGACCTCTGCACATCAGTCTCTTAGTAATTTTCAGTTTTTTGCAGGTTGGGCAGAAACACTGCCCCATCTCAATTGATTTCAGCTCTCAGTGATTGTTAGCTTTTAGCAGGCTGGGCAGAAACATAATGATTTCAGCTCTGATTGAGCACTTAAAATAACAGAGGCTCTTAATGGAGCCTATTTAGCTCTTTCTTTGAACCGTGGGGACAAACAGGTTAAACCAGATCAGGGATGCTTTGGGAGAGTCAGCATCTCCTAGCTGGGACACCTGCTCTCACCCCTCTTACCTTCACAAGGCTCTAGCATTCGAGCCCTTGGCTTAACGAGGTCTTTTCAGCTGCTCATTTGGGGCAGGTTAAGCAGAGTTTTGCTCCCCGTTATTCATACAATAATGACAATAATATTGATAATAGCATTTCACTACCCCTGCATTAAGTACTAAAGTAATTTGTACCCAACACCAGCTAAAGTTGATTACATAATGAGTTGTGACATACAGCCTACCGCCCTTCACGCCAGGCATGAACAGAGCCCTTCCTGAATCCGCTTTGGGGAGCACAAAAACCCCCCAACTTCACCTAGGCCAATCTGATGGTAAGGGAAAAATTTCTTCCCAGCCCCTCTAAGAAAGGGGTGGCTTGCCCAATGCCCACAGCAGGTCTTGACCAAAGCTGGTGTTTTACCATCTAAAGGGGGGGGGGTGCTGCCTGAGCCTGCTCTGTGTAAAAGGGGGCTTCACGCACAGGGCTGCCCCTTCTAAACCCTCCCACCCATCCAGTTCCCAAAGGATGAGTCGGTGTCGCCACACTGGCCTCTTGGCCCCTTTTGCAGCAGTTTGCCTCTTTTCCCCCACTTCCCCCTAGCCATAAAGCACCGTTCACTTCATTCGGCCAGCCAAACAAATTCTCCCCCTCCCCCTGCCACTTAAAGATGCAGTGTGGTTATTTTTAAAAAAACCTGAGACAAGTATAAAACCACTAAGCAGATCTGAACTATTGTATTCAGTGCAATATGTGTATGTGGCTCTCAGAACAAATGCAGAGTATTTTGTAATATATAAAACAACTGCAGGCCTAAATTATGTGCTTCATACTCCTGTGAGAAGTCTTGTTTTCTTCAACAGTGCTATTTGGAGTGACATGGGGATCTGAATTTGGGCTCACCTTTAAAAGTTTGGTGTTGCCTGACAAGGCTGACAGTTTCAGCAATTCTCTTTTTCAAGTCCTGATTTCATGGCACTGTTATTTATAGATGTAACCCTTCTGCCAGGCCGAGTTGACAGCAGCAAGGGCCAGGTTCCGTCCATAGGGGTTCCCTTTCAACAATACAATGCAAAACCCGCTCAAGCCCCCATCCAGTGACCTGGGAAAATTACACACACACACCCTTGGGCACCTCAAAGAGGCAATACTTCTCCTCTGGCAGGTACAGAGTTGCAGTGTAGCAAAAATCTTTAATAACATGAGGTAAACGACACAGCATTAAATTGGGAAAACACCACAACTAGGGTTCATAAACAAAAACCATGAACCAGAAGACCCACCCCCAACCAGATTGGGGCATGTCCCTTCCCTTTGGTTCTTGAGTCCAGCAACCCAAAGTCACTCCTCCCACAGTTTCTGCCCTTAGTCAGTGCAACCCTCCCAGAGTTCTGAAGTTCCTCTGCCGAATTTACCTCCCACGATGGACGGAAGGGGAGGGAGGTATGGGAGCACCTTACGTGCTCTGCTGCTCGTGTCGACAGCCGATTGCCATGCCTCTCAGTGGGGTTCTGCTGCAGACTTCACCGTGAGCTGCTCCTCTCTGCCAGCCGTCCTGCTAGCCGCTCACCACCCCCCTAGCTATCCTGCTAGCTGCTCCTCTCCGCTAGCCCCTGTCCCCACACTTAACACAGTCTTAGTAACTCTTTAGTGATTTCAGCTGGTAGTATGGGAGCCTCAGTGCTGGTGCACCATTAGCCCAAAGTAGGTCTAATGCTTAGACCTAGGTATCATGATTTCAGCTCTGCAGCATGTAACATGACTCCTAATGGAGTCAAAATTAGCTCTGTGGTTACACGCTCTACCACTGGAGTTGGGGCAAAGGGTGCTTTGCACAAATGAGCTCTGCAAGACAGGCAGAAATCAGGCAGGAGGAGAATTTTGCATCTGGTTTTAATTATAAATTTTAAAATCTTTGTTGCAGTTCTATATGGTTTTCTTTTCTTTCTTTCTTTTTTTTTATAATGGCATGTTTGACTGATACCTTTGATGATAGAAAATGAAATTATTGCCCAACACTAAGGTCCCAATGCAACTCTCACATGCATAAAGTGAAGCACATATGTATTAGCAGGTTCAGGGCCTTTGATAGGAATCCATACCAAGGAGAACTTCTAGGTGCTCTCATCAATTTGCCCATATGTAACAAGAAGTCATCATAAAATAAGTATCTATACTCAGAGGTCATTAGCCCCTTGGCACATATACTTGTTTCTAAGGGCATGGCTACACTTGCAGATGTAGAGTGCTATGAGTTAAACCAGCCTTTGGAGAGCGCATTCGGGAAAGCGCTGCAGTGTGTCCACACTGACAACTGACAGCGCACTGGCATGGCCACATTTGCTGCACTTGCAGCAGCATTGGGAGCGGTGCATTATGAGTAGCTATCCCACAGAGCTCCTCTTCCCATTCTGGCGCTGTGGCTTGTGGGAAGGAGGCCAGGGATGAGCGGCATTCTGGGTCCTGTCCCAACGCCCCGTGATGCATCGTTTGCATCCCAGCAATCCCTCTGCTTCTGTCCACATTTGGCGTCATCTTTCAACATTTTTTGTACTGTGCGCTCTGTCTTCCCTTTCTGTCTGCGGGAATGGAGCCCGAACTGCTGAGGAATATGTTGACGAGTCTCGCCAGCACGTCGCGTTTGGCAGTCGAGTTACTCCTTAAGATCCAAAGTGACAGTGAGGACTCTGACGATGATATCGAATCGAGTAACACATACGACACGAGCGCTTGTGACATTCACAGACATACTCACCACCGTGGAACACCGCTTTTGGGCTTGGGAAACAAGCACTGAGTGGTGGGATCACATCGTCATGCGAGTCTGGGGTAATGAGCAGCGGCTGCAGAACTTTCAGATGAGAAAAGCCCCTTTCATGGGACTGTTTGAGGAGTTCGCCCCCACCCTGCAGCGCAAGGACACGAGACTGAGAGCAGCCCTGCCGGTGGAGAAGCGGGTGGCTATTGCAATCTGGAAGCTGGCAACTCCGGACAGCTACCAATCGGTCGCTAACCAGAGTGGGAAAGTCGACCGTTGGACTCATGTTGGTGCGAGTTTGCAGGGCCATTAATTACATCCTGCTCAAAAGAACCGTGACTCTGCGTAATGTGCATGACATTGTGGCTGCTTTTGCACAAATGGGTTTCCCTAACTGCAGAGGGGCGATAGATGGGACACATATTCCAACTCTGGCACCAACCCACCCAGCCTCCGAGTAGGTTAACTAAAAGGGGTATTTCTCCATGGTTCTCCAGGTGCTTGTGGATCATCATGGGCGTTTCGTTGACATTAACGCAGGCTGTCCCAGAAAGGTGCATGACGCACGCATCTTTCAGAACACTGGCCTGTTCAGGAAGCTGCAAGCCAGGACTTTTTCCCAGACCAGAAGATCACCATAGGGGAAGTCGAAATGCCCATTGTGATCCTTGGAGACCCCACTTACCCTTTAATGCCGTGGCTCATGAAACCCTACACAGGGAGCCTTGCCAGCAACAAGGAGTGGTTCAGCAACAGGCTGAGCCAGTACAGAATGACTGTGGAGTGTGCTTTTGGCTGTTTAAAGGGCCGCTGGCGCTCTCTGTACACGAAGCTGGACCTGGACCATGACAGCATCTCTGTGGTTATCCGCGTGCTGTACCCTCCATAACATTTGTGAAGGGAAGGGTGAAAGCTTCACACATGCATGGAACTCGGAACTCTGGAGGCTGAATTTGAACAGCCAGAGAACAGGGCTATTAGAGGGGCCCAGGTGGGGCTGCAAGGATAAGGGATGCCTTGAGGGAGCAATTTGAGGCTGAAAGCCACCAGTAATGTCTGGTGCCCTGCAAGGGAGTGAAGTGCAGTGGTTCCAATGTTATTTGGAATCTGTGTTTGATACGCTGTCTTGCAGTGCCTATTGCTTTCCTGGACAAAGGTATCTTTTACTTTATGCAATAATAAAGAATGTTTTCATAGCCAAAAACTCCATTTATTGAAAATAAAATTCATTTACTGAAAAGAAACACAACTGCTTGGGAAATAGAAAGGGCAAGGGGGTGGGGCAGGGAAAGGTTCAATCACAGATTTGCATATGTCCTGTTCTCATACTCAGGCTTCCTGTCTGGAGTGCTGTGCAATGAGTGCTGCACTTCAGGATGGTTATACTGCATGGTGATGGGGATTGAGTGCAGTGGGTAAGGGTCATAGTTTTCAGGGCTCGGTGGTGAAGCTACAGGTGTCGGAGGCAGCTAGTAGCTGCATGCAGCTAGGGATTCTGGGGTTTCTTCCTCCTCAACACCTTTGCTCCTGCTTTCCTCCTCCTCCTCCTGCCTTGTTGAACTTGACCATGTTGAACTCTGCTCTGAACTGTCCATGGTGGTACTAGGAGAGGAGGTGGGGTTGCCCCCAAGTATCGTGTCCAGCTTTGTAGAACCGGCAGGTCGCGGGACAGCACTGGAGCGGCTGTTTGCCTCGCAGGCTTTGCAGTAGGCATTCCGCAGCTCCTTCATTTTAACACTGCAGAGGATCCCGGTCATGGCCGCTTTCCATCATGTCCCTTGATATCTGCCCGAAGGTAATTCCTACAGCTGCAGCGCAGCTGGGACTGGACAGCTTCCTCCCCCCAAACACTGATGAGGTCCAACACCTCACCATTGCTCCATACTGGGGATTGCTTGGTACATGGAGGCATGGTCACCTGGAAAGATTCACTGAGAGCACTCCATGCCTGGCTGAGCAAACAGGAAGGGGAATTTGAAAATTCCCAGAGAATTTAAAGGGTGAGTCTGACGGTTGGTCACCTGAGGGCAGGGCAGTAGAGTTCAAAAAGTGATGACCAGAGTGGCTAGATCAGGCATTGTGGGACACTTCTGGAGGCCGATCAGAGCCCACTAAAAGAGCAGGGCATCCACACTGGTGTCCTGGTACTCCAGCGGGGGCGCATCAAGCGTTATTCCACTCGCCGAGGTGGATCACCAGAAGCGCTCTAGCCGCAACATCCGGGTGCTCTATGTGCCTTACCAGTGTGGACACATCGTGAGTTAGGGTGCTCGGGGCTAGTTTAATGCGCTCTAACTCACAAGTGTAGCCAAGCCCTAAGAGCTGATTCTGTTACCATTTCTCCTGAGTGCTACTGGTGGATATTTGTTGATTGCACCTGTCAAGAAAACAAGACATAGTAATTAAATGTATCAATTCAAATGCAATTTGAAACCATTTTCACACTTTTCCTCTTCTGCCCCCAGGTATCTTTTTACCTAGACAGACTTCATTCAGCCAGCATGGTTGTACTAAACACTGAAACCAGTAAGAAGCATTACTGGTAAAGCTTGCAAGATCTTATACTCCACTTGTATTTCTGTTTGGATGTAACACAATAATTTTTGTCACATCCAAGCGATTCCAAAATCTCCAGGAATATTCTAGGTATCAATGGGCAGAACCCTGTTGATTTTGGTGAAAATTGGAAGGGGAAAAATGGGGGCAGAGGGAATGCTACATAGCCCCTGACATCTTATTGCAGATCTAGCAGCTTCAGACACCTCTGTAATTGTCTACAAATCAAAGAACTACTTGATGGCCAGCATTAACAGTTTCCATAATAATAACAACCTCCCCTACCCCCCCCACCTCAGCTCTGCCCATCTTCCCAATACAGTTTTAAAATGCTGACTCCTTGAAAGAGAGAGAGAAATAGAATCAGAATGGAGGGGAGGGGGAAGAATGGGGGACCCTGGAATGGGGACACAGGCAGCCCCCAAGATGGGGCAAATTAGAGCTCTTGGTATGAAGGAGGGGGCTTGCAGGGAGTTTTTGAAATAGGAGATAGGCTGGTGGCACACAAGGATCCTGTGTGGAGGGGAGGGGGAATGGAGGGATACAAGGAGCTCCTGGTGTGAGTTGTGTGCCTGGACTATAGAAATAACAAGTGCAACTCTCTAGTATGCTTAAGCTTTAACAGTAATGTTGGTACATTAATTATAACATTTCTTATAGCACACTGCTCTAATAAGAGAATGAGAGCAGGGCTACTAGCAAACTCAGTTTAAATACTTGCTGTTTTTTTATGCATTGGCACCATTTTTTAGACACATTCACACCATAATACTATTACAAGCTATGGGTAATTTATAGTACATTTGTTCTCTCACCCTTGCAATTCGATCTCTGAAAGGCTTACTTTTGCCTAGGGAATCTAAAAATAATTCAATTTGTCTACGTTAAGGTGAGGACTTCAGGATGATTGTCCAATTATACTTTGCAGCCTCCTCCAGTATCATTCCAACAGCAAGTCTGCAAGGTCTGATGTGATGTTTAAGCAGTATATATTGTACTAAATCTGCAGTTTCTTCTAATGTGTAATCAAGTGACCTAAGAACACAACAACTTTTCTGACATATCACTGGGTTGATTTACTACTAGGTCAGCATTTTCTCTGTTTATTCAATACATGGAAGGCCCAGGGAACTGATAATAGGACATCAAGCCCTCAGCCTAGGTCACTGGTTCAAGCAGTGGCAGAAGCTAGAGGTGACCTAAAGTCACTGCCATCTGATAGTTGTTAGGAGATCTATGTGAAATAAAGTTGGTGGCCTTCGTTCAATTCCTAATAGAGAGGTTTCCCATCATAAAACCTATTGAGAGCACCAGTGTTGATAATATTCTCATTAGAGAGCCCTAGGAATGAACAAGCATGGAATTGAACCACTCTTTCGCCCCTGGAGGATTTAAATTCTTCCACTGAAGACAGAACTGAGGGACTTTGGAATAGGAAACTTGCACTGAAGTCTCAATGCTAAACACATTTGTGGATCTAATTCACTGAAGAACAATGAAACAGCTTTAACATAATAACTTACGCCTGAGGAGATGCACAAATGGTTTCATAAACCTCACTACATATTCAAGTTCAGGCTTGTGAACTCTGCCCAGCTGAACCAAATGATGTTCAAGGGGACTACTACCCAGCTCTTCCAATTCGTTGTCATTATATACATGTCTTAATGACATTACAAACAGAGCGTATCCTTGGCACTTGGCTTTTTTGTTACCTGCACACATTAGGGCACCCCACCTTTTCCCAGTCCGAAGGGCTCCAGGCTTAACTCAGTTAATTTAGGCACCCCTACCTTTTCCCAATGTGTAGGGTTCCAGGTGAAAAGCACCTACCCTTACCCAATTTGTAGGGCTAAGGGCCACCCGTACCCAGTTCATAGGGCTCAGGGTGTAACTAACCTGGTCAATTTAAGTAGCCACACCCTTTCCCAATATGTAGGGCTCTGGGTGTATACTACTTCTGCAGGTGTGCAGGACCTTTTACCAGTGAAAGAGCCTTACACGTAATATTCTATGTTTATAACCTCTATTTATTAACAATCACCAAAACAGACTGCACACGCTACACATACAGTGCTCACCACTCCTAGTAAGACAGACAGATGAACTTTTCTTGATGGCCAGTCAGGATTAGGTCCCTCTTAGGGGCTCCAGTTTCTGCACAGTGTCATTGGCAGAGTGCTGAGGTCTGGCAGTGCTGATCTTTGGGGCTGTGTCCTGGAGTTGGTTCTCAAAGAACTTCCTTTTGGACCCCAGTTTATATACTGAAATTTGAGTCCTTTTTAGCTGTACCTTAACCAATCATTATACTAAAATTTTACTAAGCAATCCTAACATAGTGTAACAAAATTCTTTAACCAATCCTAACCACCTTAATTAATTTACACCTAGCAAAATTAATTATGTAACAGACAGAAACAAAGAACCAGACAGAGACCATACAGATAAACAATAGGGAAGTGGGGACCATAATGACAAAACAATAAAGAGATGAGGATTTCACAACCACAACTATAGATAAGTGATATCTTGAAAGACAGGATGCTATCAGACTAAGTTTTCTTTAACCATTTTAAGATTGTATCTTTATCTGGTGATAGTGGGTGCCATTAGGAGAGGGTCTCTTTCTTAACAGCCTGATATCACATTGTTTTAATGTAATTTAGATGGAATGTGAGGATGTGACTTCCTGCTTCTCAGCTAATGGTGCTGCTTGGCTGCTCTTTTAATCTGGCTGCAGATGAAGGCCTTAGGCCTTACAATATGGCTGCTGACAAGGCCTTATCCTTACGTATTCTTTAATGTTTCTTTGTCTCACTGACTTGTTTCTCCAGCAGATATAACAATGATAGCCTTGTGTTGTGTTGTCTTGGGTGGTGTGCAGTTAAGAAAATATTATCAACTGTCCTCTGTATGGCATGGTCAAGAGCAGCTGCTCCATTCACCTGTTGAACAGATCATTTGATATGTCTTTTCATTAACTGTCTACTGCTGTAGGTGACAAAGTCAAACTCTGCCTTTACACGGCTCCTGGATGGGGTTTGAAACGTGGTGGAGCATGGCTCACCAAAGCCCTGTGGAAGAAATCATAGGCTCAGAAGAAATGTCAAGCAAATACTCACCAGCAACCACGCACCACACAACAGAACCACTAATCCAGGAACCTATCCTTGCAACAAAGCCCGTTGCCAACTCTGTCCACATATCTATTCAGGGGACATCATCATAGGGCCTAATCACATCAGCCACACTATCAGAGGCTCGTTCACCTGCACATCTACCAATGTGATATATGCCATCATGTGCCAGCAATGCCCCTCTGCCATGTACATTGGTCAAACTGGACAGTCTCTACGTAAAAGAATAAATGGACACAAATCAGACGTCAAGAATTATAACATTCAAAAACCAGTCGGAGAACACTTCAATCTCTCTGGTCACTCGATTACAGACCTGAGGGTGGCTATCCTTCAACAAAAAAACTTCAAAAATAGACTCCAACGAGAGACTGCTGAATTGGAATTAATTTGCAAACTGGATACAATTAACTTAGGCTTGAATAGACACTGGGAATGGATGAGTCATTATACAAAGTAAAACTGTTTCCCCATGGTATTTCTCCCCCCCACCCCACCCCCCACTGTCCCTCAGATGTTCTTTTTAACTGCTGGAAATAGCCTACCTTGCTAGTCACCATGAAAGGTTTTCCTCCTTTTCCCCCCCTGCTGCTGGTGATGGCTCATCTTAAGTGATCACTCTCCTTACAGTGTGTATAATAAAACCCATTGTTTCATGTTCTCTGTGTGTGTATATAAATCTCCCCACTGTATTTTCCACCAAATGCATCCGATGAAGTGAGCTGTAGCTCACGAAAGCTTATGCTAAAATAAATTTGTTAATCTCTAAGGTGCCACAAGTACTCCTTTTGTTTCTACTCGGGAAGTCTTTCACTTTCTCAAATTTGGCACCACTCATTTTCTGTGAGCTATCCAAAATGAAAGCAGCATCCACATATGCCGGTGGTGATCGTGATCTGGGCGTTCACAAGTCATCTGGTCTACATTTGTCTGCAAATAAACAGAAAATTAGTTTGCACTTCCCTTTTGAAGTAACTGTGTGAAGTAACTGTGTGAAGTAAAAGTGTGACAAGAGAAATGTCGTCTGAGCTCTCAGTTCTGGAGATGATGAAAGAGCATAACCTTAGAGTATTAACAACAATCTTCTATCTCTGTGAAAGTTAATGTATAATTAAAATCAGAAAGCTAAGGGCCCGATCCTGTGAAATAATCCTCTCCTCACAAAATTAGGCCTTATTACATTAAAATTCCCTCCCCTTCACTTGTTCTAGGAGACTGGTGACATTTGTGGCAATATTTACTTTGATGCAAATTTAGAGCCAGAAGCAACTTTGTAATACATATAAATACCCTAAACCAAAATACTCTAAAAACAACATTTATCTCAGCACTGAGAAATATGTAAGAAACTGTTCAGAGTTCATTGTAGCAAAATATACATTGGAATTCTACTAGAAATTATCACTGAATTGTTATTTGGGAAAAACGTGTATATTTATTGAATGAGAAATAACTAAAAGGAGAAATTTCTTTGTTCAAAGAATACCACACTGAGTGTTCCAATAAGCACTCTGGGTGCAATTTTCCACGTAGATTTCCACATTTTGATCATGCAGGATGCTGTACACCACACCTTCGGTAGAGCTAAAGGTTGCTCAGTACCTTCCAGAATTACATACTAAATTCCAAAAAAATCATCACCAAGAAATCTAAAGTACCTCTTAATCAGCCTTCTGCCCAGTGGAATAAGAAGTCATTCCACTGACAAGGCATGCACATTGAAAACTGCTGTAACATATACCTCCTAATTTTATTATTATAGAAAACATTATAAAATACCACATGAAGTGTGAAGGCAGGTGTGTTGCCTGAGTCACACTGAGTCATGTGTGTCTGCTCTGCTGATATTTCATGCACTTTACATTTCTCAAGGACCATTCTAGGGCCAGATTTTCAGATTTGTAATCAATAAATTTATTTTAATGTTTATTTTTACCAGTGAGTTTGACTGAAGTGCTGAGTAAATCTGCTCAGGTTACAAAGGCTGGTGTATGTCCACTTTCCATTGATGAAGTGGTGAACCAATAAACTTGCATTGCTCAAGAAAGGGTCTTGAGCAGTGCAAGAGGGTATATTCCTAGGGTACAAGGCTGGGAGCTGGGGGGATTTGGCTAGTGCCTTTCTCTGTGTGATCGTGAGTGGTTCTGGGAGCATTCATGCAATCCACTAGGTGTGAGGCTCCACATACGGTTGTACTGAGTGGTAACAGCATTTGGAGGGATTTGCTGCTTGCCACCAGTAAAGCATTGTCAGAGACAACCCAGAATAGGGAGTAAAGGGGGCACAGTGGTCCCACGGTCCCATGATGCACCTTGGGGTGTCCCGTCACAGTAATATAACACAAGTTGGGATTTATTATGTGATGGGACAGTGACAAAAATGGGGAGAAGTGATAGAGAAATGGGTGAGTCAGAAAAATTCTATGCCCACTTTCTGGGATTGCTTAGGAATTTTTATTCTCAGCCAAAGCTGATTTGTCAGATTATTGGGTCTGACAAATTTAAAGAACATGTCATGTATCCCTGAACTACCAATTTCTTACTCCATGCTCCCATCTCTCACCCTTTAAAGTACTCTTAAGCTAAACCTGTAGGTTTAAAAAATAAAACAAAATACCCTGTCACAGGGTAACACTGGCCCTTTACAAGAGAAGAGGCCAGTGTACCTGTGACTGGTCAGTTAACCCCCTAATTAGGCTTTAAAGAGGGCACCTCAGCTTTGGCCTTAGGAGAGGGGAGAGAGACCTGGTGAGTCAGAGCTACTCAAGAGCACTGACTGAAAAGGACAGAGAAGGGCAGGTCTGAGCTGTCTGAGGAGGAGAGGAGAGAGACAGGGAGAAACAGCAGCAATGGAGAGCTGTACAGAGAGCCACTGGAAGGAGCAAAAGGTCAGTGGTGGGGCCCGGCCAGAGCTGGGGAACTCTGTGGAGCTAAAGGAGAGCTCATGCAGAAGCCCCTATGAAGAAGGGGAAGAACCAAGCTGGTTGGGAGAAGCTGATCCCAAAACAAGAAGGGTTGATGCTGGGTCTCGGATCCTGCGTGTAGAGGTAGAGGTCACCATCAGAGAGGCCTGTGTGAGTAGAACACTAGGGGAAGGCCCCTTGCAGCAAGCCTGAGTGGAGGTGTCATAAATATAAAGAGAAGGATAAACACCTTTAAAATCCCTCCTGACCAGAGGAAAAACCCTTTCACCTGTAAAGAGTTAAGAAGCTAGGATAACCTCGCTGGCACCTGACCAAAATGACCAATGGGGAGACAAGATACTTTCAAAAGCTGGGGGGGAGGGAGAAACAAAGTCTCTCTCTCTCTCTGTCTGTCTGGGTGATGCTTTTGCCGGGGACAGAACAGAAATGGAGTCTTAGAACTTAGTAAGTAATCTAGCTAGATATGCGTTAGTCTGATTTCTTTAAATGGCTGAGAAAAATAAGCTGTGCTGAATGTAATGGATATTCCTGTTATTGTGTCATTTTTTTTGTAACATAAGGTTTTGCCTAGAGGGATTCTCTGTTTTTAATCTAATTACCCTGTAAGATATTTACCATCTTGATTTTACAGGGGTGATTCTTTTTACTTTTCTTCTATTCAAATTCTTCTTTTAAGAAACTGAATGCTTTATCATTGTTCTTAAGATCCAAGGGTTTGGGTCTATGGTCACCTATGCAAATTGGTAAGGATTTTTATCAAGCCTTCCCCAGGAAAGGGGGTTGTAATGTTTGGGAGGATTTTGGAGGGAAAGACATTTCCAAACGGACTCTTTCCTAATAATACCGGTTAGACGTTTAGTGGTGGCAATGAAAGTCCAAGGGCAAAAGGTAAAATAGTTTGTACCTTGGGGAAGTTTTAACCTAAACTGGTAAAAGTAAGCTTAGAAGATTTTCATGCAGATCCCCACATCTGTACCCTAGAGATCAGAGTGGGGAAGGAACCTTGACAGGAAGGCTGCAGGAAGCAGAGCCCAAAACAAGGGGGTTGTCCTGGAGGGACATTCCCTGAGCAGGGGTAGGACTCTCAGGGAGGGAAGCCTGGCTTAGTGGAACACTATTGAGAGTTCTGTCCCAGGAGATCTATCTTGGGGCTATGGGAGAAGAATTGTGAGTCTTGGAACACCCAGGTAGATGCCCTGGAGAGTGGAGCCCTGGAACAGGGGCTAAAGGAACTGGGACAGAGAGGTTAGTGACTCTCGGCTGTGTGACTGGGGAATGGTGATCTTTGCATGGGATTGACGAGCTGCAGCATTGTAACCTTATTTAACTTCGGGGGTTAGAGAAGAACTGTTTTACTATAAGGGATCTGTGGACTGTGACTCTTTATATTAATAAAAGGATTTGAATTTGCCACTGAGACAATGTTCCTTTGCACAGGTTGATTCCAAGGGGAAACTGAGGCACATGCAGCCTCCTGCTGGAGGGCTCCCAGAGTGCGGGTTGTCCTACCCCACATCCCTTTGTTAAACTGATTTCTCTTAATAGTGTCTTCAACTATATCTTTGTTTAGCTTCTAGTCTTTCTCCTTAATAGAGATTACATCCAATGAAGTGAGCTGTAGCTCACGAAAGCTTATGCTCAAATAAATTTGTTGGTCTCTAAGGTGCCACAAGTACTCCTTTTCTTTTTTGCGAATACAAACTAACATGGCTGCTACTCTGAAACCTAGGTTTCCAAGGAAATCCGTAACAACATGCTTTATTGTAAAGTAATTTTTACCATAACATCAAAGCACGGAATGTCGAAGCTGTAAAATTCCAACTGATTTTTCTCCCTTCCAACAAAAAATGCTGCAACGTACCACAACACAACTAAGTACCACAGCACAACTAAGCACAGAACACACTTTTAGACACTGAGTAATGAGTACTGTAAGAGGTCAAATCCTGCTCATCTTGCTCATGTGATCAGCATTTGGGCCAAGAAAGTGTTTATCTTGTAATCGTACTGTGGTAACTGGAAGTCTCATCACAGAACAAGTTAGATAGGAACTGTACCTAACATTAGATGCCCCAAACCACATTAGAGCAACATTAAAGTTGCACTGACTGTTAAAATAAGAAAAAAATATAGAAAACCAAAATGTATTTGCCTATAACTATACAAACTTTGCCACATTGCACAGATCTGCTCTTTGATTTTTGTTGTTACTAAATTCTGAGCTTAAATTGCTCTGCTACCCTAAAAAATGACTAACAAGTGGGTTTCCATGATTCGATGATTGAAGCCTCAATGATTCGATACAAAGTCTGCACAGTTTGCAAGAAGATACTTTTTCTGTCTGGCCTCCCACCAACTCAGTTTAGTTGTTGACAGTCAACTTGGGTTCTTTCCATTTCACACATCATCAGCGTTAATAAAGATTCTGCAGGGCAAATTATTCCCTCAGTTACAACTATGCAACCGCACTGTCATTAGATTATGTAATCAGTGATACCTCTGCAAGCCACCATATAATGAAGAATCCATTTTTTCTTCATAAGCTATCCTACTCTCGCTACCATTCCTTGAGTCAACCACTGTTGTTTAAAGTGTTTTCTTGTCACAAATGATAATAGTTCCACAAAAACATTGCTTTGGTAGTGAACTCTACAGTTCTCAAGCACACTGGGTTTAACTCTCCACTCCCTGCCCCTTGTGTAGTCGTCATTTAGCTCCCCCAAGCAGAGTGAGTGGAAAACACCACTGTTCTGGTTTGGTACTGTTTTACTGCCATTCTGCGCTCAATTTGCACAGGAGTAAATGACAGACAATGTAAGGTGTAAGGCGGTGGAGAATCAGGCCAGTTTTCTGAATTTAAGTTTATAAAATACTCCGATTAAGCACCAAGTCCTACAATCCTTACTTACAGGATGCACAGCTCTTATACAAGTAGTTCTACTGACTTGAATGGGATGACTAGCATTAATAAAAACTATTCATGTAAGTGCTGCAGGATTTGGCCCCATATATAATCACAAATAGCCAATCCAATGAGCCAGATCTGTCCTGGGTGTAACTCCACTGAAGATAATGGAGTTACACCAGAGGATGAATGTGGCACACTGTGTTTTGAAGGCTGTGAAATAAAGTCTTGTTTCTGAATATCAGAATGAAAATGTTAGTGGATTTCTTACTGCGAAAGCATGACTGATGTGGGGAACTTCATTAAAAGCGAGAACTACTGAAACAATATCAAATGCACTCCAGAACTACTGTGTTAATAGAAAATTCATCTGCAGACAGCCATTGCTGAAAAACACCGCTTCTTTTCTCACATTAGGACCTTGGAGAGTTTGCTTGAAAACATTTCTGGCAATGAATCGCATCACTCTGGCAATATCCCATTCACTTGAGGATCTCTCATAAGCCAGATTTTTAATTTTGTTGAGGAGCTGATTCTTGTTGTAGAACTCGGAGAAGCGAATCAGATAACGAGTATTGGTACAGTGACTCTAGCTCCCACTGGACAGTTGCTGTCTCTAATTTTGGTGGCATTCACTACTGATATTACAAGCGCTCTCATTCTTTCAAGTAACTGGGGTTTGACATCCTGGGATATGTCCAAAGCAAACACTAGTTCCGTTGGATATACTGGACATTCCAGTTCTCCTAGAAGATAAAAACAGTTGTTATACAAATCACACAAGATTAAAAAAATGCAAGCTATTTTTCAGAGATTAATAACTATTTAATGTTGCTTTCCGTAGATAGCATGCAATATTATATCAGGCTATCTAGGGACTCACTATACAGAAATGATACAAGGGGAGGTCGTGCTGAGGCACAGTTCAGGAATGCAATGAGACTTTTCGGACACTGCACTGAGGAGTGCATGTGCTGGACACAACTCTAGTTCCTGTACTCCTTCGAACAGCGGGAAAGGGGGTGGCAGGCAGGGAGAAGCCAGAGTCATAGTCTTTCCCCCTACCATGCCATATACAGGCTTGCAAAGCTGGCGGGGTACAGAGGGGGATTATGAAGCACTTCCCTTCCTGTCTGGAAGGTTCAGAAAAGATTGCGTTTCCTAAGGCACAATCACTCCTGGGGCACTCCTGGTGGTAATGTAGTTCTGTACTGCCCCCAGCTCCATACTCATCAGGCACAATGGGTCCTACCATATCTATTGTACTTTACTTAAATGCAACACTAAGCCTTGGAAAAGCATGGGGTACTTCTATGATTAAATACATTTCAGTATGTTTAGTGACTCCAAATGGTAGTAGAGGCACATGATGTTCGGAAAGACACTTGAAAATAAAGCTAGTGAATGGGAAAGGAATTGCAATCTAAGTTCATGGTACAGGCCATAAAGAGGACTAGGATGGTTCCCAGACAAAGGTTGTTATATCGTAAGAGGAAACTCTGAGAAAAGAAAAACACCAACATGACTTTAACAAACTAAGAACTGGTAGATAAGGTCCCATGGGAAAAAAAAAATCTAAGGACTAAAAGAAGTTCACAGAATAGTTGGAAGTTTCTCAAAGAGATAGTACTAAAAGCGCAACAGCAAACTATCCTCATGCGAAGGAAAGATAGGAAGAATAGTAAGAGGACAACATGACTCTATGAGGAGCTCTTTAATAGCCTGACAGTCAAAAAGGAATCCTACAAAAAATGGAAATATGGAAAAATTACTAAGAATGAATAGGAAAGAATAGCACAAGCATGTAGGGACAAAATTAGAAAGGCTAAGGCCATAGGCACTGACTCCATGGGTGCTCCAGGGCTGGAGTGCCCATGGAAAAAAATTAGTGAGTGATTACCACCTACCAGCAGCCAACCTTCCCCCCTCCCCTGAGAATCTCATGTCCACCAGCAGCCCCGCCTATCAACTTCTCTCCACCTTCCAGCGCCTCCTGCACGCTGTGGAACAGCTGTTCACTGGCGTACAGGAGGCACTGAGAGGGAGGGGGAGGAGCGGGGATGGGGTGTGCTTGGGGGGGAGGGAGTGGGGAGAGGCAGGGAAGAGGTGGGGCAGGGTGAGAAGAGGCAGGGTGGAGTGGGCCTTGGGGAAAGGGTGGAGTAGGTGGAGTCCATTTTGCTTCAGTATTCACTAAAGAGGTAAACTGTGACCAGATACTTAACACAATTAATATTAACAACAAGGAGGAAGAAACAGAGGCCAAAATACGAAAAGAACAAGTTAAAGAAGATTTAGATAAGTAAGATGTATTCAAGTCAGCAAGGCCTGATGAAATTCACCCTATAGTACTTAAAGAACTAGGCTGAAGCAATCTTGGAACCATTCGTGATTACCTTTGAGAATTCATGGAGGTTGGGTGAGGTCCTAGAGGACTGGAAAAGGGCAAGCACAGTACCTATCTTTAAAAAGGGGAACAAAGGACCCGGGGACTTGTAGACTAGTCTAGTGGTTATTGGACTTATTGGATCCAAACTTATTGGATTGCCCCTCCTCCTTTGTGTCTGTAGTAGTTTATGCCCCCCCCACACTCCTGCCAAACAAATACATATACCGATTAGAAAACTCAACATGCAGCTCTCACTAAATATTAAAAACAGTAAAGCATTGATTCAAACAGCCAATGATCCACTGTAATAAGAGCAAAGGCAAAACTGTGATTGTGAGAGATGATTACAATTAAATGTGCACACCATGTCTGAGCAAACGAATTAACATACAAATGGCAACAACTTTTGTATACTACTATGCAAACTTAACATAAATCCATTAAAATGCACAGATGGGGAGACGCAATAGATGTGATATATCTTGATTTTAGTAAGGCTTAGACCCACATGACATTCTCATAAGCAAGCTAGGGAAACTATAGTCTAAATGAAATTACTATAAGGAGGGTATACAACTAGTTGAAAGATTATATCAAAGAACAGTTATCAATGGTTTGCTGTGAAACTGGGGAGATATATCTAGTTGGGTCATGCAGGGGTCTGTCCTAGGTCCAGTACTATTCAGCATTTTCATTAATAACTTCAAAAATGGAGTGAAGAGTATGCTTATAAAATTTGCAAATGACACCAGCTGGGTGGGGATGCTAGCACTTTGGGGGACAGGATTAGAAATTAAAATGGCCTTGATAAATTGGAGAATTGGTCTGAAATCAACAAGATGAAATACAATAAAGACAAGTGCAAAATTCTACCCTTAAGAAGGAAAAATCAAATGCACAGCTACAAAATGGGGAGTAACTGGCTAGATGGTGGTACTGCTGAAAAGGATTTGGGGGTTATAGTGGATTACAAATTGAATATGAATCAACAATGTGATGCAGTTGCAAAAGAGGTTAATATCATTCGGGGTGTTTTTTTGGGAGTGGAATGTAAAGCAGCAAGGAGACATGGAAGCAGGTGAAAATAAGAACAAATAAGGAGGGTGGGAAAAGGAGGGTGTGACAGAATGTACCCTTGTGTCCACACACTATACTGTATTGTAATAATCTTTGTACAAAGTATGCCGTGAGAGGTATCATTTGAAAACTCATAATTTGCTGGTCATTATTGTTCTGATACAATGTTGCCACACACATTTTATGTCACTGTATGTTATAAGATTCCACTGTATGGTGTTAACACATGTTCCAAACTGAGATTGGCATACAGGTCTGTCTCAAACAAAGGAATCTGTGCTCTGCTTAATATGCGTTTAAGCAGTAATCAGAGTCATCACGCAGGAAGGGAAACAAAGGGTGTTCAAAAAGGTGAGGAAGGTGCAGCAGGGAACATCCTTCCCTATAGACTCTGTCTCCTGAATATCAGCTGGAAATGTTTTCCAAGAGGAGGGCTAACACTATAAAAAGGAGGGACAAACACCCCAATCATAGAATCATAGAATCATAGAATATCAGGGTTGGAAGGGACCCCAGAAGGTCATCTAGTCCAACCCCCTGCTCAAAGCAGGACCAAGTCCCAGTTAAATCATCCCAGCCAGGGCTTTGTCAAGCCTGACCTTAAAAACCTCTAAGGAAGGAGATTCTACCACCTCCCTAGGTAACGCATTCCAGTGTTTCACCACCCTCTTAGTGAAAAAGTTTTTCCTAATATCCAATCTAAACCTCCCCCATTGCAACTTGAGACCATTACTCCTCGTTCTCCTCGTGCTGAGCGGCAGCGAACCAGCGGAGCAGCGGGGACAGCAGAGCAGCTCACAGCAGGAGTTTGCCTGGGACTGGTAAGTATCCGAGTGTGTGTGTTTGCTTGCTGAGGAAGTATCCGAGCGTGTGTTTGCTGGGAGGGAGCCTGAGTGAGTGTCTGATTGGCTGCTAGCCTGCAGGGGGCGGGCATTAGGGTGTCTGTGTGTTTGCGTCAGGGAAGCCTGGCTGTTTAAAAATAGCCAGAGCCTCGCGAACCAGCTGAGCGGCAGCGGAGCAGCGGAGCAGCGGGGACAGCAGAGCAGCTCACAGCAGGAGTTTGCCTGGGAGTTCGCCTGGAGTGAGCCCAGTGAGGCTTACATCTTGCCAACGTCTCTGAGGAAGCTCATAGTAGGTAGGTGATATGGAAGGGGGGGGTTCAGCTGTTGTGACCTGCACTGGATGTGCCATGTTTGTCTTTCTTCCACAGGACAGAAGCGACTTTGTCTGTACAAAGTGCAAGCTGGTCTCCATATTGGAAGAGAAGATTGAAGGTCTGGAGCAACAGGTAACGACCCTGCGTTGTATACGAGAGACTGAGGATTTTCTGGACCAAACTCAGGATAGCCTTCTAGGGGCACAAAGCTCTAAAGATGTAGAGCAGGTTGCACAGAGGAGCCAAGAGGCCAGTGAAGAAGCTTGGCAACATGTGACCTCCAGAAGAGGTAAGCGGAATGTCCGGGTTCCAGTAACACAGACACAGGTAACTAACCGCTTTCATGTTCTCTCCACAGGTACCAATGCGGAGAGTGGACCAGATGATATGTCTGGGGGGAGAAAGCGGAAGCGGAAGGAGACTCCCAAGACCTCCCCCATCCCTGTTCATCACGTTCATGGCAATAGAAACAACAAAAGAAGCATTTGTGGGACTGGAGAAGGGGTCCTGACCTAAGAAGTTTAATCAGTAAGACTGCTGAAAGCATGTGATGAGAAACTTTGTTTGAATCTGATATAGTTTGCAAAGTTAGGCACCAATAGCATTTGAACTTTATTTTCTTATAATCATTTCTGACTTTTATGCCTCATTACTTGTACTCACTTAAAGTCTCTCTCTTTAGTTATAAAACAATAAAACAAGTTTATTTTAATCCAGTGTTTTAAATTGAAGTGTCTGGGAAATGCTATTTAGGCATATTATTTGTATTAAATCAATAACGGACTATATATAAATATGGATTGTGCAGGAGATGGCTGTGCAGTACAAGACTTACATTTCTGGGGGGAAATATAAAACTGGGGGTATGTTGGGGTTGAAGTATAAAACCAAGGCTGGTAAGAACCAAGGTGTGGCTGGCTGGCTGCAGCACACACACACAGCTGGGAGTGGCTGGCATGCTGGAGGCTGTTTGTGAGCAGTCCAGGCTGGAGGCTACAGCAGTAAAACATTGCAAATGGCACTCCAGGTTAGGGGCAGGGGTGACCCAGCTACTCAATCTGGATTGTAACCCCGGTAGGTCACAGAGTCAGAGAACAAAATTCATCAGCAGTTTGAGGAAGTGAGGCACTGTTGGAATGTGTAGGGTCAGAGTGTAGCCCTGTCTGTGTCGCTGTCTGAGAGATTAGAAAAAGAAAAAAAGGAGAGAGAACAGCACAGGATAACAATATGACAAAAGATACAAGAGAACGAAAAGATACAAAAGAAAACTATATACTGCTTTGGAATTGGTAATAGTAACATTCCTGGAGATTAGCTATACGGGGCTTTAACAATATCAAAGACGAATGATGCAAAGGATTGAGGATGCTAACATACCAAGAAGCAAGTCGGAAACATGCAAGAAAAGGCCAAGAAAATATAAGCTGAAAACATTCATACAATGGAAATCAGTGATACACTGGACCATAAACTTAAAAGATTTGTAGAAATTAAACTAAAAGAAGAATATATCCTTCTTTTTGATTCAGTGCATGATCCTACCAACTCCAATGCATCTGAAACTGCAAATATATGCAGACTGTGAGGACAACAAAGTCTTAAGTGTGAATAGTTGTCAAGGCTGACATTCGACGTGAAGAAATTCTTGATTAAAGGAAGAATATTGGTTTCTCACTCCTGCTGTGGACACAGCAATTTCAGGGCCTTGGGAATATCACAACACATACCAATCACTCTGACCAGTTAAAGAGAAGCACTGATGGCCTCTTTCCGATCACATGTCCAATCTCCTTTATCCCACAGTGGAGGACTCAATGCAGGGCCTTGAAAATTGTGAGTATAAAAGCAGCACTCTGAGAAGGTCAATGGGAACTTCTGGGAGTGAGAGGAAAAGAAAACAGTAGGGCAGGTTTTCCCAAGGGACCTGATGATCATCTCCAAGTATATTTGTTTGCAAAGTTGCCTCGGATGCTAAATACTTCATCAGATATTGAGGAGGACGAATGAAATTTTAAGGCCAAATCATCCTGCAATTCTCACAAACATGAATAAAAGTTTTACCTCTGTTGTTCTAAAGTCCGTTGGATGGCTCACATGACAAAAGTTACTCATGTGGGCTGCAGGGTAAGTGAAATAATTCGCAGTTTTAATTATTAAAAGGCAAGTAATCCAGAGAGATGCGCCCTAAGTATCTTTACGGTAATGGCCTAAATTTCAGAGGTGCTGATCATCCGCATCTCCCACTGCCTTGAATGGAAATGCAGAATGTTCAGCACCTCTAATTGGTTTCAGTGGAAATTGTTAAGTGCACGGGGAGTTCAGCTTCTATCCCTTCATTTGCATTGTATGTTCTTATTGTAGATTTCTATGGCCCTGGTTTCTAATAGAGTTTAGAGAAACAGATGTAACTCAGCAAATTATCCAAACTCCTGAGTTTCTGTTTTGGCAAATTTCATGGTTCGAGACACTGGACTGAAACATTCTAATATTGTCCGAAATATTCTGTGCTTAGACAAGCTCAGCTGAAGATCAAGACTAGTCACATGAGTAAGGGTCCATAATCTGTATTTAAGATTGATTTACAGAAAATAATGTAATTTACTCACTTATCTTCCCTTAAGGACACTTAGGGCATCTTCATTATTCATACAGACACTAGCCATTTCCAAGTACCCCATGCACCTAATTTCCATGAAGGTTATTATATATACAACAAAGGGAACATAGATCCCTATAACAGCTATTGCCATTTAAAATAGTCTTATATTTCAAAAGAGGGTTTTTTGTTTGTTTTGTAATTTGTGGACTTTCAAAGGAAATCAAAGAAATATGTTAGAAATGATCATGCAGAGTTACCAACTGATTACTAGAATCAACAGACATTTGCCCATTCGCTTTGTACAGTGTACAAACATAGCTAAAACAGCACCGTAAAAAGGAGCTTCTGTGAGCACAATATACTCTTTCTGAAATGAAGGCTGTTTAGTTGTCAAGCAGTTACTCTCTTTTTTGCATGTACATGGCAGATAAGTCTGGATATTGAAAAGTAAGTGATAGGTAGAACTTGATTTTCTTCCCCTAAAATATCACTTTAACTGCTGACCCTTTGGTGATGCAATTTTATAAAGCAAGATATACAACTTACAGTTGTGGTTGTGCACATAGTTAATGAGTTCACACGGCTGCAGAGTAGAAACAAAACAAGGAGAAAGAAAGGAATTCTTAGTTGATGAAGTGTTTTATTTCTAAATGTATATAGAATATGCCAGAGATACATATGGAAAAAGGGTGCTTTCCCTTTGTTCCTTTAACACCCTAGAAGAACAGGATTGCAGATTACTAGATAATTTCAAGCTTTCAACTGTGTGGATAATTAAAATGCAAGAAGAAAAGGAGGACTTGTGGCATCTTAGAGACTAACAAATTTATTTGAGCATAAGCTTTCGTGAGCTACAGCTCACTTCATCGGATGCATTCAGTGGAAAATACAGTGGGGAGATTTATATACACAGAGAACATGAAACAATGGGTGTTACCATACACACTGTAACGAGAGTGATCAGGTAAGGTGAGCTATTACCAGCAGGAGAGTGGGGGGGTTGGCTGTAGACAATGGATCGTGTGGAGTGGTCTGGATGAAAGCTCATCAAGGATCTACAACCTATCCTGAAGGACGACCCATCACTCTCACAAATCTTGGGAGACAGGCCAGTCCTTGCTTACAGACAGCCCCCCAACCTGAAGCAAATACTCACTAGCAGTTACACACCACACAACAGAACCACTAACCCAGGAATCTATCCTTGCAACAAAGCCCGTTGCCAACTCTGTCCACTTATCTATTCAGGGGACACCATCATAGAGCCTAATCACATCAGCCACACTATCAGAGGCTCATTCACCTGTGCATCTACCAATGTGATATATGCCATCATGTGCCAGCAATGCCCCTCTGCCATGTACATTGGTCAAACTGGACAGTCTCTACGTAAAAGAATAAATGGACACAAATCAGACATCAAGAATTATAACATTCAAAAACCAGTCAGAGAACGCTTCAATCTCTTTGGTGACTCGATTAGACACCTAAAAGTGGTAATTCTTCAACAAAAAAACTTCAAAAACAAACTCCACCGAGAGACTGCTGAATTGGAATTAATTTGCAAACTGGATACAATTAATTTAGGCTTGAATAAAGACTCGGAGTGGATGGGTCATTACACAAAGTAAAACTATTTCCCCATGTTTATTCCCCCCGCCCCACCCCCCGCTGTTCTTCAGACGTTCTTGTCAACTGCTAGAAATGGCCCACCTTGATTATCACTACTTTTTTTGCCCCCTCCCCCCCTGCTCTCCTGCTGGTAATAGCTCACCTTACCTGATCACTCTCGTTACAGTGTGTATGGTAACACCCATTGTTTCATGCTCTCTGTGTATATAAATCTTCCCACTGTATTTTCCACTGCATGCATCCGATGAAGTGAGCTGTAACTCACGAAAGCTTATGCTCTAATAAATTTGTTAGTCTCTAAGGTGCCACAAGTCCTCCTTTTCTTTTTATGGATAGACTAATACGGCTGCTACTCTGAAACCTGTTAAAATGCAAGAATGGCTTGTAAGACAAGACAATCATAGCAGAACTTCATTGTACTATGTATTTTATCTCTTTTCGTTTAATATCTATTGTTCTATTGTGGCAATTTAAGTTCCAGAATGGAGGAATCATGATCACTGTTACTGATTCTGTTTGGGTGTTTTATTTAAATGGGGTCTGGGAAGAGAGAGAAGAATAAATAATTAACATATATGGGAATCAAAGTGCTCAGCACCTTTGAAAATCAGGTGTAATGTTGCCGCCCCTAAGCATCAGTCCAATGTATCTTTGTACGACACTACTGGGACATAAGCTGCAAACAAGATTACAAACAAGAATTAGATTTGAGTGGAGTCCAAGTTTAATTTCTGAGATGAGTGACATCTCAGCTCCCTTTTATTGTGATATTTTAATTCCAGCCTATGATTACAAAACTATCTGAAAACAGCCATAAGCTGCAAACTTCAAACATAAATAATTAACATATAGAAATAATTCCAAAACCAGATATACGTTCCTAATTTTTTTAAAATATTGCAACACAGAATGCCACATATATACTGTTCTTTAATTGCCAATTTTCAGGAAAGGCCCAAGGTCCAAATGAAAAAGGTGCACCTATATTTTAAGTACAATTAGGTATTTAAACAGATGTGTAAATTGGCATGAAAAATTAGATTTGGACACCTACATAGTCATTTGAACATGCAAATACCTGATTGTGCTCTCAGCTGTAGTAATGTGGAAATGTAGACACACAATTACATGCTTGGACTTTGGATCTCTATTTTTCTGAAAATCTGACCCTTTGAACTAAAATTCTAAGTATTTGTAAGATAATTTGATATGCATACTAACACGAAAACTTATTTTCATATTGCTGGCAAAAATACAGAGAAGTAGCATTTTCAAAGTGACATAATCAAGCAGCTTACACACCCCCAGGCCTCCAAAATATATTAATGATTTAGACAATTGAATATACACTGTAGCCTGAGACAGGAAAAAAATCACCTTCAAATTTAAAGTGAGTAGCTTTTCATGCAAATAAAATGACATACCACTTTTTGTTGTCAATTCCTACCTTGTGTCCTTGATGTCACTGGGTACCCCTCTGACCAAGATAAACCGCATCACCCTGGAAACATTGGCATACATTACAGACAGACAATCTACAAATGGTATATAGAGCAGTTATGATACTATTGCGTACTTCTCTACTTTAGGGCCCAATTCTCCATCTCATTAATGCCAGTTTTACACTAGTTTAACTCCATTCAATTCAGTGGATATACTCCTGATTTATAGTTGGGTGAGAAGAGAATCAGGCCTCATATATTTTCACACACAACCATTTTTAAAAGAAGAAAAATAGACAGGATGGCATCATACTACTGCTTTTCTTTGTGCGGTTCAGCTGAATGCTAGCAATGCTTACTGAACAGTGACTCAAGAGATAGGGATTCTACTCCCACCTCTACTATGGACTCTGTGTTACCTTGGGAAAGTCATTTAACTTCTCTGTGACTCAGTATCCTCATGGTAAAACGGGAACTTCAACACTTGCCTGCCTGTCTACACCTCACAAAGACACCATGAGGCTAAATTCATTCAGATTTGAAAAGTGCTTTGATATCCTTGGATAGGAGGTGCTACATAAGTGTCCCACCCCTTCTATCCCTAGCTATGCATCCCTAATCAATTTCAGCCATCCCTGACACAACCTCTGCACAAGGGGGGGGGCAGTGCAGCGGAAGTAAAGCCAACTATGCTGGTCCAAGGTTCTCTTCCCATGCTGGCACACCATTTGATCATCATTTTAAGGTCATATTGCACAGCTCCAGCAGTGCACAGTGACCTTAGCATGACCAATGACCTGACCCTTGGCAAGGATTGACCGTACTTCAGAAAAGCTTCTTCTGGCTCAGAAGTGAGAGTGTTACCAATTAAACTGTCCTAACACAGTGCATAATACAATTTTTAACCCCAATGGCATACAGTTTTTCCTGCCTAGCCTAGTTTATTAATGTCTGGTGGCAAAATTTTCATAAGGCTCTATGTTCTTTGGGAGCATATATTTAATTGACTTTCAAGGGACTGAGGTTCCTAAATTGCTCTGGTGCTTTTGAATATTTTATCCTGTGTTAGAAATTAATGGATAATGGGCACCATGTCATGTGTAATATAGTAGAACATATCTAATCAATAACATTTTATATGTACAAAAAAAAAAAAAAAGAAAAGGAGTACTTGTGGCACCTTAGAGACTAACAAATTTATTAGAGCATAAGCTTTCGTGAGCTACAGCTCACTTCATCGGATGCATTTGGTGGAAAAAACAGAGGAGAGATTTATATACACACACACAGAGAACATGAAACAATGGGTTTATCATACACACTGTAAGGAGAGTGATCACTTAAGATAAGCCATCACCAACAGCAGGGGGGGGAAGGAGGAAAACCTTTCATGGTGACAAGCAGGTAGGCTAATTCCAGCAGTTAACAAGAATATCAGAGGAACAGTGGGGGGTGGGGTGGGGGGGAGAAATACCATGGGGAAATAGTTTTACTTTGTGTAATGACTCATCCATTCCCAGTCTCTATTCAAGCCTAAGTTAATTGTATCCAGTTTGCAAATTAATTCCAATTCAGCAGTCTCTCGTTGGAGTCTGTTTTTGAAGCTTTTTTGTTGAAGTATAGCCACTCTTAGGTCTGTGATCGAGTGACCAGAGAGATTGAAGTGTTCTCCAACTGGTTTTTGAATGTTATAATTCTTGACGTCTGATTTGTGTCCATTCATTCTTTTACGTAGAGACTGTCCAGTTTGGCCAATGTACATGGCAGAGGGGCATTGCTGGCACATGATGGCATATATCACATTGGTAGATGCGCAGGTGAACGAGCCTCTGATAGTGTGGCTGATGTGATTAGGCCCTATGATGGTATCCCCTGAATAGATATGTGGACAGAGTTGGCAACGGGCTTTGTTGCAAGGATAGGTTCCTGGGTTAGTGGTTCTGTTGTGTGGTGTGTGGTTGCTGGTGAGTATTTGCTTCAGATTGGGGGGCTGTCTGTAAGCAAGGACTGGTCTGTCTCCCAAGATCTGAGAGAGCGATGGCTCGTCCTTCAGGATAGGTTGTAGATCCTTGATGATGCGTTTGAGAGGTTTTAGTTGGGGGCTGAAGGTGCTGGCTAGTGGCGTTCTGTTCTTCTCTTTGTTAGGCCTGTCCTGTAGTAGGTGACTTCTGGGTACTCTTCTGGCTCTGTCAATCTGTTTCTTCACTTCAGCAGGTGGGTATTGTAGTTGTAGGAATGCATGATAGAGATCTTGTAGGTGTTTGTCTCTGTCTGAGGGGTTGGAGCAAATGCGGTTATATCGTAGCGCTTGGCTGTAGACAATGGATCGAGTGGTATGATCTGGATGAAAGCTAGAGGCATGTAGGTAGGAATAGCGGTCAGTAGGTTTCCGATATAGGGTGGTGTTTATGTGACCATCGCTTATTAGCACCGTAGTGTCCAGGAAGTGGATCTCTTGTGTGGACTGGTCCAGGCTGAGGTTGATGGTGGGATGGAAATTGTTGAAATCATGGTGGAATTCCTCAAGAGCTTCTTTTCCATGGGTCCAGATGATGAAGATGTCATCAATGTAGCGCAAGTAGAGTAGGGGCATTAGGGGACGAGAGCTGAGGAAGCGTTGTTCTAAGTCAGCCATAAAAATGTTGGCATACTGTGGGGCCATGCGGGTACCCATCGCAGTGCCGCTGATTTGAAGGTATACATTGTCACCAAATGTGAAATAGTTATGGGTCAGGACAAAGTCACAAAGTTCAGCCACCAGGTTAGCCGTGACAGTATCGGGGATACTGTTCCTGACGGCTTGTAGTCCATCTTTGTGTGGAATGTTGGTGTAGAGGGCTTCTACATCCATAGTGGCTAGGATGGTGTTTTTAGGAAGATCACCAATGGACTGTAGTTTCCTCAGGAAATCGGTGGTGTCTCGAAGATAGCTGGGAGTGCTGGTAACGAAGGGCCTGAGGAGGGAGTCTACATAGCCAGACAATCCTGCTGTCAGGGTGCCAATGCCTGAGATGATGGGGCGTCCAGGATTTCCAGGTTTATGGATCTTGGGTAGCAGATAGAATACCCCAGGTCGGGGCTCCAGGGGTGTGTCTGTGCGGATTTGTTCTTGTGCTTTTTCAGGGAGTTTCTTCATCAAGGATCTACAACCTATCCTGAAGGACGAGCCATCGCTCTCTCAGATCTTGGGAGACAGACCAGTCCTTGCTTACAGACAGCCCCCCAATCTGAAGCAAATACTCATCAGCAACCACACACCACACAACAGAACCACTAACCCAGGAACCTATCCTTGCAACAAAGCCCGTTGCCAACTCTGTCCACATATCTATTCAGGGGATACCATCATAGGGCCTAATCACATCAGCCACACTATCAGAGGCTCGTTCACCTGCGCATCTACCAATGTGATATATGCCATCATGTGCCAGCAATGCCCCTCTGCCATGTACATTGGCCAAACTGGACAGTCTCTACGTAAAAGAATGAATGGACACAAATCAGACGTCAAGAATTATAACATTCAAAAACCAGTTGGAGAACACTTCAATCTCTCTGGTCACTCGATCACAGACCTAAGAGTGGCTATACTTCAACAAAAAAGCTTCAAAAACAGACTCCAATGAGAGACTGCTGAATTGGAATTAATTTGCAAACTGGATACAATTAACTTAGGCTTGAATAGAGACTGGGAATGGATGAGTCATTACACAAAGTAAAACTATTTCCCCATGGTATTTCTCCCCCCCACCCCACCCCCCACTGTTCCTCTGATATTCTTGTTAACTGCTGGAATTAGCCTACCTGCTTGTCACCATGAAAGGTTTTCCTCCTTCCCCCCCCTGCTGTTGGTGATGGCTTATCTTAAGTGATCACTCTCCTTACAGTGTGTATGATAAACCCATTGTTTCATGTTCTCTGTGTGTGTGTATATAAATCTCTCCTCTGTTTTTTCCACCAAATGCATCCGATGAAGTGAGCTGTAGCTCACGAAAGCTTATGCTCTAATAAATTTGTTAGTCTCTAAGGTGCCACAAGTACTCCTTTTCTTTTTGCGAATACAGACTAACACGGCTGCTACTCTGAAACCTATGTACAAAAAGAGAGTCAAGGACCCAATCCGGCTCCCATTGAAGTTAAAGGCAAAACTCCTTGATTTCAGAAGGAGCAAGATCAGGCTGAAGTGAGAAAAAAATAAGTCATAGTGTGATAACTACAAAAACAAGAGCTGAAAATATGCCTGGCTAACTTATAATACAAAACTGCTATTTATCCTAAGCCTATGTCTATACAGCGCACCTTACAATGGCACACCGGTGCCATGGCAGCTGCGCTGTTGTAAGGTGTGCTGCGTGGCTGCTCTTTATCACCGGGAGAGAGCTCTCCTGGCAACGAAATAAAAACACCCCCCCATAAAGGGCGGTAGCTTTGTTGACAGGAATGCGGTTCCCGATGACGAAGCGCTGCCCACATCGGCATTTTTCATCACTAAAACTTTTGTCGTTCCTGTTTATTCACACCCATGAGCGATAAAAGTCTGAGCACCAGTGTAGACATAGCCTAAGACTTTGCCCTTTCTTGGTCAGAGGAGCTGAAAACACAGTTCAACAGGAAACAATTACCACAAAAGCAGTGTTTTGTTTACCTTGGCCTATTAAATGAAGAAGACTTGGCCATCTATCAGACTCTCTCAAACGTCTAACTATGAGGTAACTTATTTATCATTTCAATTTAAAATATAAAATCACTTATAAGAGATAAGAGAAAAATTAAACTTACTATTCATAAGGAGGAAAATACAATAAGAAATGTTAACATCTCAGCCAGTAAAAACAGCAACAAAAATACCCTCACCCACTCCACTGACTTCCCCATAACCTCAGCCCTCCACCGGATTTCTATCAAATAGACTTTGTGTTTCCCTGATCTGGAGCCAGCTCTGTGCCACACGAGTCTTTCAGTGTAAACTATTCAGGCTGCCATTGGTACCAAGAGAGATAAGGTGGGTGAGGTAATATCTTTCATTGGACCAATGCAAGATAGTCTGCTGGTGAGAGAGACAAGCTTTCAAGCCACACAGAACTCTTCTTCAGGTCTGGGAAAGATACTCCCTGTGTCACAGCAAAATTCATGGTGGAACAGCTTGTTTAGCATAAGTAGTTAGCACATATTGTAATGGACCATTCAAGGTAGTAGCCCATTACATTGGTCCCAAGAGATAGACATGGCATCCAGCTATAGGCCACTGGAGGCTGCTTCTTGTACTAGGTTGATCTTCCATAGCTGGCTACACCAATTTTAGACATACTAGTGGTGTACAAAATAACTGCAACAGAGTGCAGGGTTTGGACTATTGTGCTTACAATAGATGTAATACACATATATTCAAAATGTTAAAAGATATCCATTCAAAACAGATTGCTATCACCTGAGGATGTAAAAAGATGTGATTTCTGCAATATATTAACAAGCCAACCTCAAGAAAAATCAATATTCATAAAAGATTATAAAGGGTGCTTGCCATTTTTCCTCGATTCCCTTTGGATCCAGATTCCCCTGGAACACCTGTTTCTCCGATTTCACCCTAATTAATTGGATACAGCGAAATCAAAATGTGAAAATGGGTTGTTACATTAAAACAAAAATGTGAATAACTCAAAAAAAGACTATTGCAGTTTATTCTTCCATTTATACATCCCGCTTTTAAGGACACAAAAACTGATATGAAATAGATATATACAAAAAATACATATACATACAAGTATCACTATGTGTTGTGTGTGGTTATTCTCTCTCTCTCTCTCAAACCCAAACATGCACACACACAGAATGATTCTTTCAGAACATACACATTTTGCTGAGTCAATGGGAAACATTTAAGTTCTTGTTCCTTCCTTCCTCTTTAGTCTGCCAACAATAATTTTTGCTTGACTCTCCATAATTTCTTGCAACTGTGAAAATTCAAATTGATAACAATGGAAAAATTCTTTAAAATAAACATTGATATTATCAGTGGAAATTATAAAAAAATAAAAATTTAATTCTGCCAAGCCTATCCATAACTACACCCAGAGACAGCTCAGTGTTGTGATGCAACCCCCAGCATACAGTCCCCATATCCCGTCATAACCCCTGTGCAGTGGAACCTTATTAGTCTGGCTGTGGTCACAGCCCCTGTGCCTGCAGAAGAGCAAGGGAAGATTTGCCCCTAACCTAAGTGCTCTGGAAAAATATTGATTTTTAGAGATGGACCCAAACTAAAAGTCTGAATCTGAACATGTCTGAACTTGGAATGGGAGGAGGCAGGTTCACAATCCAAACCCAGATAAGGATCAAAATTTCACAGCTGGTCTCTATCTCTACTATTTGCTGAACCAGTGTTTCCCAAACTTGGGACGCTGCTTGTGCAGGGAAAGCCCCTGGCGGGCCGGGCCGGTTTGTTTATCTGCCATGTCTGCAGGTTCGGCCAATCGCGGCTCCCACTGGCTGCGGTTCGCCGTGCCCAGCCAATGGGGGCTGCGTTAAGTGGCACGGGCCGAGGGAACGTACTGGCCGCCGCTTCCCACAGCCCCCAATGGCCTGGAGCGGCAACCCATGGCCAGTGGGAGCCGCGATCAGCTGAACCAGCAGACGCAGCAGGTAAACAAACCGGCCCAGCCCGCCAGGGGCTTTCCCTGCACAAATGGTGGAACAAGTTTGGGGAACACTGGACTGAACCAAAACCTGAGATCCTGTTCTGAATTTTGCAGCTTAGGCCCTTCTCTAACTTAATTGGATGTTGGCCCAATACTGTCTTTATTTTAGTTAAGTTTTAATTAAATCAAGCAAATGCTCCATATTGCATGTTATTACTGTATAAAAGTCATAGAGCAGATATAAGAACTTTTTATCTTTTTTTAACATTATTTTTCATTGGCACTGCCATTGAAAACTCTTTGTTTTGCACTGCTAAGATAAAAAAAAAAGACAATACTCTTCATGTCAGGTTTATGTTGGCATCTACTGGTGAGACAGTTTACAAAGTACAGTATACCATGTTGAATATTTCACTGTGTTAACTCCCAGCTGTGTAAGATTATTGGCATGGACCAACTATCTCCTTAATAGATTTAGGGCATGGCTACACTTTCAGATGTAGAGTGCTGTGAGTTAAACCAGCCCTCGGAGAGCACAGTAGGGAAAGCACTGCAGTCTGTCCACACTGTCAGATTCAAGCGCACTGGTGTGGCCACATTAGCAGCTCTTGCAATGGCCACAGAGGGCAGTGCATTGTGATAGCTATCCCAGCATGCAAGTGGTTGCAACGTGCTTTTCAAATGTAGGGGGTGGGGTGGAGTGCGACAGGGAGTGTGTTGTGTGTATGTGGGGGGAGAGAGAGTAGGTTTTTGGGGGGCTGAGAACATGTCAGCAATCTGTCTTGTAAGTTCAGATAGCAGCAGACCCCCAACCCTTCACCTCTCAAGCCACATTCCACACGAATGGTTGCTTTGTCCCAGAGCAGATAAGCAGCCGGCTGTCAGAAACGGAGCTTTAAAAGGGCATATCCACATTCCTACAGCCAATTCCAAAGAATGACAAGAGTGGCCATTTGACTTAAGGGGATTATGGGATGTGTCCGGTGGCTGATCAGAGCACAGTAATGCAATACCTCGTTCACACTGACATTGGGGTGTTTCAGCCGAGGCGCACCAAGTGTTATGCTTCTTGTGGAGGTAGATTACCTGCAGAGTCCAGGTGCTATAAGTGCCTTGCCAGTGTGGATGGGTCATGAGTTAGGGTGTCTGGGACTGCTTTAATGTGCTCTAATTCGCAAGTGTAGTCATGCCCTTAGACTCCCAGAGCCAGACACTCAGCCCTCTTCTGGCTACTTTGAGCTGCTCAAAGACAATCAACTAGCTGGAGAGCTACCCTAATGGGGTTGGTGGGTGATACCCCTAGTGCAGGAGAATCCCCTGGTGGTGTAAAGCTGAAGTAACTAGTGCTATATCAGCTACTTCCCCCAGGATAGCGTGTTTGTCAGGGGAGAGCTAGAAGTAGGGTGGATTATGACTAGAGTGTGTCATGTTCTGGTGATCTCTGTCTGAGGAGATTATTTCTGTCAGTGCAGCAGAGAATAAAACAATCTGGCACCACTGAAGTCAATGGAAGCAGGATTGAAACCTTAGGGCTTGGCTACACTTGCAAGTTACAGCGCAATAAAGGAGCCCTGGGTGCACTAGTTCACTACCTGTCCACACTGGCAAGGCACGTAGAGTGCTCTGACTCCGTGGCTAGAGCGCTCCTGGTGATCCACCTTGGCAAGTGGAATAAAGTTTTGTGCACCCCCGCTAGAGCGCCGCAGCTCCAGTGCGAAAAGAAAAGGAGTACCTGTGGCACCTTAGAGACTAACAAATTTATCTGAGCATAAGCTTTCGTGAGCTACAGCTCACTTCATCAGATGAAGTGAGCTATAGCTCACGAAAGCTTATGCTCAGATAAATTTGTTAGTCTCTAAGGTGCCACAAGTACTCCTTTTCTTTTTGCAAATACAGACTAACACGGCTGCTACTCTGAAACCTAGCTCCAGTGTGAACACCCTGGTCTGTTAGTGTGCTTTGATCGGCCTCCAGAAGTGTCCCACAATGCCTGTTCTAGCCACTCTGGTCATCACTTTGAACTCTACTGCCCTGTCCTCAGCTGACCAACAGTCAGACATGCCCTTTAAATTCTCTGGGAATTTTGAAAATCCCCTTCCTGTTTGCTCAGCCAGGCGTGGAGTGCTCTCAGCGAATCTTTCCGGGTGACCATGCCTCCATGCACCAGGCAATCCCCAGTATGGAGCAATGGCAAGGTGCTGGACCTCCTCAGTGTTTGTGGGGGAGGAAGCTGTCAAGTCCCAGCTGCGTTCCAGCCATAGGAATTATGATATCTTCAGGCAGGTATCAAGGGACATGATAGAAAGGGGCCATGACTGGGACACACAGCAGTGCAGGATTAAAGTGAAGGAGCTGCAGGATGCCTATCAAAAAGCCCACAAGGCAAACAGCTGCTCCAGTGCTGCCCCCACAACCTGCCGTTTCTACAAAGAGCTGGATGTGATACTTGGGGGCAATTAAGTGATTAAGGCAAATCAGACAGATTGCAACCACTTATCCCTCCAGCGAGAGAGTTTCCATCCCCTGGGGACACTCGCATATCCTAGTTCAGACTTGATTCTCCAGAGACCACCAGACACAGAAAGATCTTTTGGCTAAATAGCTTGGGTTTAACCTTTGTTCTGGTCCAGCAAACAGACAGGAATTCCTGGCCAATGCGGGAGGAAGGGGCAATCTGTAGGGAAGTGGTGAAGGGCTTGACATCAACCAGAACCCTTGTGGAGACGGGGTGGAATGATCTCTGGTAAGCTTATTAGCATGCGTGCAGCCGGTTGTTTTATTGTTTTTAATATGTTTTCTCTATAATGCTTTTACTTTAAAAGTAAATGTGCTTGCTTAGAAAGAGTTGGGTGATAACTTACAACTGTGGTAATTATGCTGTTTGTAGCCTTCCAAGAGAAAGCAAAGCAGAGACATTGCCTGTGTGTGCCATCTGTCTTGCTGGAAAACTCACAGTGCAATCAGGGAACTGTGCAGCCTGGAAATACCCTGGTCAGAAGGGAGAGAGATGTGGGTCTCCACCCAAGAGAGGTGATGGCTGGGAAGATGGAAGCCTGAGAGCAGGTGCCCTTGCTGGACCACAGAGGGGGAACACAGCTGCAGTTGTCCTGAACTGTGACAGTTTGTACCTGAGATTACTTCAGGTGACTTTGAACAAGATACCATATAGTCCAGGGCTTAGATGATTGCAGTATGCAAAAGAAAGGGGGAAAGCAGTGCCTATAAAATAGCTTAATACATGGTCAGGGCACCATGCACTCTGCAATTTACCCCTTTCCAGAGAGTTGGGCAGCACTAAGCTTTCACTTAAAGAAAGTTTTCACTTTAAAATTTTCACAATACGATTTTGGGTTTGCACTCCAGAGGGGGGGTGCACTCAAGTGCTGGGCAATTTCTTAGCTGAAGCCTTCCCATGCAGTGCTGATTTCAGTGTCTGTGTCTTTCTGCAGCTGGGTGTATGTGTTGGAGGAGGCTTGATGGCCTGGTTCATCAGGAGAGTGTAAGGAAGCCCAGGCTGGTGGAACAGGTGGGCTCAGTGGTACCCCAGTACATCAGGTGGTACCCCAGAGGGGGGTCACTTGGCTAGTAATAACCAGGGCTGGTGGAGACCGGAGTGTGGCTGTAGTGTAACAAGCCTTGTTGGACTTATAATTATTGATGCAGAATATTATCATGACATGGATGTAACCATAAATTCTGTTATTAAATACAAAGTCTGAATGGTATTTACACAATTGCTTCTAAACATGCCTAAAAAGCTGAACTTACAAGCAATTTACTACATCCGAATAGTAACAAAATGTTTATAAAAAGAAAAGGAGTACTTGTGGCACCTTAGAGACTAAAAAATGTATTTGAGCATAAGCTTTCGTGAGCTACAGCTCACTTCATTGGATGCTCACGAAAGCTTATGCTCAAATAAATTTGTTAGTCTCTAAGGTGCCACAAGTACTCCTTTTCTTTTTGCGAATACAGACTAACACAGCTGCTACTCTGAAAACTGTCAAAATGTTTATAAGCATTTGATAAGGTACTTACAAATTGGACTATACCCAGGGGTTCTTAGACCCTTGTTGGTCAGCTCCAACCTGGTCAAGCAGGTATTAGCAATGAACCCTTTAAGAGTTTACCTTTTTATACCCTTTAACAAGCAATGATGTCACTGCCAATTACTGACTTCAGCTAAAAAACAATTGGAGAAAATTCACCCTTATTTCCAGTATTAATCCAGATAAAATTTATCACCTCCTTTTGTCCTCAAGGCCTTTCCTCCCTATCTCTTCCCTCCTCCTTGGTGACCAACAGTTTTCCCTTTGCACCTGGGTTCACATAGGCCCTAATATTGGAGATAACACTGTTAAGTGGGGTGGGAAGGGCCATGTTGGCTCTTTTTAAGACAGATTCTCTGTCTTATTTAAAACCATCTTCAGTCACTGCTGTTGGTCAGAGGTCGTCTGTTTAGAAGCTTCCCTTTATTTCATTAGTCTTGGAACCAGACCTCCTCTACTTTCCTTCTGATTTTACAACTCATTACTTTCAAGGCCTTTTACTTGCTAATTAGGGCTTTTCTTTACAACACACATTTCTCTAACCAAGCTTAAGCTAATTCTAATGTTTTAGATTTATTCTCTGAGCAGACTGGTGGAGCCAGAGTTGCTGAACCAGGGCTGCTTAACACACTGACATTCGGTGCATGCTTGTACGCTGGCTGGGAGCATCCAGACAGGGAGCTAGAGCAGCAGAGAATTTTAAGGCATTCGGGGTCACAGGACAAGTGGTGGCAGAACCTCTCACTGGTTTGGGTCACACTCCAAAACATGACACCCGCAGTGCTTCATTATTCCACCCTACTAGCAGTATGGGACCCAAGCAGACAGCTGACTCTGCAATACATTATTGCGTGAGTAGATGAATAGCCCAAGAACATTTTGCAGTTCAGCCCAGGAAATGTTCATTTCCCCTGCTGAGTGGCAGCTGGTTGTATAGTTGCTGTGCAGTGACAATACCACAAAAGGACAACAGAAGAAGTAGAAATCTTTTTAAGGAACAATCAGGGTCAGCTAGAAGAACATGTTCACTTTCCATGGCAGCATACACTCAGGTAAGAGAGAATTATGC
Source organism: Dermochelys coriacea (assembly GCF_009764565.3). Classification (NCBI taxonomy): domain Eukaryota; kingdom Metazoa; phylum Chordata; order Testudines; family Dermochelyidae; genus Dermochelys; species Dermochelys coriacea. Next base: position 187,277,302 of record NC_050069.1, on the reverse strand, counting down.
TTTATGCAGAATTTGAAGGCGACACCATAGAAGAGGGATATTTACTAATGGTCTCTTATGTGTCTAAGGAACTCTGTAGGTACCAACCTCCTGGTATCGGAGTTGACATTTAAGGTTCTTAAAGGTGACAGTATAATGGGTAACAACCAAGAAACTAGAAAAGGGGAAGTTTAGGTTAGTCATTATGGATGTGTAGGGGAGAAATCTTGCTGTGAGATCAGGTAGACAGTAGAATAATTTGCCATGAGAAATAATTAAGCACCACCACCATAGATCTTTAAGGACACATTGAAACACTCATGCATTTAGTGCGTAGGACAGTTCAGCACTAGAGCAGAGGGACCAAGTGAAGGACTCATCTACCCTATCATCTGACAATCTCTGGGTATTGTTTTTATTTTAGATTTGTATTAAGATTTTACAAATACACAAGGTGCCAGGATATATTATTGCCCAACATGGTCCAAAAAACAACCACCACACAACATCAATCTACGCAAGTCCCTTTAATACAGAGAAGATGGCAGAGAGGAGAAAGGAAGCGAGAAAGCCTGGTGTGGAAGGATGATCTTATGGTATAGACACTGACCCAGAAGATCTGATTCCTGGTTTGCCACAAACTTTCCATGTGACCCTGGGCAAATTGCTTGATCTGTCTATGATTCAGCTTCCCATCTCTAAAAACTGGGATAATTAATAAATAAAGGCAGGCTTACCTCACAGGGGGGTTGTGGAGATGCATGTATTTATGTTTGTGATATGCTTTTCTAATATGATGATGTAGGTCAGATAGATGTACCTCCAGAAAGATGAATAAGTGCTTCCAAATATGTTCCCTTGCAACAAACCACTAATAAGTGTAGCACACCCCATAGGCACTGGTTAAACTATAACGAAAGAGAAATATGGTCACTATCTACAAGTCTCTCATTAAAATACCAAGAAGGGAATGGAGTTGTTTTAAGGAAAGTTAAGGCTAAATATCAAGAAAGATTTCCCAATTCCTATTAGATGGTGGAATAATCCCTAAAAGGAAAGATTGGTTGGAATCCCCATTACTGAAAACTTGGGCAGACAGTTCTGGAAAAGACAGGCTGCAACGTATCTCATTGACAGGCAGATGAAGTAGCTGACTTAACAAGTCTTTCATCTCTAATTTCAAGGATGGCATCATAGAAATAATCATACAAACAACAACAAGGGAAAGAAGGGTGAGGAAGTAAGTAGGTGCAGTATTAAGGAAGAATGAGAGGGTGGAATTAACAGTCTTGCAAAAGGGCAAGATAATGAATTCCATGTGAAAATTTGTCTTCAGCAGTTCAACAGAACATAGAAAAGAAATCTGAATGATTACAGAGGAGGGAAGACCCTGTAGAAAGAACTACTGACAAAGAGCAGGTAAGATAAACTCAGGGAAAAAATTGAATCTGTATGAATTGGCCCATTCAGTCTGCATGCATCTTAAACGCATTCAAGGAATTATCCAACATACATATTTACCATGGAAAATTAATTTCTAAAAAGTATGGACTGCTCAAGGGAGGTCAGCAGATTGGGGGAAACAAATGTAGCAGGGGCACAACCAGAAATTTTGTAAGGAGGGGGCCCAACATTCTCCTCTCACTGCTCAGCCCAGAGCACTCCCCCTGCTGCTCCCCCACCCCAGTCTTGAGCTCTTTCACACTGCCTCTGCAACCAGCCTGTACTCTCCGCCCTGCACCCAGCTCCACACATGATCCCCTCCTGCTGCCCCATTCCTAGCTCCATATTCTTTTCCTCACATTGCCCTGCACCCAGCTCTGAGTTCTCCCCCCTGCACCCAGCCTTGTGGTCTCTCCACCCCCACACCCAGCCCCAAGCTCTTACCCAGAGAGGCAGTCAGGCTGAATAGTATCATCCCCACCAGGGGCCAGGCAGTTCTGGGAGCCTTCTGTCTCTCTGCTTCCCTAGGAAGCACCAAAAGCCCAGATACAAGCCTTCCACCTGTCTGGGATTTCCCAGTGGCCCTGCTCCACTTCTCCACAGAGATTGGGGGTGCCCAGTGTCCATAGGTGCAGGAAAGATGTCAAAGGTGTGGGGGCCAAGCAGGAGCACGAGCTCACAATGCCCCTCAAATTTAGCCTGGCTACCCCCGACATCCCAGCAGGAAAGGGGCTCTGCTGTTATGCCTCCCAGCTCTCGTCAGGGGCCAATGGGGGGAAATGGGGGAGTTGGGCCCTCTAGACATTCCCCCCCACCATTGAAGCACTGAAATAGAGGACACATTTTCAAAAAAGAAAAGCGGAGTGAGCCTAGCAATTATCATTCTGTAAGACTAACAACAAAACACCAACCACCTCAATGGAATTATCAAGCAATCAATGGAAATTAGGTGCATGAGTGCTTGTAAAAATCCCATCAGGAGCCTATCTGCATCTTTAGGCACCTAAATACCTTTAAATCTGGTCCTTTGGGACTTAGGAGTCTAAGTCCCACTGACTGTCAATGAGACACAAGAGAGACTACAGACCTATATCAGGATAACTACGCCACTCGGTGTGAAAAATCCACATCGCTGAACGACGTAATTAGGTCGACCTAACCCCTCGTGCTTCTCCCATTGACATGGTTACCACCTCTTAGGGAGGGGGATTAAGTACACCAATGGGAGAAGCATCATCACTTAAGCACTACAGCGGCACACAAGCATCAGTATAGCTGCATCAATGCAGCATTTTAAGTGTAGACCTGCCCTAAGTTACTTTTGAAAATGGGACTTTGACGTCTAAAACTCAGAGCCTTTTAGTGATATGGTGGTACAGCACAGCCGTGTCACTAAAAGCTGCATAGTGTAGCCATAGCCTAAATCCTAAAAGTGACAGTTGTAATGATTTATCAAGTCAAAGTATCTTTCACAGTGGATCCAGGTGGTAACCCCTGGGGATCTTTGACTTCAGTTTAGTGTCTCTGGCCTTGTGAGAGTTCAAACAGCAAAGAGATGGAAAATTTTCCTGTGTCTTTGTTTTATTCCTTCATTCAGTCTCTAAGGCTATGTCTACACTACACAGCTTTTAGTGACATGGCTGTTTGTCGGCTCTCCTGCCGACAAAAAACTTCTACCCCCAACAAGTGGCGTTCGCATTGTCGGCAAGAGAGCGCTCCTGTCGACAATGCACTGTTCACACTGGTACTTGCTACGGCAAAACTTTTGTCTTGGGCGGGGTTTAATACCTCTGAAAGACAGAAGTTTTATCATTCAATTGCCAGTGTAGACATAGCCTAAGTCCAAAGGATGAACTTCCTTGCATGTAGCATTTCCAAGGTGTGATAGGCCATTAACCAATCCTTGTATTGCGCTGGTCCTTGATGGCCCACCTGATTTTGACAGTTCTTCTGGACAGGTAAGGGGAATCACTCTTCCCATCTGAGTTCACAAGTTTAAAACAAACATTTTCAAAAAGCTATATAGCAAAACTTACATATTTCCTTCTAGCATGGAATACAAACAGTACAAGTGAGATTAATGCATGCAGCAACTGACAAGCATTGTATAGAGTCTAAACACTACATACATTCTTATAAGACTGATACCTTTTTTGAGAAACTCAGCACACTCAAGTGAACTGGTCTGGTCTCCAACTAGGAGTTGTCCGTTCTTAGATAGTGCCTGCAGCCTTGGCAAGGGCTGGCACCTGGCCTGCCAGCATCACAGAGGCGTCACCAGAAGCCATATCATCAAGTAGTGAAAGAGAAGCACACACAGACCTGCCAGCTATTCTCAGGCAGGCAAGAGGAGGATGGGTGTAGTTAGTAGAATATAGAAGTGGGTGCATCTATGTGTGGAAAGGGTGGTGGCAGAGAATAACTAGGGTGGGACTGGCTAAGCATCCATATGTCTTCACATACGTCTCTACTATAAGTTAAGGCTTGTTCAGGGCCAGTGCATGCATAAATTATTTGGCATTATCTAAATATACCTCCCCGCTGTGAAACCCGGTCTCAGGGAGAAAAACCATATCTGTTCTGGGTGCACTGAAGCCATGGTTTGTTTAGATGAGCAAATCAAACAAGAGTGTGAAGGGTGTGACTGGGGTGTGAAAAATCCTTTAGAGTTAAATTTCTGAGTGCTACACTCGCTGTCTCAGCAGGGTGTTAGATAAGCAACCGAGTGAGAACATCTAAAATAGACCTTTGGCTAAAAGGTCTGCTTTTGACTTGTCAGTAGTAATGCCTGTAACTCAGGGCACCTCTACATAGAGGGATAATGTGCTCATAGAGCTGTGATTTCTAAAAAGCACACTAACATTTTGCTCATTAATTGATCTGTAGTCCCCTTGTGCATTTTAACATAGTACCACAGCACTTAATTAAAGAGCACTAAGGAACTTTTAGTGCACACCAGCATGGTCTACATGGACCAATTAATGCCTAATACATTAGTGAGATGTAGAAATCATGCCCCCGTATTGCACATTTCTGTACCATAGAGACAACCCCTGCAGGCTCTTAGCATGGTCTAAAAGTGGTTAGCATGAGTGTTTGTAACATCATGTTGAACTGAGTGAGCAATCTGACTGGAAAGATGAGAAATATAAACTGGGTTTGCTCTTTTCACCAGGCGTGTGGTTCATGGCCACTAAAGAGTGCAAAACTATTTATATATGTATGTATGTATATTTATATTTTTACACATACACACTACAGCAGTGGTCACCAACCAGTCAATTGCAATCTCCGATGCAGCTGCCGCTAAGACAGGCCCCGGCTCCATGCCGCTCCCAAAAGTGGCCAGTATGGCCCCATGGGCGGGGGACAGGGGTCTCCCTCCGCACAGTGCTCCTGCCTGCAAGCACTGCCCCCGCACGTCCCATTGGCCAGGAACAGGAAGCTGTGGCCAATGGGAGCTGCAGAGCCATGTGCCACCTGCCCCCCCCCAGGGGCCGCAGGGGTGCATTGGCCCCTTCCAGGAGTGGCATGGGGACAGGCAGGCAGGGAGCCTGCATTAGCGGCAGCCATGTTGCACAGCCAACTGGGAGCTGCCGGAGGTAAATGCTGCCTGGTGGGAGGCTGCACCCCAACCCCGAACCCCCTCCTGCACGCCAACACTCTGCCCCAGCCTGCAGCCTCCTCCTGCACCCAAACTCCCTCCTAGAGCCCACACTCCCCACCTCCTGCACCCCAACCCCCTGCCCCAGGCTCAGCCCAGAGATTCCTCCCACACTGCAAACCCCTTGGCCCCAGCCCCGAGCCCACAACCCCTCCCCAACCCCAGCCCCGACCCCCTCCCCCAGCCTGGTGAAAATGAGAGAGGGTGGGGGAGAGTGAGTGACGGAGAGAGGAGGGGCTGGAGTGAGTGGGACAGGGCTTTGGGGAAGAGGCAGGGCCTCAGAGAAGGAGCAAGGTAGATCCTGGGTTGCTCTTAACTTCAAAAAGTGATCTTGGGCATAAAAAGGTTGGTGACCACGCACTACAGTATAGAATGCTTGATAATCACTGATGTGAGAAAGAGTGTGTTCCCAGCAGGGCCGGATGAACTCTCCTGTGGGCCCGGGGCTATTAGATTTTGTGGGGCCCCTGTATACAAGTCGTTTTCCTGGGAGGGAGTTTGGTGCAGGAGAGGGCTGGGGCAGAGAATTGGGGTGCAGGAGGGGGTGTGGGGTCTGGGAGGGAGTTTGGGTGCAGGAGGAGATTCTGACCTGGGGCATGGGATTGGGGTGCAGAAGGGGGTGCAAGGTGCAGGCTCTGGGTGGGAGGTGCTTACCAGAGGCGGCTCCCAGACAGTGGCGCAGCAGGGCTCAGGCAGGCTGCCTGCCAAAGCCCCACGCTGCTTCTGGAAGCGGCCGGCTGCTAGCACTTCTCTGCAGCCCCTGGCGGGGAGGGGGACAGCCTGTCTTCGTGCGCTGCCCACGCCTGCAAGCGCAGCCCCCGTAGCTCCCATGGGCTGCGAACCAGCCAATGGGAGATGCGGGGACGGTGCTGGGGGCAGGGGCAGCATGCGGAGCAGCCTCCTCCTGCCCCCCACCAGGGGCCGCAGAGACGTGCTAGCAGCCGGCCACTTCCAGGAGTGGAGTGGGGCCATGGCATGCAGGCAGCCTGCTGAGCGCCCCACTGCACCGTGGGACTTTTAGTGGCACAGAGTTGGAGATCACTGCCTTTGATTTATTTTTGCAGGGCCCCCCCCGAGCCAGGGCCCTGGGCTGCAGCCCCTAAAGCCCTTGCCTTAATCCGGCCCTGGTTGGCAGGGCAGTATATCATCCATTACCTGCAACCAAAAGCAGAATATATTCTACAGCTATGTTTTTGGAAGCTTGGTAGGCATAAAATAGAGCAGGACTGTGGTTGGGATCAGAGGAAGTAGACTATGATAAAATGAGCTGGAGAAAAAAAAAAGGAAGAGAGATGGTTTGAGAAAGAAGCAGAAGCTGATTTAATGTTTGCTGTATTATACTAGGGCAAGTGTTTGAGTGAGGGGTTGTTAGTAATATTTATAGCTAGTTCAGTGTTTCTCAGCTTCTTCAAATTAGGGAGCCCTTACTAGGGATGAACATTTTTCAAAATGCCCTTACATTTACAGTAAATATAATAATAATAAGCCTATAGAATGTACGTGTGTGTGTTTCAAGGGCTGACAGAGAATCCCAACTGCAAAGGGTAAGGGTGTGCAGGGAGAAGGAGATTCTCTTAGCTTTAGACTGTAATAATATTTTCAACATCCTCCCTGATTGCCTTTCATAATACAAATAAATAAATAAATAACTACTGGTACTACTAAAAAGAAAAGGATCTTAGAGACTAACAAACTTAGAGACTGCTACTGCTCATCATAATGAGCCTTCCTGGGGGCGGGTACGAACCACCAGTTAAGAGGCACTGGCCTAAGTGAATACAATGTTACCATAAGAGCCAATTTTTCAAAAAAGAGGTGCCTACATTATGTACACAAAATCCAAAGCTGTGGGAGGACACAAGGAGGTGACTACATACACACACATTCCGCTTGCATGTGCAATATGGATAAGTGAGTGTACAACCATCCGACTGTGTCTGCAATTCCCCCCAAGACTCAGCATGCCCTATGGTGTGAAAGCCGCTGTCTGTCAAACACAGCTGTTCATGCGGTATGGCATTGAAACTTTCCAAAGGAACCCACAAGCAGAGTGGTTAAGCTTGTATCATTGAGAGAGGGTCAGCACAGCTGAGGCCCATAAATGGGGAGAGAAAGTTAAAAAAACCACAAGTTCCCTGTCTCAAAATAGTGAATGTCAAACGACACACCTGGGGATCAAATGCAGCATAGAGATGAGGGGGTAGCCAGCAAATGCTGTTAAACCTCAAGATTTAGCTTCAGGAGTTAGCCATATTTACAAGTCCTATTGATCATATATTTGTGAATAGCTGGATGAACTTACCCCATAGATCAGAGTAATATGTGACTTACTGTGTGATGGGCAGACATCCGAGAGAAGCCTCAGCATCATGAGACCAGGCAGAGCGGAGAAGAGATCACTTTTCCTATGGTGTCAGAGCGAATGATTTGAGCATTACAGCCGTTGTTCACCCTGCCATCCAGGATGTTGCAGTGTCCATCACAGAGCTGTGTATCCAAGTAAAAAAAAATCAGATCAGATGAGAAGGGCCCATCATGATTACATAGTCTAACCTCCTGCATACAGAGGCCATTGATTTTTCTCAGTAATTTCTACAGCATCCCAATATCTTGTGGCTGAACTAGTGCATACACATGCAATAAGGAAGAATGTATCATATCCCTTTAGTGAATTGTTCCAATAATTACTCCCACTGGTAAAGATTTACAGCCCATTTCCAGTTAGAATTTTTCTAACTTCATTGGCGCTTACTATGCCTTTGCTAGCATCAGATTTCTTCTCCCCATTTAAGTTTTCATAGAATGATCAATGCATAGCGACTACTGAATTTAAATCCAGTGACACAGATGTGGCTGCTGGATGGGCTCTGCAGGCCAGCTCATTGATTTAAGTGAGAATGCTGCCTGCATTGGCACCGCAAGAGCAGGCTAAGCGTGATTTCTGCTTATTACTAGCATTGCCTCACCTACTCCCAGCTCTAGCTTTGCAGCTAGCAGCAGTCAGAGAACCCTTTGTCATTAGCTTTTCTCCAGCCTGCTTTCCGGTGCCAAAACCTCAAAGAGGTTTTAAATGTGTAAGAGGACTTTTCATGTGAAATGTTTTGGAGTAGAGGAGGTTTGAACTTTGCACAGTGAGATGTTGTAAAACAAAGCCACGGCTTCCAGGTAGCACAGAAAATAGCTGATAAATTATTATAAAATAAGAGCTAAACCTCCCGTTGCATGGCAGAAATCAATCACCGATGACTTGGCATTACAAGGAAACATCCTCTGTGGGCAAATGAATTTCTAATGGTCAATAGTGCAGTTTCTGGTGACTTCTACTGAACCATCTGAAGCCTTTGTCTTTTACTACATTTGTACAGCGCCTAACACAACGGGGCCTTATCTAAACTGGCGCCTCTGGGCAACACTGCTATACAAATGAACAACAGTGAAGCATGCAAATTTCCAATCTACCTTTTCTTTTTGTTTGTCAGACAATGGTGGGAGCATGATTCAGGGGGTAGCTCCTCTGAGCTGGAGATTGGTTTGAACACCAGTAAATTGCCTTTCACAGGCCATTCTTTCTGTGCTATCTTACTGGGCTTCTGTGTCATGTATTCTTGATATACAAAATTCCTGTGAGTTTCCTACATTAAAAAAAATGGTTATTTGCAATCAAACAAAGGCACCAACCCATTAAAATAACAGATGATTTATGCACGTAGTGTGGGCACCTCACTGGTTTTTAATCATTCCCCACAAACAGAACTGATTGTAGAAATCCTTAAATTCTACATCTATCAGTGCTCAGGGTGTCCGATGTTTTATGCTGACAAACAGATTTATTTAAGGCATTATTTGTGGGGGCCAACTCTTGATTCACTGTCTCCAGGAAGAGAACTTGCCTTGCTCACTTAACTGTATTTTGCAGGTTGCTAGATTTACCTCTCTGATAACTATTTTTCCTCCTTTTATATTTTCTTTTGCAAGGCAATCACTCATCATGACTCAGGAATTCCCTGAGGTGACGACTGAATTTACCTATGATGAAGCAGCTGCTGTTTGTGACCAAGTAAACATCCAGGCATTTGGGAAAGTATTTCTGCCAGCCTTATATGCCCCTGTGTTTGTTCTTGGCCTCGTGGGGAACCTCCTGGTGGTTTTTGCCATCGTGAAGGGCAGCCGACAGAAGAGCATCACAGACATTTTTCTCTTGAACTTGGCTATCTCGGACCTGCTCTTCGTGATCTCTCTTCCTTTCTGGACTTTCTATGTGATGCGTGGATGGACGCTTGGGAACATTCCATGCAAAATCATCTCCTCGCTTTATTATGTGGGTTTCTTTGGGGGCATGTTTTTCATTACTGTCATAAGCATCAATAGATACCTGGCCATAGTTCGGGCAGCATTTTCTCTGAAAGCCAGAACAGTCAGCCATGGCTCTCTTACCATTCTTGGGGTGTGGGTGGTGGCCATTTTAGTCTCAGTGCCACAATTTGTGTTCACCCAGGAGACAGAGGAACAATGCACCGCTAGGTACCCTGATGAACTTAAGGAAATCTGGCCTATTTTCTGCAATGTGGCAATGAATGTCTTAGGGTTCCTTATCCCAGCCTGTGTCATAAGCTTTTGCTATTTTGGGATCATCAGGACATTGCTCTCCTGCAAAAATCACAAAAAAAAAAGAGCCATCAAACTAATTTTAGTGGTGGTGGTTGTGTTTTTCCTCTTTTGGACCCCATACAATGTACTGATTTTTCTGGAAACTTTAAGACACTATAAATTGATTAACCAATGCCACGAATTTATGGACTATGCAATGCATGCGACTGAAACACTAGCATTCAGTCACTGTTGTCTCAACCCAGTTATCTATGCTTTTGCTGGGGAAAAATTCAGGAAGTACCTTTGTCATTTGTTTCTAAAGTGCTGCTCATTCATGTGCCTCTGTGGGCCCTGCCGCCAGTACCAGGCTAGCTCTCTAACTACCACTTCAGAAAGCATGCTAGGCAGCAACCAGACCCAGAATACCAGTGACCAGGATGCCTCTGCCCTTCTGTGAAAGGTTTTGTTAGCATACCTTTAGAAATACACTTTCTCCAGGCTTCAGAGGGATAGCCATGTTAGTCTGTATCAGTAAAAACAATGAGGAGTCCTTGTGGCACCTTAGAGACTAACAGATTTATTTGGGCATAAGCTTTCGTGAGATATAACCCACTTCATCAGATGCATGGAGTGGAAAATACAGTAAGTAGGAATAAATATGCAGCCCATGAAAAGATGAGAGTCAAATATAACATGTGAGTGTACCTGAATGCCAGGTATTTCTTTTGCTCAGCATTAATTATCTTTTAAAAGTACAGCTTTAATGAGGACAACTGAACAACACGTTAAAACAATATTGCAGCGGAATTAAGAAAAAAAGAAAAAAACAGCACCAGGAAGAAAAGAAGAATTTAAGGACAGATAATTTGATAGAAATGTAGACAATAAAAGTGTGTTTGTGAATATAAATATACCACTATGCACACACATGCACACTTTTAAGGAAAAAGCAATCTCTGTAAAGTCAATGATCCAGCTGATTGATAGTAATGGGGAATATTTGATATACTGTACATTGAATTACTCTTAGAGACCAGTATAAACTGAGGAATGCCTTTGTTTTTCCACTCTTTCTGATACAGCAGCATGTTCTGTTATACTGTATATAAGTATATTTTTGGTTTGAAAGCTCTTTGGGGCAAGAACCTCTTCTTATGTATCATGGGAAGCACCTAGTACATTTCTAAAGCATTTTAGAAAGAATGTAAAGAATTTTTTTTTATTTCTGGATTACTTATTGCTGGTTGCTACAAGTTATTTTATTTGTTAATGAATAGCTAATAAAATACTAATGGTTTTAAACAGTTCTTTTTAATTATTATTTTTTTTTTACCTACAATATGCTCAGCACTATACAATATGTAAAAATGAGGACAGAGACTGACTTTAAGTTGTTTCCTGATCCAAAACCCACTAAAAATCAAAAGGAGTCCTTCCATTGACTTCAATGGCTGTGGATCACGGCCTTACAGCCCTAAGCCCCAATTCAGCCAAGCACTGCAGCACATGCTTTGTTGAATAAATACTTTGTTGACTAAAAGCTGACACACAGAAGACATATCTGGAGCGGGGATAAGTAGGTTGGGATATTTTTGAAAGCGTCATCATTTAAGTTATAAACTTAATGATTGAGTTCACACCAGCTATTCAAGAGTATGAATATGGAAATGGGCCATATTCAGTGCATTGTAAATATATGATTGTTAATCATGCCCTGCCAATCACTTTAAATATCACATTGGACTGTTTTTAAGAGATTAAAGCAACTCCTTCACCACAGTTTTCTGGAACCAAGGATACATGTGAACCCTAAAGTATTTACAGATTTCAACTTTTCTGTCTAAAGTCTGTGTGTGTAAGGAGCAGTTTTAGATCTGTTGGATTTATGGCCTGTACTACCTGCCCAAGAGTCAGCTAACATATTTTATACATTGCACTTATAAAAATGATCCGAATAAGTGGCAACACAATAACATATGAACAGTATATAGGTAAATGTAATGAGTAACAAGAAGTAGTGCAATTAGAATCTTAATCTCTTCAGAGTTCCAATACAGCTGAGTCAGTGTCTGACAAAACCAAGGATCCAGTCCTGCAAAATGAGCCCACTTCGGTGGACCCCTGCATTTTCATGGATCCTCGTTGATACAGCTGGTCCAAAAAAATGTCTAATTTTGAACAGAAATTTTTTTTTCCACAAAAAAAAGTTCCCATTTTTCAACTAGCTGTATTCATTGGCTTTCATGGGGCTGTGGGAGGGCTCAGAGATCTGCCTATGCAGCGTCAGTTGGAGAACTGGGACCCAATTTCTGGAGCTCATCACCCACTGAACCGCAAGGAAGTTAGGATCTGAACCCACCTATAAACATGATACTTTAAAGCCGCAGAACCACCTGGAATATTTTCTTCTTTACATGTAATTTTACTACTATCCCATTTTTGCAATTGTGTAACCATCACAGATTAATAATGAAATAGAAATTTCTAATTAAATGCACTCGATTTAATCAAAATATTACAGCTGATGTTTTAGACATTGACTAGAGCAGTGGTCTCCAAACTTTTTGGCTAGCGCACCCCCCAAGGTGAAGACCGGAAGACCTGCCGCAGACATGCTGCTGACGGAAGAAGAATGGAAGACCTGCCGCAGGCGGGCCGCCAGAGGGGAACACTAGCTGTGGATGTGCAGAGCTGCCACTGAAGAAAAAAAAAGGCGGAGTGCCATCCGGCGGCGCTCCTGCTGCCGCACATCCCCTGAGATCATCTCGTGCACCCCCTGGGATCATCTCGTGCCCCCTCTGGGGTGCGTGCACCCCAGTTTGGAGACCACTGGTCTACAGGCATGTGGACACCCATTCTCCATTCATTCTAATGGGAATTGGGTGTCCAGATATCTTCGATTACTTTGAAAATTTTGGTCTAAATGTTTAAACAAGCCAGATAAGAGATCTCTGCCCTTTCCCCCAAAGCAAATAGTTCCTTTTTAAAAATGATGAATGTGCAGGAAAAAAGAGGAAACACCCAGGGGTAAAATGAGAAGTCTCTCCCAGGCAAAGACAATTATATCAAAGTAAAGAGGTTAAAAATAAATGTTAGGAAAGCTCTGTGCACACGCATGAAATGTGGTTGGACATGAGCAAAGAAGACACACTTGATAATGTAATCACTTCCATTTTGCGTGTACACCTGACACATAGAGCCTGATTCTGTGCCTATTGAATCAATAGGAGTCTTCCCATTAAATGTCAATGGATATAGGCTCAGGCCCTCAGACTACAGCAGTGGGTGAACAGCAGTGCACACCGAAGTGCTGCACTGTAACTCCCTCGCATGGTTGCTCCAGGCATGAACTAAAAGGTTCCTAGTTTGCATTAATATAATCCTCTTCCAATTACATTAACGTGAACTAGGAACCTTTTAATTCACACCTGCAATGTTCACATGAGGGAGTTATAGTGCAGCACTTTGGTGTGCATTGCTATTCACACACTCCTGTAGTCTGAGCAGTGGGGCTGTGTAGACATGCCCTTAGTTACACTTGTCAGGGACGAATGATACTACCAGCCTTCTATATCTTCATTTACCTCTCTGTGAAACAGGAATTGCCCAGGGATTTTATGAAGCTAATTTCACCAAATTTGGTGTACTGTACTTGGAGAGCCTTGGAGGGAAGGTGCTACAAGAGGGCAAGTGTTCTGCTGGATTAAAAATTCTGGTTCCATTTACAGATGCTCATTTTTACTACAGTGACACTTGGTTGAAATCTCAGAAATGTCTCATACCAGGAGAAGTCTCATACCCCACTTCCCCCAAAATAACCACATTTGCTTTGCTTGCACAATGTTCATGGCTCTAGTAGTAAAAGTGCTGCTGTTATCACCACTTTTTTAACACATCTCCACTATAAAGGTAACCAATAACCAAGAGAGTTTGTTTACATTGCACGCTTACGTGCATTTCTGCTCATTCTGTATTCTGTGCTCCCATCTCCAATATGTTCTTTATGTATTTAGAGCCTGATCCAAAGTCTTCTGAATTCACTTGAAATCTTTCCACTGACTTCAGTGGGCTTTGAATCATGCTCTCAATAACAAGCAACCCTCATGCAAAGACGTTAGCTCTCTTTCAGAACCATCATAATGCTAAGATAGTGTGTGATAATTCAGTTACTTTAAGCTTAAAACCTACCAACTGTGACATTAACACAGCCAATTTAAGGCAACATGACTCACTAGCACAGATTCTCTCAACCCTGAGGACTAGCCTGGATCAACACTCACCCCATAGGATCAGGCCTAGCCAGCAGCCAACCCACTACATACTGCAATGTGGAGTGTGAATAGATAAAGCACTCCGCCAGGATCAGATAAAGTACTTATTACCTGCCGTAGATTAAGGGCAGATTTTGGCACCCGCTGTTGCCCTACAACAAGTGCTATAAAAGCTCTACAGCCAGCAGGGGGAGAATGCCCCAAGTGCAGGCACTGCATCGGGCTATCCCAAGTGTCCTCATGCTGGAGCTGGTTGGATATGTTAAGGGCCACAGGGCACGAGCAGGGCTGGGAACAGGAGGGGAGTCCCTGTAATATACACCACTATGGGGGGGGGGGCAGGAGGAGGGAGATGACAGCTCCTTGTTGCGCTTTACCTTACACCAAGGGCCACATCAGCCTGTGGTAAGGTAAGAACAGAAGTTTTCAAATGATGGCTTAAAGCCACTTTTACCTGCTCACTCTCTCCCTTCTCCTCCCTGGAACCTCATGGACCAGGCTGCATTTCTGGGAGGTGCAACTCAGAATCCTGGCCTAAATATGTAACTCTCCTTCCATGTGAATGTATAATATCAAATCTAGTATTAACCGGGCCAGCTATTTCATGGCTATTAAGCCCTTCCCTAGACCTTCTGTGATTCTTATTAAGGCACAATGAGCTTGTATTTGACCACTACATTATTTTTATTTACACTTTACACAGTCGGGCAATCAGAGCCCACTGTAAGCTGCAGTTAGCACTGTATATTCCAGAAATCTACCTTCCAAAATGGAAGACAGCCCTGAGTTTCTGCAGCCGCATCGCCACTACTTTCCACAACAATGGGAGTGACTCCACACAGACTCTTTCTGATCTATGAAAGCTAAGTGCCAGTACTAAGCAGAGTAATGGGGGTAGCTGAAAGGTTTCCATTGACCCTGTGTGAGGGAAAATGTGTTTTCAAATAAAGAAATTTTTCCATGGAAAGTGTGTGTTTTCCATGGAAATTTTATCTTTCATCAAAAAAACAGAATGCCTGAAAACCAAAACATTTTCACTTTTCATCCAAAAACACATTACAGTCAATCTCCAAAATATTTTGATACTGAAATGCTGCCACAGTGCCTCATACTGCCTCATGTAGTAGTAGGACTTTGGGATTGTTTAGTCTGCAGAAGAGAAGAATGAGGGGGGATTTGATAGCTGCTTTCAACTACCTGAAAGGGGGTTTCAAAGAGGATGGCTCTAGACTGTTCTCAATGGTAGCAGATGACAGAACGAGGAGTAATGGTCTCAAGTTGCAATGGGGGAGGTTTAGATTGGATATTAGGAAAAACTTTTTCACTAAGAGGGTGGTGAAACACTGGAATGCGTTACCTAGGGAGGTGGTAGAATCTCCTTCCTTAGAGGTTTTTAAGGTCAGGCTTGACAAAGCCCTGGCTAGGATGATTTAACTGGGACTTGGTCCTGCTTTGAGCAGGGGGTTGGACTAGATGACCTTCTGGGGTCCCTTCCAACCCTGATATTCTATGATTCTATGATTCTATGACTTTATGCTTGTATTTTGTATAATTCAGAAAGAAGGATAAAGAGTAATAATGTCGCATGTATTAAATGTAATGGTGTATGATTTGACCATATCCTGCCAGCCACTCTTTCTGAATAGCAAAAAGGAATGGCCTAATGGGCCATTTGGTAAAGATGCATCAGCTGGAATCTGTGGAATCTAGGCTGGTTTCAAGGCAGTAACAGTTTTAAGGTCACTATTTTGTTGTAGGTTTAGCAATTTAAAATAAGTAAAAGAATGCCATGATTGTTTTCTTGTGCATTGCAATTTGATGTTCCTGTTCAAAATGTTCTGTGTAAATTAATTCTGTATTGTGTGTGACTAAGGAATGTGTGTAAAGAGATAAGTGTGAAGGCCATCACTGAGCCAGATGTACAAGGTAGGAGCTGGAGACAGACGCAAGGGCACCAGGAGGCTGCAACATGCCCCTATTGAAATGTCAGAGGAAGGCAGATTGATGACTCTAAAGATGAGACAGGCACCTATCAATAGGGACAAGATAGCTGTGATAAACGATGAGAAGGACAATTTAAGAAAACAAGCACTCGTCAAACAACAATTGATTACAGTATGACGGTGCAAAACTCATTGGTCCCAATGAAGGAAAAATCACTATATAAACAGGGTGCCTTGCCATGAAACTTTGAGTTTGTCCTGCCAAGACTTCCCTGGAGCATCGTGTCGTGACCAATGGAACCCGGCTCCTACCTACCCGTGATCACCTAGCTGGCCACTAGATTGATCTCGACTCTGGACTGGTAACTATAACATCGACGGATGGGACAGAGTGTGTGTGTGTGTGTGTGTGGTGATTGAATTCATATGCTAATTGTTGTATCTTCAATAAACATGGTGTATAGCCTTTTCCCCTGAAAAAGATCCTGTATGTGTCTTATAAGCATAACACCATTGACCTCTATGGGCCAGGCTCCCTAATCTGACTACATCTTCCAGGATGTATTACGGCCATACAACTGCCATGATGCATTGACTCCCCTTACCAAGTGGGGGAAACTGTGGTACATCATGGGATACCGGGGCACATTTACTGTGAAACATACCATGCCCTGGTACGGGGTCCCCCAATGACAGGGGTCCCCAAGGCTGGGCATTTGGACAGCCTGCTCCATGGGAGTGAGGGGTGGACAGCGGGGGCAGGATCGGTGGGGGACAGGAGAGCAGGGAGCAAGGCTCACCTGCAGCCTCAGGGGAGCAGGCGGGAGGTATGGGTGGTGGCAAGCAGCGTGAACCCGGGCCAGAGGATGCAGGAGGAGCACAGAGCAGCCATGCAGCTGGCTGGAGAGAAGCGGCACTTTGAAGGGGAAACCGCCGCTTCTCTCTGGTCACCGGCATCGTGGCTGTCCCCTGCTCCTCCTGAGTCCTCCGGCCCGTGTTCGTGCTGCTCACCGCCACCCGTACCTCCCACCTGCTCTCCTGAGGCTGCAGGTGAGCCTCCCTCCCTGATCTCCTGCCTGGTGAGTGGCGGGTGGGTGCTGCACATGGGGTGGGGGTGGAAATGGGTCTGACCACCAGAACTGGCACAGAGCCCACGGGCAGGGGGGACCAGCTAGGGGAGGCAAACAGAGATGAGCACACAGAGGCAGCAGGGCACTCAGGTGGCCGCCGATGGAACTGTGCCCCCCACTATTCAGCCTACACGGGTCTCTGCGGGCTTCTCTGGGCCAGCCAGTGTGGGGCCACGAGGGCGCCCAAAGCTGTCCTTGGTGGCCATGGAGATCTTGGTTTCTCCTCTTCTGTCTTCTTCTCCAGCTCCATGGTGGCTCTGCTCATGTGCTGGGCCCCCAGCCCCACCCCTTCCACCTGAGGCCCTGCCCCTTCTGGGGGCCCAGAGCCAGCCCCCCACACTTTGCCCAGGGGCCTGGCAATTCTGTCAGCAGCCCTGCCCACACCCCTAGTTCCTGTGCCTATGGTCCTGGCTGCAGCCCTGCGACCTGCACCTTGGTCTGGACACGTGCCTGGGAGGGACAGGAGCTGGCTTTCAGCACCCCACTATTAAAAACGTTCCAGTGCCACTGGTGTTAAACCTAATTGGGTGGTCCATGGCTGACCTAGGTCCACCTATGGCTATACCTCTGCTCTTTCAGACATTCTTAATCTGCCTAAAATCAAGGTCAGTTTTTTAGCAATAATGAAGTGACACTATGAGTCTGGCAGTCAAAAACACAAGAAAATGAAGGTGAGGCAAGAAGACGAAGCTAAGCAAAAAGATAGTTTGTCATCTTATTTTAAAAAGCTTGAAGTATTAAATAGTGGACATTCATCAAAAAGTATGGGCAAGGACACATCTGAATTATCTGATCGCTTGCTGAGCTGTGGGGATACCACAACGACTGCAAAAGTTGAACAAGTGGACTTTGAAGTGTCAATGGAACTACAAAATATTGGTAATTTTGTTGAAGTAAGAGAAGAAACCTATCTTGAAGACATTACATTATGGCCAAAATCTGTTTCATTGGATATGATAGAATTTTTCTTAGTAAATAAACCAAAAAACTTAGGTAATATGGAAAATTTGAGAAAAGAGTATGAGCTTTTCGTCCTTGGAGGACGAAAGCAATTTAGAGGTCTTCATGATTCCCATTTTCTGAGGATGAAGAAAAATGGGATGACAGAAATGAGAAATTGGTTGATTTTTTCGGAAACCACAAAGACAGTCTCCTGTTATGTTTGCAAATTATTCCCTGACCATAGTAAAGGAAAATAAACATTTGTCAACGGGCACTCTAACTGGAGAAATATTACAAGACGTTGCTAATCATGAGATTTCCAAAGCTTAGATTAATGCCATGTGTAAGTTCATTCAAAAGTGTAAAGTATCTGGAAGAATTGATTCTGTGTTACCGGCTCAGTTTGAAAAGGAGTGTTCTTATTGGAGGAAAGTGCTGCGACGTGTTGTTGCCACAGTCAAACTGCTGTCTTCTTTGGGACTATCTCTAAAAGGACATGATGAGTCATCATTGTCAAATCGAAAAGGTAATTTTTTTAACCTGCCTTGAATATCTTAGTGAATTTGACAATTTTCTCAATGAACATTTGAAAAATTATCAGTATTGTGACTCAGGGAAGACCAACTTTTTAATGCACCAAACCTACAATGAATTCATCACTATAACTGCAGAACAGCTCAGAAACCAATTCACTGATGAAGTAAAGAATTCCAAGTACTATTTCATAAAAGTCTATTTAACAGCAGATGTGAGTCATGTAGACCAATTAACGTTAATTTTAAGGTATGTGACGGGCAATGGTGAAGTAGTAGAGCGATTTCTTTGTTTTGTCCCGCTAAAATCCAACACTTATGAATGTCTAGAGACAAATGCTTTGGAAATCATTGCAAATTTAGGTTTGGATATCAAAAACTGTCATGGGCAGAGCTTTGATAACGCCGCAAATATGGCAGGAAAATATTCAGGCCATCAGCAAATCGCTGCAAAAGGTTGATACAAATTTATTGAATGCTGTACAATTGTTAGCCTCATTTACAAGTTTTGTCATGGAAGTTTGAAATGACTATAGCTCAGTGGAAGCAGAGGCACTAACATTAACAGAAAATATAGGTTCCTCTGATATATCTGATGAGAAGCGTAAAAAAACCAGGAAATTATTTTTCGATGAAACTAGAGACAGCGAAATCAATTTAAAAGGGAAAGAGAAGATCATCGTTGAGACAGTCTATGTTATTTGTGACACAATAATAGTTCAATTGCAGAGTTGAGGTGAATCTCTAAAGAAAACTGTTGATTTATTTTGCGTGTTTTTTGACAGAAGTATGGACAAAAATGCTAAAAGCCACTATAGTAAGAAATTAAGTGAATTCTACCCAGAGGACATAGACATAAATGTTTTTGAAGATGAAGTGAAACATTTCATTCATTTTATCGAAAATGATGAGGTCTGTGCTTCGAGATCACCAGTTGATTTGTATAGACTTGTACGTGACAGTTTGCAGGACAACCTTTCCAAACATAGAAACCTTTCTGAAAATATTTTTAACAATACCTATCAAAAATGCTTCTGGTGAACATTCTTGTTCTGTACTGAAATGAGTTAAAAACTGTTTGTGAAATACGATGAGTCAGGAACATTTGACAAGTTCAGCAATATTGACAATTGAAAGTGCCTCTTTACGAAATATTACTTATGATGACTTAATTGATGATTTTGTAAAGAAAAAGTGTAGAAAACAAGCTATCTGAATAAATATTTTTTTTCAAATTGAATAAGTTTCTTCAGAGGAAGTTAACTTTTATTTTTCCATTCATGCATCATCCAATACATTTTATTTTTACACGTTTTTCATGTTAGTTTAATGCAAATACAAGCTTTCATCTAGACCAGAAGTTCTCAAACTGTGATCCAAGATCTCTATTCAGGTGGACCGAGGAAAGGTTTTTGTTTTTTGTTTTTTTAATAAAGCGCTCTTATCTAAAGCCCTTTACAATAGTTAGCTAACGGTAAAAACAATATTTGGAAAGATCATTAAGTGGTCCGCTGAGACCCTCAGCACTTTTCAAGTGGTCTGTGAAAAAAAAGTTAGACTACAAAAACAATTTATTTTCATTTACTTCCTATTACTTATAATATAGGAGGAGGATGAAGAAAAATAGAATGAAAAACAGAGGCGGGGAAGAGAAGAGAGAATGTTCTTTTTCTTGGCTGGGTCCCGTCAGGGGCCCCCAAAAATGAAGCTGAGCATAGGGCCCCACTAACTCTAAATCCGCCACTGTGAGATACATAGTCCAGTCAGGTAGCCTGGCCTACCACACACAACAGCACAATACTCCCAAACTGCAACTCCCTTGCAGCACCAGCATTGATCTAGTTTGTCAATTTTTCACTGAGAAATTGAAATTTTCCAGGAGGTGGGAAAAAACATTTTCCAACCAGCTCTAGCAAGTAAACTATAAATACACACCCTTCCTCTTCCCACCACAACATTGATGTATATTAGTTGTTTTGTATTTGGGGGAAGGAACACAGGAAATTAAGCAATTTTTTTTAAAAAGGGAAATACTATTGCAACTACGTGGATTTTCTTCTTTAATCACCCATATTTGTTCCTGTTTCAAATGTTGCTAGACTCTTATTTATATAACATTTTCCCAGCTAGTCTGTCTACAATGCTGTGGCAGTAATAACACTTTATTCTATTTTACTTGTAACTGGGGTGAGAAGCAGCAGCGTTGAATAATTAGGACCAGGGCACGCAGAGAGAAATGTGTGTTTTCAGCATTGCCAATCCCAAACATTCAAAAATCATGTTTCAGGCCCCAAAACCATGATATTGGCTTTAAAATCATGAGATTGTAAACATAATAAATTTGGGATTATGTTCACAGCGTGCAAACAGAGAAGGGAGATAAAACCAAAAAATACTCTTGCTGGAAGGCCATAACACTAGATTTCTTAAAATCCAGAACCTTAGCACAAGAACCCAAAGCCAGACAAACACGAAGCTGGCTGCTCCCTAAAGCAGGGGCACAACTCACCCCACCTTACTTAATGTTTTCAGGCTTTTACAAGGCAGCGAATCAGAGCTTTTGGGCATCACAGCAGGGCTTGAGTTTCTCACCTTGGGAGACTTGCTCTGAGCAGTGGCCAACATCCAGTTACTTGTGATAACATGGTGGTGTTTTGCACATTTTAAATGCCTACTTTTTACCACAGACACAACCAGTGCTGCAGTTTACCACATCCTCTCACCAGCATGTTACCGCTAATGGCACCACTGAGCTCCATGTTCAATAACCTCATTGTAAGATGGGAATGGGCAGGGCTATATGATTTTGGGGTCCCCAGGCATTCTTAGAAACCTCCTTGCTCTCTTTCCCTTCTTCCTTTTCAGTATAAATATATTCAGTATATAAATTCTCCCTTCTTCCCTTTCAGTATAAATCCCTTCAGTTTCTTTTCTGTGCTCCCTTTCCATCTCTTTTCCTGTGCTTACTGTCTCCCCTGTCTACAGCTGGGAAGGGGAAAGAGCCGGACTTCTCTCTTCCCTCCCCTCCATCCTCCATTTGCATGCAGGAGAATCCCAATAGATTGCCTCTTCCCCTCCCTTGACTCACCTGATGGCTGGAAGGTGGTCCAAGGCCTGATGAACAAGGCTCTTCCCAGAGAGGAGCAGCAGAAAGCATATTGACCTTTACTCTGCCTCAGATTAGGCAAAGCATGTCACTTATTCACTAAAGCCATCCCATGAACTTGTTCTGAGCTCCACACAGACAGAGCCAGTTGCAAGATCAGGACCTAAAACAGCCACAGAGCCCTGTCACACTAATTGGGAGTCTCCTTTGAAGTGGGCTTTGCCCTTCAGCCACAGATTTTAGAGCTCCAAGAGCCACCTCTGCATCAACCAGCCATGTCGTAAATTGGTGGTTATCGCAAGTCATCCAATGAACCAGGCCCTCTAGAATAGCATGCAGGCAGACCTGGTGAATCCTAATTATTTATGGTCTCTTATTCCTATTTAAATTAAAAAGAAAATGAACAACTAATACATCCGATACACTCTTAAATGTATACTTTTTATCCAGTGTAAACTGTCCTGGTTATTGATGGACTCCTGCAGAGTTTATTTAAAGTGTTCAGTAAATGGTCAATCAAGACACTGGTGTAGCTGTCAGGATCCCAACAAGCTCAATCAGGGCCAAGGGGCAGGGTAGGGGCAAACCTGAGGCTGAGAGGAGCCAAGGAGTTTGTATTTGGGTTCCAGGCTAGAGTCAATTCCAAGGGTCAGAGTCCAAGTCAGGTTTTAGGATCTGAGTCAGGAGGTGCAATCCAAATCAAGCCGATGGCAGAGCTGAGGAATTCAGGAGCAGAAACAGTCATGGCAGCTACAGGAAAGCCACACTGTTGCCTGGACACTTCCTGGAATGCCCTGTGGGTTTATATAGGGAAGGGAGTGAATCAGGTGCCATGAGGCTGCTGTCCAATCAAACTCTTGAGGTGGAACTTCCCATGGTCTGTGTCCACAGTGGTCAAGGAAAGTGGAGCACAAGCTGGTTACAACTGCTGCTAGGTATCAGCCTGGAGATGTCAGCTGTCCCTAGCTCTTCAGGCCTGTGTGGGAAATGCTGAGTATCAGATGTTTTAGAAATGTGTGCCAAGTAATGGAAAATAACAGTACAAGAGGCGGGGCTGCGGGTGGCAAGTTGAAGGACAAGGCCAAAAGATTTTGGCTGGACTGAGGACTAAACTTTGGCTGAACTAAGGACTAATGAGATAAGCAGCACCTGAGAGTCTTTACCACCACAAGATAATGGAACCCAAAGATAAGTATGATGAGAACATTGGGTAATAAACAACAGAAAAGGAATAAACAAGTGCTGTATATATATGTCTGTGGGAAGGGAAATAAAGTGCTTTTTACCAGCAACTGTGTCAGTTGTCCTGTAAGCCAGCCTGCTAGCAGCAACAAATGGTGACTCCGACGTGATAGAATTCTGTGAATTTGATACCATGGACAGAGGAAGAAATAGCAGGGACCGCCGCTGCCGGTGTCCTCCGTTCGGGTGAGGAACCGGGACGCCCAACTGAGGCGGGGGGAGCTCCCACTGAAAGGTGAGCGGCGGGGAATATCTCTCATAATGGGAACGGCAGCATCAGCAGATGAGCAGGCCGTGTTTAAGGTCTTAAGCAATCTGCTTAATAACCAGGGAGAAAAATTTTCCCCAGAAGCTCTTCAAAAATTGCTTCGGTGGGGAAAGCGACGGGGTGTCCTGGTTAATGCAAAGAATGTGTTTGACTCCTCGGTGTGGAAAACAGTGGGGGAAGACCTGTGGGACTTTGTGGGGGTCGGAAATAAAGAAGCGGCTGCCTTGAGCCCAATCTGGCGGACTGTTCATCGAGCCGTTACCACCGCAGCGGCTCAGGCAGGGGCGCGTATTGCCTTACGCGAGGCATTAGAATCATCAGCGAAAGGGGCCTTCACGGTAGGAGCGAAAGACTTTTTTGGTAAAACAACGCCTATGATTCCTTTGGCGCGGTTGGACCCCAGTGAGGTACCGTTGCCCTTGAAGGATGACGACTCAGATCGGGGCGAACCGATGGCCGTGGATCAGCCTGTGTCGGGGGAATTGTCATCGGGCAATCCAGAGAACCCGTTACAAGGGGGGTCAGGATTGCCGCCCGCGGTTGTGCCATCAGCCCCTCCCCGACACGTTCGGATTATTGACTTGCCTAAAACTGGAGAGTTTGATAACTTGACGCAGGACCAGATAATTCGGTGGTTATATAAGGAAGGTATTGCAGCTGAACAGATGATGGATGAGCTGGATAGAAAGGAAAACAGACCGCAAGGATCTTCACGATCGCATTTGCTGCAACAGCTTCAAGAGCACGGCATACCTGACCCCTCACGTTTGCCCCATATTTGTAGGTTGTGTGGGTATTATGGTTGTACGGAGCACCTCACTCCCGAGGGAGAGTTGCGACCGACAGCAGAGGAAGAATATCGCAAAATTTATGCCCCCGCTACGCAACCGGTTCAACCAAAAGTGAAACCTCTGCCACCTACGTGTTCTTCAATTGGACGAGGGCAAGAAGAACGGGGGACGGGGGTGATTTGGAGGGATGGGGGGGGAGGAGCGGGATCTCCTGACCCAATTAAGCGCTGGCATGGATTGATAAAAGATGCTATAATTGAAGGGGAATTTTTGGATGCCATGCCGGCTACTTTCCCGGTATCGGTATCAAGGGAGGGGGTTAAATCTTGGGTGCCGTTAGACTGGAAATTGATGAGGGAGGCTCAGAAAGCTATTGTGGCGTACGGCTTGAAAAATCCGTATGTACAAGCGTTATTAGAACAAATATTCTCGGGGCAAGCGATGTGTCCCTTTGACGCCCAGAAATTTGCAGATATGTTGTTAACACCCACACAGAGATTATTATGGAAGGATTCATGGAGAAAGAAGGCTGAGCACGCGGCAGTGCTTAATTTAGATAGACCCCAGGACGACCCTCTCCATGTAGCAAGTATAGACATGTTGTTGGGACAGGGGCGATTTGAAGAGCCTCAGCTACAGGCGCGATTGGTACCCCAAATATTACAACAGTCTCAGCTTCTAGCATTGAAGGCATTCAAAGAGCTCCCTGATTTGGGCACCCCGTCACCTCCCTATTTGAAAGTCACGCAGGGAGTGGGCGAATCTTTTGCCCTCTTTTTGGACCGCCTAAGGACGGCATTGGATAGGGCCCCTAATTTAACACCAGACGCCAGATCAGCATTGGGGGTAGATTTAGCCCTTCAAAATGCTAACCCCACGTGTAAGAAGATTTTGGTGACTTTACTAAAATCGGCCTCCCTAGTCGACATGATTGAAGCCTGCACTCGTGCTCCCTTGGTGGAGGAGGAGGATAAGGCAAAGATTCATGCACACGCCTTGGCGTTAGCCTTGAATACCTCCAAGTTGAATTGGCGTAGAGGAAGGGAGGGGGCGTGTTATTAGTGTGGAAAGATGGGTCATTTAAAACGGGATTGCCCCAAGAAAAGAGGTCAGACTAAAGCCCCTTTTTTGTATTTGGGACTTCGGATCACCGACTGCACCGTACACCCCCAGCAGTTGAAAATCTCTCCTCATGTGCGCACACTGTATGATGCACAGAAACTGCTAGGTGAACTGCAATGGCTTCGCCCCCTTTGTGGCATCACAAATCAGGATATAACTCCTCTTCTTCCTTTATTAGAAGGAGGGAGAGCCCCTGGAGATAAACGACAACTGTCAGTACTACAGAAGCAAGCATTACAACGAATAGGACAGAAGGTGGGGGAGGGTTATTCCGGGAGATATCGGGAAAACTTACCCTTCGTGGTAGAGGTCTTTAGCCTAGATGCAGTATTGGAAGCGCTATTATTTCAGTGGGGTACAAGGGATAAAGACCCCCTAGTCGGTTTGGAATGGATATTCCCACCGTGTAAAAATGTGCGTACGGTAACTTCCAGAATTAAAGCAATAGCCATGCTAATAGGGCAAGCGCGGAAAAGAGTAACCGTAATGACAGGAATTGATCCGCATCAGATTTTGTTGCCATTTTCAAAAACGATGATTACACATCTGTTGATGTATAACACTGTGTTTGCTGTTGCCCTAGCAAATTATCAGGGACAATTAAGTTGTCATTACCCTCCCCACCGCCTGTTTTCTTCCCCGTTGCAGTTGGAAAAACACCTTATGAGACAGGAGAATCCAGTGACAGGAATAACAGTATTTACCGATGCGGCGGGGCAAACAGGGAGAGCAGGGGTAGTCTGGTGGGATGGACATACTTGGGCCCATAAGAAGGTTATTAGCGAGGGGTCGGTACAGATATTAGAACTCCTAGCTATACTTTTGGCATTTGATCACTGGAACCAAGAATCGCTCAACATGATGAGTGATTCTAAATATGCCGTGGGGTTAGTAAACAGGTTGGAGAGAGCTATGCTGGGAAAGGTTCATAATCCAGCATTGCAACAGATACTCTTGTGCCTCTTGCATCGACTTAATGAAAGAAAGTATCCATACTTTGTAGGCCATATAAGGAGCCATTCTGGCCTGCCTGGATACTTAAGCACGGGCAACGATCAGGCGGATGCACTGGTGGGATCCGTAGTAGTACCCAATCGGTTTGAGCAAGCTCGCCTGTCTCATGGATTTTTCCATCAATCAGCGAAAGCCCTAGCGCGACAATTCTCTCTACCTATATCCCAGACCCGAAGTATTGTAGCCTCTTGCTCAGAATGTAATAGGTTGACACCCACCTTTCCCGCTGGGGTTAATCCCCGAGGTCTAGAGGCTTTAACATTATGGCAGTCAGATGTCACCCAATATAACCAATTCGGAAAGCAGAAATACATCCATGTGTCAGTAGACACCTTCTCTGGAGTTATCTGGGCTACACCCCACGTGTCCACGGGCAGTAAGGATGTGATAAACATTGGCAGGCATGTTTTGCTGCAGTAGGGGTGCCCTGATCGATAAAAACAGACAATGGAGCTGGGTATGTGGCCAGGCGCACCGCAACCTTTTTACAAATGTGGGGGATAACACACAAAACAGGGGTGCCAGGCAATTCGACAGGCCAGGCCATTATTGAACGATCTCATGGTACTTTGAAAGGAATGTTGGATAAGCAGGCACAAACTGGACAGGATGCAGTAGTTCAGACACCAGCTGGGCGATTAGCTAAAGCGGTATATGTCCTTAATTGGTTGCAACCTAGTAGTGCTGATAACAATCATGTTCCAATGCAAAGACATCTAGGAAGTATTGGGATAGAACATGAGCAGAAGAAACCTAAGGTGAAATGGTTTGATTATGCCTCTCAACAATGGAAGGGGCCAGCACAATTGCTAACCTGGGGACGGGGTTATGCTTGTGTCTCCCTTGATGAGGGTCCTCGGTGGATACCTGCTAAGTGGGTGTAGCCGTGGCTACAGCAACCTCGCTCGCCCTTGAACCCGGCGCCTGGAGAACAAGGTCCCGCGCTTGGAGGGGAAGCATCAGAGGAGGTTGTGCTTGTGGCCATATCCTGTTTATTTCCAGAGTGAGGATATGGGTTATCGATATTGTTATAGTGTTATTGCTTGGGTTACAGGGGGGACTCCTTGTACCCCTACGCGTGCGAATGACGTATAACCTATGGGAACGTCTAGCATTGATAGCCAATGTCACACACTTTTGTTTGTCTGATTCTGTGGCAGCCGGGGAACTACTGGGCACTTGTCTTGTGACCATATGTCATCATCCCGAAGAAATTGGCAGTCACACCATGCTTGCAGCTTATGCCAATTTGTCTTCACAGTATTCGAATATGGCAAATTGGGGCCCCGCCAATTACTCCTTGCCCCCTGGGGCCCTATCTTTACATACCCCGTACCCAGCCGGGGCAGATAATGTAACGTGTGCGCGAGTGGTTAATTGCACACGCGCAAAAGTACCCATGGGCTGCCAAACCATAAGTGCCCCCCTTTTGAATTGTACTAATGCGGTTAATGTTTCTTTTAATTATGGACATATTATTTTGCCGTCTGGTTGGTTTTTTACCTGCGGCGAACAAACCTTTAGTTATATTCCTGCCAATCTAAGTCATAATACCTTGTGTTGTCTTAGCCGAATGACCCTTTTGTTGCCCGGAAAGAATCAGCAGCGAAATCGGCGAAGCACAGCCCTGCAAAATACGTGTTCCGCTGATGTTACCTTATATAGTAACTCAGAATATTTGGCTTTGCTGAATGCTGTTGCAGGCATTCCTGGCTTTGCAACTTATTATATGGTGCAAACTTTGAATGCATTTGCTTGTTTTGCTGTTAAAGCGCTTAATGCTACATCACAGGCAAATGCTCTTTTAAGTATGGAACAACAGGAATTAAGAGATGCCATTTTAGATAATCGAGCTGCGATTGATTTTCTATTGCTTAAGCATCCCTGGTGTTGCTATTATGGAAAATGCTTTTAATTTAGAGAAATTAGTGTGTTGGAGTATTAAACAGTTTAATCTAATTTTTGAAATATTAACTGAGTTATTAATCGATGTAGATAGCATTTGCCATGCAGTTTTATATAATAGTGCTGCGAGTGAATTTTTGTTATTAGCACATGGACACGGATGTGAAGATTTTGAGGGTATGTATTGTGTTAATTTGTCAGATCATTCTCACTCTGTTCATGAGTTACTTGCAAAATTAGAACAAAATATGAATAACATCATTATAGCACACTCTTTTATTAATTGGTATCTGTATTGGTATAATTTGTTTGTGTGGTCCATATATAGTTCAATGTATGCATTGGGGAATGTCACGGATGATTCAAGCTGCTTTTTAACAAAAAGGGGGAGATGTGGGAAATGCTGAGTATCAGATGTTTTAGAAATGTGTGCCAAGTAATGGAAAATAACAGTACAAGAGGCGGGGCTGCGGGTGGCAAGTTGAAGGACAAGGCCAGAAGATTTTGGCTGGACTGAGGACTAAACTTTGGCTGAACTAAGGACTAATGAGATAAGCAGCACCTGAGAGTCTTTACCACCACAAGATAATGGAACCCAAAGATAAGTATGATGAGAACATTGGGTAATAAACAACAGAAAAGGAATAAACAAGTGCTGTATATATATGGCTGTGGGAAGGGAAATAAAGTGCTTTTTACCAGCAACTGTGTCAGTTGTCCTGTAAGCCAGCCTGCTAGCAGCAACAGGCCTGGATTCTAGACCTGTAGGGTCATATAGCAGCTGAATGTTAGAACATTATAAATATATATGCAGGGTGCCCCAGCTCTGGCACTAGCGGCTGTTGCATTTCAGTTCTATTGATTTTAAGCAGAAATGAACCTGAGCCATGTGATCAGGATTGAATCAGAATCCAAATGTTCTCCATGTGTGGGTGAGTGTGGGATTTAGGGTTTTGATCTGAGTCGAATTTAGGCAACAATCTTAATCCAAACTTCCACAAAGTTCTGAGTGAGTGTTCTGGGAGTAGATCCAGGGTCTCAGTTCAGGCCCATCTCAAATGTTAAGATTACATTTTGCGAAGAAAACAGTCATATTTTTAATAAACATACTTTATTATTTTCTCATTTTCAGTTTTGTTATTTCACTTTGCAACATAAAATGCTGGAAGGAGTGATTCATTGAGTAGAACTCTTTCCTTCAAGGCAGTACAGAAGCAATGCCTTGGTAGGGGCACTGAGCTGTTGAAGGTGACATCTTTCAGTTGAGACAAAAATCCAAATCCCTGACCACTTGTGCTTATTAAAGAATGTAAGGGACTTTTCATATGAGAAGGGCAATTAATGCATGTGCCCTGTTCAAATTCCAGTTCAAGTTATAGCATTGCATACCCAACATTGCTTCTGTTCTGTTTCAATTGGACATGGTAGTCTTCTTCACTTCTTGTCCTAAAATATTGTGTACTTATTCATTGATAAAGACATTTCCACCCCAAAAGTGGCTGCATTTCAGCAGCAAAGGAAATCATGTCTGTATTAATGGCCTGGCCAATCCGGTTCAATGGCTTCATTGTTTGCATTTCAGTTTGTTACATTATGAAGCATTTTGGACTGTGAGGAAAGGTAACATAAAATTATGGGGTTTATGATTATTTTCTGGAGTTCAAGATTAAAAACAAGAAAAAGTTTAAATTACTAAAGGACAAATTCTGACATTGGTCATATCTACACAACTCCCCTTGACTTCAGCCCATAGTTATTATTAACTTCCTAAAACTGACAATGAGGATTTGGGGTTTTTAAATGTCTACACACCCAAGCCTAGATGACTTGTATCTTGCAGATGAAGCATTGACACATTTTGCAAAGTGAGAAAAGTGTTCCCACCAGCTGCATCTGTAGTTGAGTGAGTGTTTGAAGTTTGATCTTGCACATTCCAAAACTATTGTTAAGGTTTGTAAAAAGAAAAGGAGTACTTGTGGCACCTTAGAGACTAACAAATTTATTTGAGCATAAGCTTTTGTGAGCTACAGCTCACTTCATCGGATGCATTCAGTAGAAAATACAGAGGGGAGATTTATATACACAGAGAACATGAAACGATGGGTGTTATCATGCAGTACTGTAATACTGGATACTGTAAGGAGAGTGATCACTTAAGATGAGCTATTACCAGCGGGGGGGGGGAGGTGGGCGAGAGGAGGAAGAAACCCTTTTGTAGTGATAATCAAGGTGGGCCATTTCCAGCAGTTGACAAGAACGTCTGAGGAACAGTGGGGGGGGGGGGGGAGAGGAATAACATGGGGAAATAGTTTTACTTTGTGTAATGACCCATCCACTTCCAGTCTCTATTCAAGCCTAAGTTAATTGTATCCAGTTTGCAAATTAATTCCAATTCAGCAGTCTCTCGGTGGAGTCTGTTTTTGAAGTTTTTTTGTTGAAGAATAGCCACTCTGTGGTCTGTAATCGAGTGACCAGAGAGATTGAAGTGTTCTCCGACTGGTTTTTGAATGTTATAATTCTTGACGTCTGATTTGTATGCATTTATTCTTTTACGTAGAGACTGTCCAGTTTGACCAATGTACATGGCAGAGGGGCATTGCTGGCACATGATGGCATATATCACATTAGCTGACAGTTACCAGGACTGTAAGAAGAACTCAGCACGGAGCTATATGGCATAGGGGGGCTTTGAAAGACCATTTTAATAGTGAGCAAGTGTAGTGTATGTTGATGTAGTGTGCTCTGTCTATCCTTGCTCGTTTGCAGCCCTGTCTGAACCCAGTGGTGAAGACTGTGTATGTAGTAATATAACATTGCCAATGCACCTATTAATATTGCTTATGACTGATGTTAGCACCAGCTACCATATCTTGTGAACTAATAAAAATGAATTATGTTTCCAAAAACAGACTTTTATGCCATAGTAATGCAAATAGAAAAACATTTATAACTTAAGAGACAAGAACTTATGAAGGGGAACGAACAGTCATTTCCATTTCAGATACACATACACCAACCATATCTTTCACAGCTGTGTGTGTGTGTGTGGCTGTGAATGTCTTTAACGTCCCTGGGGTGGAGTGGTAGGAGTAGTGCAGTGGCCCCTGATGCCATGCTGACTGTGGAGGGGTGTATGTAGGGAGGTCCCGAGATGCAGTTCTCTATGGGCTGCAGAGGGAGGCAAGCATGGGATTGTTGAAACTGCAGGTCCACCAGTGTCTGCAGCATGTCTGTTTGCTGCCTGAGAAGTGCAAGCTTCTCCTGCTGCGCTTCCCTCTTCCTTTCCTGTGCCTTTCTCTGCTCCACTTTATCCGTGGTCATGCTGTCTGTGAGGGTGATCCTCCAAGCCCCGTGCTTGTTACCTGAAGCAGCAGAACCTTGCAGGCTCTCTTGGAACATGTCATCCCAAATCCTCTTCCTCCACCTTATCTGGCTCCGCCATTCCACTGGTGTGGATGGAGAGACCCTCAAGGCCATATCTACAACTGCTGAAGATACAATACAGAGATACCATTGTCAATGTAGTCATAAGATAAATCGAAACTTAGGATACTGAACTCACTCCCCTTGATCCATGCATGGTGTAAGCACTACAGTCTCACCTCTCCTTGGGATTTATACAGCACCAGTCATGGTGAGTGTGGCTCTGGACATTGCAGGGCTTGGGGATATGAGGGGGGATAGCTCATGGGCATGAGTACATGTGTATAGGGCAATTGAACTGAATACAGGCACCATTTTTCACAGATGGTGGTGATTTTAGCTATCTCACTCCTGATGGTAGCGGAGGCTGAAAGGGAACAGCTCCTGCAGGTGTCAGGATGCTGCCCAGGACCATATGCTACTAGCCTGTGTATGCTGCAATGGTTCCCGCTGAAGTAATCAATGAGTGGCTTGGGAAAATGTCCTAGTGCAGCGAAAGAAATAAGGCTGCCCTCCTCAGAACCCTTCGGCACAGAATTGCAGGCTACCTCCAGGAAACTTATATCTATGGAGGATTAATGGAAACATCCTGGTGCACATAAACAGAGTGTTCCTCTGCCTAACTCTAGAGGGGGATGAGAAGCAGATAGCAACCTTTATTGGTTATTTCAGTGTCTCTTCTTGCATAAGTAAAATAGTGTAAATCAACAGATGTGTCCTGATACCTAGGGGGTTCCATCCCTGTAATTTCAAACCAAACTGTATACTTGCCAGAGGTTGCTTCTCCTGCATCAGGATCACTCCTTCTGGACTGTAGTGACTGGCTGGACTGTGCTGGAGTCAAAACATGTCCTGGCTCGCTGAGCTGGAGTCAAAACATGTCCTGGTCACCTGTCCCCCATACTCCTCCTCTTCCTCATCCACCAATTCCTCCTTGTTGTTCATGGCAGGGGGGCTGCTGACGCAGGCTCCTCTGAAGTATCCTTGGGGTCTTGGGGGTAGGGTCTTGTCTCAGGATGACATGCAGCTCATTGTAAAAGTGGCAGGTCCACACCAGAGCAATAGCTTCCCTTACCTTCTGGTATGCCTGCTACAGCTTCTTGGCTTTCACACGGCTCTGCTGCAGGTCCTTTTTATAGCCCTTCTCTTCTGTGCCCCCAGCGGTCTGCTCATGAATATCAACATTTCTGTGGCTGGATTGGAACTTTGCCTGTACAGCCTATTCTCCCCACAGACCTTGCATCATGTTTTGGGATTGGCTTGGTTACTTTGCAGGAATCAATTCCTGTATAACATGCTCTGTCCACGCACTGTCCATGGTCAACTTTACCTCGTTTTTACACTCCCAACCTCTCGTGTCTGTTATCTTGTTCTTAGTAAATGGTTCCCTGGGTGCTCCCCCGCTTATCTTAGCTAACACAGACAGTCTGTCTTTTAGCTCACTGGCCTGTTTACTAATCCTAGCACAAACATTCTGTTTTCAGGTTGCTGATCTCCCTACCTCCCTAATCCTGTCTTCCAAGAAACAAGGCCTCTCTGTGTTTAATTCTCGTGCCAACCCAGGCCTACAGTGGGCAAAAGAAAGCATTTTGAAGAGTTTACAGACACAGTGCAGTCTCCTTTGGTGAAGGCATGGACTCATAATTCAGTCTGTACTTTAGGAGTGTGCTCTTGGATTCCTTGCTGACATTCATGTCCCACACAGTGGCATCCATAAGTAATGCTTTTTATCATTTCCGGTTGGTGAGGAGATTCCCTCTTATCCTGGGGAACTATGACCTGACCTTGGCTATACATGCCTTTGTCACCTCACTTTAGACTACAGCAATGCAATATTCCTGGGAATGAAGCCATCAGCACATCTCCTCAATAGCACTGGCTATAGTGTGCATATCACATCTGGCCTCTTTTCTCTACACTATCTTCTCATACAGTTTTGAGTCAAGTTCACCGTCTTGGTCCTTACCTTCAAGGTGCTCAGTGGCTGATGCCCAGCATATCTAGAAGATCACCTAAAGCTCTGGATTAAGGACCATACTTGACAACTTCTCTCCTTAGTCACAGTGGCACTTTCTACCATAAGGGTAAAGCTCATCTCTGAGGAGACAGAGCTGTTTTGGGGGTTTGTGTGGAATGAACCTCATTATCATTCCTAGTGCCAGGTACATGTCTTTGACCTGCCTTCTCTAATACAAACACAGAGCAGTGTGCACATATTTTAAACAAACAGCCCCCACCCCCAACAGCAAAAACACTACACTGCACACAATTCTACCACTGCGAGAATGATCTGCATGAGACAGATGTTAGTCATATCACTTAATGCACCACGGGAAGGTGCTCAAGTACTATACTGAAGGTGGTATAAGACTCTCTCTAAGATGGAATAGAAATTAGAAATCTTTGCATTTCTGTAGCATTGTTTGCCTAAAGGTCTCAAAGCACTTCACTGACATTAATTAAGCAAGCCCCAAAACACTTCTATGAAGTGGGTAAGTACTGCTAGACCCATTTAATGACAGGCATGTTGAGACAGCAATTAAGTGACAGATGATGTCAGAAACAGAACCTAGAAGTGCCTACTCCCATTCAGCACTCTGTCCACTAAAACAGTGTGACTCTTCAGTGGTGTCCAAATGGAGTGGTGGGGGCAGAGGGGGGAGAGTATCCTCTGATCATTGGGGCAAATATGGGCAACACAAACCTTAACAGGTTTCAGAGTAGCAGCCGTGTTAGTCTGTATTCGGAAAAAGAAAAGGAGGACTTGTGGCACCTTAGACACTAACAAACGTATTTGAGCATAAGCTTTCGTGAGCTACAGCTCACTTCATCAGATGCATTCAGTGGAAAATACAGTGGGGAGATTTATATACACAGAGAACATGAAATAATGGGTGTTATCATACACACTGTAAGGAGAGTGATCACTTAAGATGAGCTATTACCAGCGGGGGGGGGGGGAGGAAGAGGAGAAAGAAACCCTTTTGTAGTGATAATCAAGGTGGGCCATTTCCAGCAGTTGACAAGAACGTCTGAGGAACAGTGGGGGGTGGGGGGAGGAATAACATGGAGAAATAGTTTTACTTTGTGTAATGACCCATCCACTTCCAGTCTCTATTCAAGCCTAAGTTAATTGTATCCAGTTTGCAAATTAATTCCAATTCAGCAGTCTCTCGGTGGAGTCTGTTTTTGAAGTTTTTTTGTTGAAGAATAGCCACTCTGTGGTCTGTAATCGAGTGACCAGAGAGATTGAAGTGTTCTCCGACTGGTTTTTGAATGTTATAATTCTTGACGTCTGATTTGTATGCATTTATTCTTTTACGTAGAGACTGTCCAATTTGACCAATGTACATGGCAGAGGGGCATTGCTGGCACATGATGGCATATATCACATTGGTAGATGCGCAGGTGAACGAGCCTCTGATAGTGTGGCTGATGTGATAAGATTACTCTACTTGCGCTACATTGATGACCTCTTCATCATCTGGACCCATGGAAAAGAAGCCCTTGAGGAATTCCACCATGATTTCAACAATTTCCATCCCACCATCAACCTCAGCCTGGACCAGTCCACACAAGAGATCCACTTCCTGGACACTACTGTTCTAATAAGTGATGATCACGTAAACACCACCCTATACCGAAAATCTACTAACCGCTCTTCCTACCTACATGCCTCCAGCTTTCACCCAGATCACACCACACGTACAGCCAAGCTCTACGATACAACCGCATTTACTCCAACCCCTCAGACAGAGACAAACACCTACAAGATCTCTATCATGCATTCTTACAACTACAATACCCACCTGCTGAAGTGAAGAAACAGATTGACAGAGCCAGAAGACTACTCAGAAATTACCTACTACAGGACAGGCCCAACAAAGAAAAGAACAGAACGCCACTAGCTGTCACCTTCAGCTCCCAACTAAAACCTCTCCAATGCATCATCAAGGATCTACAACCTATCCTGAAGGACGACCCATCACTCTCACAGATCTTGGGAGACAGGCCAGTCCTTGCTTACCGACAGCCCCCCAACCTGAAGCAAATACTCCCCAGCAACCACACACCACGCAACAGAACCACTAACCCAGGAACCTATCCTTGCAACAAAGCCCGTTGCCAACTCTGTCCACATATCTATTCAAGGGACACCATCATAGGGCATAATCACATCAGCCATACTATCAGAGGCTCATTCACCTGCGCATCTACCAATGTGATATATGCCATCATGTGCCAGCAATGCCAGTTGCTGCAGAGCCCGAGCGTGGTGAGGGGGGATCCAGGAAGCGCAGGCGCGCAGCCCAGCGACCCCCTCCCTCTGGGGGCTCCTGCAGCGGATGCCTGCGGGGGGTGGCCCCCGTGCGCCCCCCAGTTCCCCCCTCACTACGCTCGGGTTCCCGGGAGTGTGAGTCACCACTGCCCCTCCTGGAGCAGGCTCAGGGCCCCGGCGGCAGCTCACATGGCTGGGAACCACAGAGCCCCGGCATGGCGAGGGGGGAGCCGAAGGGGTGCATGGGGGCCGGCGCATAAATGCATATTTAGGGTTCTTCAATAACTTGATATCCTGTAACATTGCATTTTTGGCCTTTTGTGTTTTGTGTTTGAAAAGCAGATTCTGTGTTCACCATTGAAAATCTTGGTTACATTCCAGAGCAATGGTACAGAATTCAGAAGAAGCCCTAGATTATAGCTTATCATACAAAATGGGAATATTCTTTAGATTTCAGATAGAAGATGAATTACATGGTTGAGAAGTACTATAAAGTATTTTAATGTGTTTATACAAAGTGAATTTGTTTATACTTGGACCATCACATCTTAAAAAAAGTCTTGTTTTACTAACTTTAATATTGTTAAAAATTCACAAAAAAAGGAAATGATTTTGAAAGTTGAGTATGGAAAAACAACCTTTTTTCTTTTTTGCCCTTTTCTGCCTTTTGAGGTACTGTTGCTCAAATATTTGCACAACATATTTTGAAAGTCAAATGAAAAACAATGAACTCATATCAACTAAGCCACCAAGTAGTTAGGTTTCCAGAGGATGGGGAGGGAGAAATACATTTTTTATCTAAGAGATAAAAGAGCCTAAATTTTCATGAAAGTTAGATGCGCAATTAACAGTGGGATTTGTCAACTGCAAAGTTGATTCTTGGTAGGCTATGCCAAGTGACTTTATTTATTAATTTGGATTTCATTCTAAAAGAAACATCCCATAGCCATTCGCACCACTGACAACCTGCCCAGTTGTTTGTCTATGCACCTGTTATATCATGTCTTTAGACTGTAAACACCTGGGGACTATCATTTACTATGTATCAATTTAGTTCCTAGCATAATGGGGCCCCAACTTGGTTGACTCCTCTGGAAATATACATCTTTAATATTAATATTTTTAAAACACAGTGCCATAGGAATTGTAATACATAACTCCATACGGAGTAGCAGCATTTCTCCAGCCCCCATGCTACACGCACTGAAACATGTGAGTAACTTTAAACTTACTAATCACAGGACTAATCACATTGTTGAAGTTATGCAAGCGCTTCAGTGCTGTATTGTCTAATCATCAGTTAGTAGATGCAATGGCATTTGATGTGCTTTTTAACCACAAACAGACAGATTTGTGTTGTCCTGCACCCTAGGACACACAGTACATGGTTGCAAGTAGTCCTACTTCAGGGACTCACTCTGGGGACCCTTGGTGCACAAATTCCCTCAAAAGGTGCTGGGAAATAGACTTGGTCATGTTCCCCTTATATCTTTCTCCACATTGGCTGCAAATATGGTAGCATGTCTTCTAGGGAGGGTGTGCCACGCACATGCCCTATCCCTGCTCTCTGGAGTTCTTGGGAGGCAATGTGCCTATTCAATTGAAAATGAGGCATATGGGTGTCATGTTGGCCCAAGGATATGTCTATGTAAGAGCTAGCTCTTCTAGATGTTCCTCTGAGTTGCCTTGCAAGGGAGAAGAATTTGTGTGTTGCAGGAATTCTGAGGAAAAGCTGGGAATAGAACATGGATCTGCTCACTCCTAGGCATGTAACCCACACACAAGACGTTCCTTCTTAGCAGCCTGTATGATTTATATTATAAGAGAAAAAGATTTATAATCCAATAATAAAATATCCCCTCTGCCCTTGTATTGTATGATTCATAGATTCATAGATACTAAGGTCAGAAGGGACCATTATGATCATCTAGTCTGACCTCCTGAACAGCGCAGGCCACAGAATCTCACCCACCCACTCCTACGAATAACCTCACCTATGTCTGAGCTATTGAAGTCCTCAAATCATGGTTTAAAGACTTCAAGGAGCAGAGAAGCCTCCCTCAAGTCACCCATGCCCCATGCTACAGAGGAAGGCGAAAAACCTCCAGGGCCTCTCCAATATGCCCTGGAGGAAAATTCCTTCCCGACCCCAAATATGGCGATCAGCTAAACCCTGAGCATATGGGCAAGATTCACCAGCCAGATACTACAGAAAATTCTTTCCTGGGTAACTCAGATCCCATCCATCTAATATCCCATCTCAGGGGATTTGGCCTATTTACCCTGAATATTTAAAGATCAATTACTTACCAAAATCCCATTATCCCATCATACCATCTCCTCCATAAACTTATCGAGTAGAATCTTAAAACCAGATAGATCTTTTGCCCCCACTGCTTCCCTTGGAAGGCTATTCCAAAACTTCACTCCTCTGATGGTTAAAAACCTTCGTCTGATTTCAAGTCTAAACTTCCTGGTGGCCAGTTTATACCCATTTGTTCTTGTGTCCACATTGGTGCTGAGCTGAAATAATTCCTCTCCCTCTCCTGTATTTATCCCTCTGATATATTTATAGAGAGCAATCATATCTCCCCTCAACCTTCTTTTAGTTAGGCTAAACAAGCCAAGCTCCTTAAGTCTCCTTTCATAAGACAAGTTTTCCATTCCTCGGATCATCCTAGTAGCCCTTCTCTGTACCTGCTCCAGTTTGAATTCATCCGTTTTAAACATGGGAGACCAGAACTGCACACAGTATTCTAGGTGAGGTCTCACCAGTGCCTTGTATAATGGTACTAAAACCTCCTTATCCCTACTGGAAATGCCTTTCCTGATGCATCCCAAAACCGCATTAGCTTTTTTCACAGCCATATCACATTGGCAGCTCATAGTCATCCTGTGATCAACCAATATTCCAAGGTCCTTCTCCTCTTCTGTTACTTCTAATTGATGTGTCCCCAATTTATAACTAAAATTCTTGTTATTAATCCCTAAATGCATAACCTTACACTTCTCACTATTAAATTTCATCCTATTACTATTACCCAGTTTACAAGGTCATCCAGATCCTCCTGTATAATATCCCGATCCTTCTCTGAATTGGCAATACCTCCCAGCTTTGTATCATCTGCAAACTTTATTAGCACACTCCCTCTTTTTGTGCCAAGGTCAGTAATAAAAAGATTAAATAAGATTGGTCCCAAAACCGATCCCTGAGGAACTCCACTGGTAACCTCCCTCCAACCTGACAGTTCGCCTTTCAGTAGGACCCGTTGCAGTCTCCCCTTTAACCAATTCCTTATCCACCTTTTGATGTTCATATTGATCCCCATCTTCTCCAATTTAACTAATAATTCCCCATGTGGCACGGTATCAAATGCCTTACTGAAATCTAGGTAAATTAGATCCACTGCATTTCCTTTATCTAAAAAATCTGTTACTTTTTCAAAAAAGGAGATTAGGTTGGTTTGGCACGATCTACCTTTTGTAAAACCATGTTGTATTTTGTCCCATTTACCATTGACTTCAATGTCCTTAACTAATTTCTCTTTCAAAATTTTTTCCAGGACCTTGCATACTACAGATGTCAAATTAACTGGCCTGTAGTTACCCGGATCACTTTTTTTTCCTTTCTTAAAAATAGGAACTATATTAGCAATTCTCCAATCATTCGGTACTACTCCTGAGTTTACAGATTCATTAAAAATTCTTGCTAATGGGCTTGCAATTTCAGGTGCCAATTCCTTTAATATTCTTGGATGAAGATTATCTGGGCCCCCCCCCATTTAATCCCATTAAACTGTTTCAGTTTCGCTTCTACCTCAGATATGGTAATATCGACCTCCATATCCTCATTCCCATTTGTCATGCTACCATTATCCCTAAGATCCTCTTTAGCCTTATTAAAGACTGAGGCAAAGTATTTGTTTAGATATTGGGCTATGCCTAGATTATCTTTAACCTCCACTCCATCCTCATGTTTAGCGGCCCCACTTCTTCTTTCTTAGTTTTCTTCTTATTTCTATGGCTATAGAACCTTTTACTATTGGTTTTAATTCCCTTTGCAAGGTCCAACTCTACTTGACTTTTAGCCTGTCTCACTTGATCCCTACATGTTCTGACCTCAATTAGGTAGCTTTCCTTGCTGATCCCTCCCATCTTCCACTCCCTGTATGCTTTCTGCTTCTTCTTAATCACCTCTCTAAAATGCTTGCTCATCCAGCTTGGTCTACAACTCCTTCCTATGAATTTTTTCCCCTTTCTTGGGATACAAGCTT
Source organism: Dermochelys coriacea (assembly GCF_009764565.3). Lineage (NCBI taxonomy): Eukaryota > Metazoa > Chordata > Testudines > Dermochelyidae > Dermochelys > Dermochelys coriacea. The sequence continues at coordinate 187,237,383 of NC_050069.1, read as the reverse complement.
CCAATAGCTTCTGCAGCTTTGATTTAAAGTAATCCCAGGCCTCCTCTACCTTTAGATCCATAAGTTCTTCAGTCCAATCCACTTCCCTAACTAATTTCCTTAATTTTTGAAAGTCAGCCCTTTTGAAATCAAAAACTCTAGTTGCAGATTTATTTTTGTTAATCCTTCCATTTAGTTTGAACTGAATTAGCTCATGATCACTTGAGCCAAGATTGTCCCCTACAACCATTTCTTCTACGAGGTCCTCGCTACTCACCAAAATTAAATCTAAAATGGCATCCCCTCTAGGCGGTTCAGCAACTTCTTGATGAAGGAATCCATCAGCTATCGCATCTAGGAAAATCTGAGCCCTATTATTATTACTAGCACTGGTCCTCCAGTCTCTATCTGGGAAGTTAAAGTCTCCCATGATCACGCAGTTTCCATTAGTATTTACTTTATTAAAAACATTAAAAAGGGCTCTATCCATATCCAAATTAGATCCCGGCGGTCTATAGCACACCCCAATCACTATCGTAGGAGAGGCTTTACTAGTTATCTTCCCCAATGTAATTTTTGCCCAGACGGACTCTGTCTTATCCATTGCATCGCTTCTTATTTCTTTACATTCTACCTCATCATTGATATACAATGCTACTCCACCACCTTTACCTTTGTTTCTGTCTTTCCTAAACAGCACATACCCTTCAATACCTGTAGTCTAGTCATGACTACTATTCCACCATGTTTCTGTTATCCCTATAATATCTGGTTTCACTTCCTGCACCAGTAGCTCTAGTTCCTCCATTTTGTTACCTCCTCGCATTGGTGTACAAACATCTTAATTTTTGCTGTTTGGCCTCGCTCACATTTTGTACCCTATTAGGCACAGTCATTCTATAGCCAGTATAACTTATTAGTCTGGTATCCACGCTGCCCTTCCTCCTTATATACATTCTCCTACCCACGGCTGTATCCTTTCTTACTTTGTCTTCTTTCCTTCTCAATGCTAAAATCTGGCGTGGAGATTACCTGGACATCTCCCAACCATCTCCCCCTAATTCCTAGTTTAAAGCTCTCTTTATCAGTTGTGCCAGCCTTGATCCTAGAAGTCTATTTCCATCCCTACTCAGATGAAGTCCATCCTGAGAGAACTGTCCTCTGTCTGTGAATGCCTCCCAGTAGGCATACATCCCAAAGCCCTCCTTATAGCACCACTGCCTAAGCCATCTGTTGACAGTCATAATCTTGTCACACCTTTGTTGCCCTTCTCTAGGAACAGGAAGGATCCTGCTAAAGATCGCCTGAGCCTCAATTTCCTTAAGCGTCTTCCCCAGCCTAGCATAGTCTCCCTTAATACTTTCCAGCGAGAATCTAGCCGTATCATTTGTTCCCACATGAAGGATAATTAGGGGATTCTTTCCCGCTCCCTTTAGGATCCTTTTCAACCTCAGGTCTACATCCAGTATCTTAGCACCCGGAAGACAGCACACCCTTCTATTCTCTGGATCAGATCTAGTTACAGGCCTGTCTGTTCTTCTCAATAAAGAGTCCCCTGTCACATAGACTTACCTCTTCCTGGTGACAGTGCTATTCTCCAGTCTCTCCCCTGTTCCCTCTGGCTGCAAGTTCTTTCCATTCCTATTTTCCCTTATAATCCTCTTCAACCCATCCTGTATCCTCCTGGGGCTCATATTTGGTGTAGTTTCCCTTGACTCTTCCGCTTTTCCTATAGGACTAGCCTCTCTTCTCTTCTTCCTTACCCTTCCACCTTCAACAAGTACCTGCTGAGCCCCTTCTTCATTTTCCAACTCTGCAAACCTGTTCCTAAGCTCTATTTCTCCTTCACTAGCCCGTCTTTTCCTCTGCCTGGTTCTTTTAGTCACATGCTTCCATTGACCACTTTTCTCACCCAGTCTTCCCTCAAAATTCCCCAGCCCTGCTTCCATCTGTAAGTCTGAGCTTTTCCCTTCAGATACTTCATATCTTTGCTCCATCATCTGCTCAAACCCCTTCCTAAACTCAACGAGACTTTCCACCTGCATCTCCAAACCTCAGATCTTTTCCTCCATCAGTTCTATCAGACGGCATTTCATGCAGAAAAAACTCTTACCAGGTTCCCACCTCCAGGATCATGTACATACCACAGCTTCCACATCCAGTCATCCTCAATGTGTCTTCCACTACAGGAGTCACTCCCACAGCTGCCTCCGTATCTGTCATTGCCTTCCCACCTAAGTCCTGTTAATCCGGGAAACACAAGTCACACCAAAAAGACCACCCCCCCAGCAAAAGCAAACCCCAAACAAGCACCACAATACAAACTCCCCTTTCAAACTCCCACTCAAACGCCCCTGTTTACAGCTCTGTTTGCTAGCTCCTGTGCCGCTGCAGCTGTCTGATTGTATTCATCACTGATCATTAAGAAATATCTTTTTAATAATCAAGAGGTAACCGGTGCAGTTAGAGCTATAAAGGCTCGTTGGGATTTGCCCCTTAATGAACCAATGTGTGGGGGGATGGGGCGCAAGGTGGAAGTTTCACCTATGGCACAAAATATCCTTGCACCGGCCCTGGGCACAGCCTGGGCCTTTGGGGTGGCTGGCTTCGGGAAGCCCTTTGCCAGCATGCCTCCTTGGCAGCTGGCCCTTGAAAAGTGAGGGGAGAGAGGCAGCTGCTGCCCTTCTGGCCGGGAAGGCTGCTTGCGGGCCCGGAGCAGTCCCTGCCTTGGCTCGGGGCCAGTAAGTGGGAAGGTGGGTGCTGGTCGCCTCCGGGCTGGTCTCCCATGCTGTCTCCCCCGGGGCCTTGCGAAGCGGGAGACGGGTCAGGGCGAGGGCTCCGGGGCGCGCGTCCTGGGTTTCCCGGAGCGAGCAAAAGGCAGGCCAAGTGCGTCCCCAGGGAGGCGTGAGAGCTGTGGCGAGCGCCGGGAGCTGTGAGCCAAGCGGAGCGGGTTGTGTGGGAGCTGTCCCTGCAGCAGGGCTGTCCCTAACTATTCCGGGGCCCTAAGCAGCCCCCAGGCCTCCACGCTGGGGGGAGACAGGAGCGCTGGCTTGGGAGGCAGGGGAGAACCATCCCTCAGCACTCACCGGCGGCGCGGCTGGGGCCAGGTCGCTGCACTTTCTGCTGCCAGTGAGTGCAGGCCCGGACCTGCTGCAGACCTCAGGGGTGGGAAGAGGCAGGGCTGGGGCAGAGCAGGGCAGGGGCTTTGGGGAAGGGTGGGAGTGGGGGCTGGGCTGGGGCAGAGCAGGGGTGGGAAGAGGTGGGGCTGGGGGGAAGCAGGGGCCCTGGGGAAGAGGTGGGCAGAGGCTGGAGCAGCACACAGCTGCGCAGGGGACCAGGAAATGTGGTGCCCCAAATTTCCTGGTGCCCTATGCAGCTGCCTACTTTGCATATAGGTAAGGTCCGCCCTGCCAGTCAGGTAACATGGGCCTGCCCACTACTCTGGGTCCTGACCTAGGAACCCTACAAAGAGCAGTCCTATGCTGCTTCCCTTAAGTCCAATGCTGCTATTCCCTGGGCCACTTCCCACATAGACCTTTCCTCTTTACCCTTACTTCAGGGTTCTCTGTCTGTTTCCTGGTTGAGCCAGGTCTCTCTCAGGCCTCTTTACCTGTGGCGTTTTGCAGCCTTCCAGCCCTTCTTCCACCTTCTGGTCCCAGCCAGAAACTGACCTACTCAGCCCCTGCAGCCTGGTGGGTGCTGACTGGCTGCTTCCCTGCACCCTTTCTAGGCAGATCTGGCAGACCCACCTTTACTGCTCCTTTTCTGGGGTGGGCTGTGGTAGGACCACAAGGCTTCCAGCAGGGGCCCTCAATGGTAGGGTTCCCAAGTTTGGTTTGACGTATTCCTAGAGATTTCATTGTGTGACATAATCTTTAAAGATTAATCTTTAATTCCTGGAAACTCCAGGACAATCCTGGAGGGTTGACAACCCTAAAGAGCCCAGTGCGACACCGTATGGAATATGGGAGACACTTGATGATATTGTTGATACCAATATTATAAAATTGCAAGGAATCTGACCAGATATGCCACATGAGGTATCTGTGAAAACATTATAATTTGCCAAGTATTATGATCTTGTTTAAAAGTTTGTGTCACTTCTGTATTGTGAGTTATAGATATGTATGGTATATACGTATTTGCAACCTTGTGCTGTGTTTCCGGGTGACGCTCCCAGATGGATTAGCATCAGCAGTATCTAGCCTGTTCGATGGCCCATCAAGGGTCATCAGCTGTACAATGAACCCATTGAAAGGAACCAGAAGTACACCTTATTACTCAGCAGGACTTGTAGGGGTATGCCTGTGGACAGAAAACTCCATGCCATGTGCTGTGAAGCTTGTGTTTGGGGCACAGGGAGAAGTACAAGCCACATGGCAAAAGAAATATAAAGGGCAGCTGCATCATCTCCATTTTGTCTTAAATCCTGCTTCTTTACCTCTGGAGTGACTTTTCTACAAACTGAAGCTGTGAACAAAGGACTGAATGATCCACCCAAGCTGTGGATGTGTTCCAGACAGAGTTTCAAACCAGAAAACTCACCAATACTGCTAAGAACCTGATATATGGACTTTGAAGTTTCTATATATATTTGATTGCTTTACTATTTAACAACTCTCTTTTTGTTCTTTTTTCTTTACAATAAACCTTTAGTTTTAGAGACTAAAGAACTGGTTGTCAGCATGGTATTTTGGGTAAGATCCAAACTCATACTGACCTGGTAACATGGCTGACCCTTTGGGATCAGAAGAACATTTTGTATTTGTTTTATCAGCATTTTTAAATAACTTCTCGCTGTACTGGACCTAGGTGCAGATTAGGAGCCAGAGAACTGGAATGCAATAAAGTGGGCTGTGTGATTTCTTTTTCAGCTTCTCAATAAACAGCGTGGGGATCAGAAGCACAGTTTGTGACTGGTTGGTGAGTTTAACTTTAGTGTTGACCACCAGTTTGGGAGTATCTACTCTCCTTTTTGCAGCCTACCCTGACTTTGACATTTTCAGTGGGGGCTGCTCCACAACCCCGTACCACATCCGGTACAACCCGTCACAGTGGGAATCAACCAGGTCTCGTTAGAAGGGAAAAGGGAGAGTGCTGAGGAGATGGAGTGGCAAGGAAATCATGGACACACAAAAGCTGTTGAAGGGGTTGCTGGAGAGCCAGCAGCAACAGACGGCCCAACAGCAACAGCAGCAGCTGCTACAACAGATTGCAACCCAGCAGCAATAACAAGTGGCCCAGCAACAAGAACAGCAGCAACAGCTGATGTGCGAGCTAGTGGCCCAGCACCAGCTGCAGCAAGAACATCTGATCCAACAGATATCAGCACTATAACCTCCACAAGGGACATCCAACACTTCCAAGCCTGGGTCAATAGAAGACAACCTTTTCCCTAGGCCACCCATATGGCTCATGAAGATGGGCCTGGGCCCATGACCCCAAGGCCTTCCTGGTCATCTTTCAATGGGTGGCCACCACTGCACATTGGCCACCAAAGCACTGAGATATCTTGATGGTCCCTTACTTAACGGGCCCAACACAAGCGTCATATCAGAACATAGACACTATGGAAGAGCTGGACTATGCCAAGCTGAAGGCAGTCATACTCAACCACGTAGGCATTAGTCCAGAAATATTCCAACAGAGGTTTTGTCAGGGGAAGTACCCCCTGGAGCTTGACCCCGTATGGTGGCCCAGTGTCTGTGGGACCACTGCTGGTGCTGGCTAAACCCCAAGAGACAGACTGGGATGCAGGTAGCGGAGAGGATTGTGATAGAGCAGTTCGCCCAAATTCTCCCTACCAGAAGAAGGGAGTGGGTGAAATGCCATCAGTCAGTGACCTTGTCTGAGGTGGTGATATTCATGGTAGATTACATGGCCACCAAGGACCCAGCCCTCAGCTCCCAAGACCAGGAAGCTCTGGGAGTAAGGCCACAAATTCCAGCAGAGGCCGGGTGAGGAGAGACAAACAGGAACCGCTGACCCAACCAATCCTGTGGGAAGTACCCTGAGCCAGAGGGAAGAATCTGAGTACTGAGGTGCTATGAAGGGGAGACCAAGAACCCTGGTAAGAGGAAAACACACCACCTGAGGGCTCACTGTCCCAGGAAGGAGCACACTGATGGGGCCCCCAAGGGGCCAATTCTTCGAGTGCAGCCACGAGGGGCATTTCAGGTGGGAGTGCCCCTTTATGGATTGTAGCTATGTCCAGGCATGGGCTGCAGGACCCCAAGCTCAGAAGAGGGGCCCATCCAGGCTACTGTTCCCAGTATGGGTCAATGGCACAGTAGACTCCAGTTGCAGCTATACTATTCTCCGGTCCAGACTGGTGGAATCCCCTGACACAGTGAGTGCCCCCATCTACCTCCAGTGCACCCAAGGAGATGTATGGTCCTTCCTAGTGACCAAGGTACAGCTCAAAGTAGAAGGCCATGAGGAAACATGCTGGGTTGGCCTAGTGATCACCTTCGCCTATCCTGTAATCCTTGGACGGGTCTGCAGGTGGTTTGGGGAGATCTTGAAGCAGCAACCACCCCCACAGAAAGAAACCCAGGCCCAAATGTGAGGGGGTTCATGAGCCAAGGGAAGATGGAGGACCCAAGAGAGGGTCCCTCAGACCAGGAGGAGCTGCCGGTGTCATGCCTCATGGCCATAAAGGTATTAGACAAGACAGACCAAGAATGATTGATGGGCAATGGGGACTTTGTGTGGGAGCAGCAAGAAGACCAGACTCTAAGTCACACCTGGAAACAGTTCCCCTGACAGGGAGCGGAGTGGGGACCCTCAGATATCACACTTCACTTCAAAATCCACAACAAGTGACTATATTGGGTAACAAAAGACCCCTAAACCCAGGAGACCCTGCAGGAGCTATGAGTTCTCAAGAGGTTCCAGTGGGGGCTATTTACACCTGGCCCACTTGGTGCCACATGCTGGACACTTAAGGAGGGAGGAGACTCTGCAATGGGTAGCCCTCAAGGTTTTTTGGCTAGGCATCCACAAGGAGGTACACACTTTCCATGCCTTATGCCCTAAGTGCTAGCTGATGGGGTCCAAAAGGATGCATAAGGCACCCTGATCCCACTTTCCCTAGTGGGGGTACAGTTTGAGTGGTTAGGAATGGACCTGGTGGGATTCTTGGAGGAGCGTGTGTCTGGGTTCTGGTCTATACTGGTGATCATAGGCTACACTACCTAGTATCCAGAGGCCAGCCCACTCAGCATGATGAAGGTGCCTGCCATAGTGGGTGAGCAAATGAAGATCTTCACAAGGGACAGAATTCCGATGAACAGAGGGTCCAACATCTCGTCTCAGCTGATGAAAAAGTTGTGTGAATTACTGAAAATCCGGGACCTCAAATGTCAATCTACCATCCACAGACTGACAGGCTGGTGGAACGATTTAATGGCACCCTGAAAGTCCATGCTAAGGAAATTCATTGACACTGACCCACGATACTGGAATAGGCTACTACCAGTGTCATTATTTGCTGTACACGAGGTACCCCAAGCCCTCTGAGGTTTTCTCTTTTTGAGTTCCTGTATGGGCAGCAGCCCGGGGAGATTCTGGACCTCCTCCAGGAGACTTGGGAGGAGCAAGAGTCCCAGACACATTGGTACAGTATATACTCCAACTACAGGTATGACACAAGATGTTTGGACTCTTCACTAGGGAGAACCTAGTGAGAGCCCAAGAAACCCAAGAACACCTATACAATCAGAGGACCCGACTGCGGCCATTTGAACCAGGTGACTGGGTATTACTGTTACTCCCATCCTTGGAATCAAAGCTCCTGGCCCAGTGGCAAAGGCCGTTTGAAGTGATCCAGAGGGTAGGGCACATGGACTATGAAATTATCCTGCCAGGGCGACGGAAGGAGACGCGGATTTATCACATCAACCTCCTCAAGGCCTGGAAAGCCCAGAAAGGTTTGTTGATAACCCCATACCACCCAGAACTGGAACTGGGACATCAAGCATTGGCCCTACCAGACATAACCTCCTTACCAGTGCATCCGGAACTCAGCCCAAAACAACAAGCACAACTGAGTCCTCTGTACCAGGTCTTCCCTGTGGTATTCTCAACACAACCAGGGAGGACGAGCCTGACTCACCATCAGATTGCCACCACTCTAGGACAGAAGGTCTGGGACCACCATCGTCCCTTGCCGAAGAAAATGTGGGGAGCAGTCCATGGGTAATTTGAGGCAATGCTATCCCTGGGGTCTTTGAAGAATCCCAGAGCAAGTGGAGAAGCTCATCCTAGTACCAAAACCAGACAGCTTAACAAAATTTTCCATTGACTTCAGGAAAGTTAATGCTATATCTCGCTTTGATGCCTACCCTATGCCCCAGGTAGATGAACTGTTAGACAAGCTGGGCTATGCCAAATATATATCCACCCTGGACCTGATGAAAGGGTACCGGCAAATCCCCCTGACAAGGGCATCCAGGGAGAAGATAGTTTTTTCTATGCCCTACAGGCACTACCAGTTCGTGACAATGCCATTCGGCCTGCATGGAGCAGCTGCCACCTTACAGAACCTAACAGATCAACTGCTATGACCCATGGCCAGTATGCAGCCGCATATAGTGATGACACAGTTGTTTACAGCCAGCTGAGAGCCCTTGAGGAGGCAAGACTAACGGTGAACCCAGCCAAACGCTGCTTGGGGCAAAGAGAGATAATGTACGTTGGGTGCGGACAACTACGTCCCCTCATGGACAAACTGCAAGCATTGAGTGACTGCCCAGCCCCCACAACCAAGAAACAAGTACAGCAGTTTCTTGGACTGGCAGGCTATTTTAGGCATTTCGTACCCAATTTCACCACGATAGCCGTCCCCCTCTCAGGCATCATAAAAGGTACTAGACCACAGAAGGTGCAATGGATGGAAGACTGCAAAAGAGCCTTCCAGACCTTGAAGGACCGATTAAGTCGGGGGCCCGTTCTCTTCCACCCTGATTTTACAAAGCAGTTCCTCCTCCAGATAGATGCCTCAGGGCCGTATTGTCCTAGGAGGTAGACAGCAAGGAACACCCAGTGCTGCACCAGAACAGGAAGCTGTTCCCTCTGGAAACCAAATGCTCAACAATCAAAAAGGAGGCTCTAGTCATGAAGTGGGCAGTGGAGGCCCTGCAGTACTACCTTCTAGGAAACCCCTTCCAGCTCATTACAGACCAGGCCCCCCTTCACAGGCTCAATTCAATGAAAGACACCAATGCCCAGATCTTGAGATGGTATCTCTCCCTCTAGCCATACAACTTTCAAGTATTGCACCACCCGGGGAAGGTGCAGGCTGACACCAATTTCTTCTCATAAGCGAGAGGGGAAGAGCAGGGACAAGGACCACCACTGAGTCCTAAACTGAGTTGGAGGCTGTGTGATGGGGTGTACCAACCCCACACTGGTGAGGCGAGGGTTAAAGAGCTACTCTGGGCCCAAGAGGCCACACCTGCTTGCTTCTGCTGAGTATGCACTCTGTGGAGGGAGCATTTAAAAGGGAGCAATTCAGCTCTGTCTGGGCTGAGTGAGGATGAGAGCAGTTGGGTGCAGCAGCCTCCTGCCGGGAAGCCACCTGAGCTCCACACCACTGGGACCAAGCCTCATAGAGGACTCGCTGGATTCTTGTAGACTGTGGGAGCTGAGGGTGATAACTCACTGTGGTCAATGGAAGAGAATTCGGGGATGAATCAGAGGGGAGACCCAAGTCCAACATCAGAATGACTGGAACAAAAGTAGGAAGCGACTCAATGAATACAGTTAGGGGCATCAGGCCCGGAGTCCTGTGCAAGAGCTACTCTTTCCAAGGGCACTGGGTCAGAACCTGGTAGAGTACAGTGGGTCTGGGTTCCCCAATCCTCCCCCCTCTCACCAGTGGGCAACACTACCACAAAGTGTAACTGCCAGGGAAATCAACCCTTGGATTCTTGCCATTAGGTGTTACATCCCCAGAGTATCACCATTAAGCAATATTGCTGGCCTGGAGTACAGTCAACTCCACAATAGGGTACCACAACAACCAACAGAATCACTTCTGCCTTGCCTGGGTTTAGCTTCAGCCAGCTGTTCTTCACCCATAAGCTGATCTTGTCCAAACACTAGGCCAATTTGGTCGCAGAGGTATGGTTGTATGTGATAAATCATCTGCATATTATTGGCACTTGAGTCCCTGTTGTTTAACCACATCAACTAGTGGCTGCTGCATGAAGCTGTTGAATCGATCTGGAGAAAGAATTGATCCTTGTGGGACTAAACAAGTGAGAGGTCTAGTGGTGGTGTATTTTCCCATCACTACTCCTTGGATGTGCGTCCCTCCAGGAAGGATTTCAACCATTTCAGTGCATTACCCGGAACCCTTGTCACTACTCTCAGCCAAGACAGCAGTGTCACATGGTTGATTGTGTTGGATGCTGCAGAGGTGTCCAGGAAAAAAATGGATGGCAGGCAGACACCCATCGACCACAGGAGACTAAAGCTGTTTTTATCATCCAGGATAACAAACTTCCAATACATGAACCTGTAGTCACAGCCTTTAACTAGCTTCTCTATGAGCTTGCTCAAGAAAAGAAGGTTTGATACTGGGCAGTGGTTGACTAGAACCAAAGTATCCAGAGTGGGTTTTTTCAGTGTTCCTCAGCCTATTGCATATTTCAGGGAAGAAATCTTCCTATCCTTCATCCAAGGGTAGGATTTTGGAGACAAGGAATAGATGAGGAAACTACTGGGTAGTCCTTGGTGTGTATCTTCTTTACACACATAGGGATGGATCCTACCAGGTGCTGAGAATTCTCAAGTTGTTCCCATAAAAGTCAGTGGGAGCTGAGGGTATTCAGGATCTTCTCACTGCCTTGTTCATTCATAACCGTATTCTTCAGGAATATTACTCCTCTTCTTGGGGACCTTGAAGCCCAGCTACCTCAAAGACTTACCCACCACGAGCCCTAAGGGAACTATGCTTTACTAGAACAAGGCAGCTGGACCAGATAAAAGGTGCCAGGTGCTAGTGGTACTGGGAGGGAAATATTCTCAGCAGCAAGTCTCCAGCTGTGGAAATCTTTGCCAGAGTCCAGAACTGTCAGAATTCAGATCCAGGTGTAAGATAGAGTTTTCCCCAAAGAATAATGTTAAGGAGAAATATTTAACCAGAAAACAAAAAACATTTCTGGGGGGATTTTCCAAGGGCTCATAATGGCCCTAACTCTGCTCCCACTGGAATCACTGGTAAAACTACCATCGACCTCACTGGGAGCAGCATTCAGCCAATGAGGAGTGCTTTGGAAAGTCCCACACTTCCCTCGATAATATGGACATGGTCGACACACCATCCTACTGCAAGAGAGAGAGAGAAGAAAGCACCTTTATGATTTGAGATCTAAGTTTTGCTTTGTCATTTAGATCATTAAAATCTAAATAATTCTTTTAAACTAATTTATATTTCATTGTTTTTTCACTTTGTTTACTTTTTGCATTCTCTCTGCTTCAGCACTGAAATAAACTAATCAGTTTCACTTTTGTTCCTAAAGAGCTTCATACTTTGATTCTCATGCAAATACAATGTTTGGATTGCAGTCAGTGTACTGCGGAAGGTTTATATATTACAAACAGAAAACTGCCTTCCCAGACCTTTTTTAAAAAGATATTTTTTTCTTAACACATTTCCATTAGTATTTCATTTTCTAAAAATTAATTTTAATGGGAGCTAAATTTTTAGCATAAGCACTTGCAGCATTGCCAACCCCAAGCATGAAAATTAGTTAAAACCTCCAAAATCATGAGATTTAAAAAAATAATAAATGTTCGGGTCATTTTATTTTCCCTCCCGTTATTGAACCTTTAGGGTTCATGATATCAAGCTTTTCTCTATAAGCATGACAGTTAGAAGCTTACTTTTTTATTTTTAGTAAAATATGAGATTCTTGTGTAATCACCTGACTCCAGGAGCTGGGACTTAAAGAAAAATAGTTGGCAACAGTGGGGCAGACCTAGCTCCCACTCAAGTCCATCGATTTCAATGGGAGTAGGAACAGGCAGTGAACGAACAGCTTCGTTCAGCCCCAAACTAATATATAAACTTACAGGAAACTAATGTATGTGTACTTATTATGGCTCTGTATACAGCTTCATGATAATATTTTAGGTTTTAAAAGTTAGTTACATTGGAATAGAGCCAAATTTAGATGCAAGGCAAGCAGGTCAAACGATGCATTCACTTCATTAAGTCTGAATTTGGCCCATACGTTTTCCATTTCTTGCTCTAAAGTAAAACTAAGTAATAGCACAATGCAAAAAGACCTGTTTCCTCTCACACTGGTTTTACACCTCTGTTTTTCACTGACTTCAATGGAGTTGCTTGTGATTCACTGTTCACACCAGGACAAGAGACAAATCAGATCATCAATTTCCAAAGGAGACAAAGAAATTTCACACTGCCGTTCTATCAGAAGCCACTAGGTAGCACCATTCTAACACTGATCAGGCCCTATATTAATTCAAGGTGATGTGCACTGTCTCTCTTTCTGGTAAAGTTAAAACAGTTTAAAACTGCTTTTATTTCTAAACATGCACATCAATCATCTTTTTTCTTGCAACTTCCCTATTCGGGGTGGGTGACTTTTGTATCTTCTTCAAAATTTCATGATGATATGCCAGGATGTCACCTAGATCTCTCTGAGAACCACTAATACCTGGTCCATGCGCCAACTTTGTGGACTCCTCTTTAGTTTCATTCCATCCACAATCTTTGCAAGAGCCATCCTACCAATACAGTGCTCCAGTCTCCACTGTATACGCCCATACCAATATAGCCTAGCCTCCCTCAGCTTGTCTTCGATTGGAGCAACCCACATTGTGCCCTTTACAACCTCATTTTGTTTCCTGACTTGGAGTATACAATCACTTGACTCAACATCTTCACTTCTGTGGTGGAGAGCTACAGTAGTCATTCCGTCACACATACTCTGGATAAAATGGATATATCCTTCTGGCACACCTCTCCATCACAAATTCCTCCAAACCGGTTCTCTTGGTACACTATCATACGCCTTCTCCAAATCCACAAAGACCATCCTGGTTGCAATCTCTTTTCTCTGAATGTCTCCAAGAGGATTCATAGTGCATAGATGGCATCAGTTGTGCTTCTTCACAGCATGAACTCATACTAATCTTTCCAAATTTCAACCATTCCACACAGACGCCTTTGAATAATCTTCTCCCGTACTTTCATAGCGCGTGATGTCAACTTAATTGAGTGATAATTAGCACACAGTGTATGTGTAATATCTCCGTTGTGTTTAAAAATAGGCACCACAAAGCTTTTATGCCATTCATACAACATTTTCCCTTTCTTAAGAATATAATTGAACAAACTTGGAAGATACTTGGTGCTTTCCCTTCCCAATGACTTCACTGCATCCACTGGTACTTCATCTGGCTCATTTCTTTTTCATTTCCCAAATGCCTCTGCAATCTCTTTGTCTTGTATGAAATCTATCAGGCCCTGATTCAGCTTTCATGTTTTTAATTCCTCCCTTGGGTTCTGTAAGTCTCCACAAGACTGGAATCTGGGACTGCGGCTACCAGGCAACCAACCTCCTCATATTGCTACCAGGTAGCAGCTGTAACCTGTCTGCTCCCTTTGACCCACAATCCATAGAGGTTTCATGCCAGATTATAGCTGCCACTGGGTGGCAGTGTGGAGATCGGCTGCTTTGGGTCCAGCCGACGTCCTGCTCATCCTTATCAGTTCTCCTTATTCATCATTTTTTTCAAAATAATCACTCCAAACTTTGTTGATTGATTTACCATTCATTTGCAATATACCATACTTCTTTCTAATGTTAGCAAACTCATTCACATCCCTCATCATTAAGATTAAGATTTTGTCATGGTTATTTGTATTAGAAGTCATGGACAGGTTTTGGGTAATAAACAAAAATTCATGGAAGCCCATGACCTGTCCCTGAAGTTTACTAAAAATAACCAGGGGGTGGGCTGACTCTCATGTCCTACTCAGTTATGCAGCGCGGCACCATCCACATTTTTAACTGCCATGACACATCTTTTGGCCTCCTTTTTTGGCCCCCATTTGTGCCATCTTATCACTGCTCAACCCACTGACCTGCCATTTTTTGAAGGTTACCTTTTTTTCCCTCAATAGATTCTTTAACTTGAGGATTCCACCACCAAGTCTCCCTACTTATTCTTTTCAGAGCTGGTTTCATCACTCCTTGGACTTCATGTGCCATTTCCAGCAAAGTTGACTTTAGTTTGAACCAGTTGCTCTCTGCACATCCTTGTGTGGGGTCAGCAAGTAGACACATTCCTCCTTGTTTGAAAGTTTTTTTGTTCCCATCTTTAAAGTTTCCACCAATTAGGCCTTTCCTGTGCCCAGGGTTTCAGATGCTTCATAGGTCTCTGCACTCTGAAGTCTATAAGAAGAAGTTTGTGCTCTCTCACAATGTACTCGCCAGGTATTGCCTAACAATTAACTACTTGTGATCACCTCTTATTATTATTCAAAATAAGTCAATTTGGGACTAGTGTCCTCCACTGGCATTAATTATGAGATGGTTTTCCCTCTTCTGAAAGTGTGTGTTTGCAATCATCAAGTCCAGTGCCAGACAAGTTGGTAAGACATTATCCCCCTCAGAGTTCCTGGCTCCTATGCCGTGCCCTCCAGGGACTGGGTCATGTCCAGCCTTTGCAGTGCCTACATATGCATTTAGAGCTGCTTCAATAATTACCTTTTCATCGGATGGTATGTTTCCAATAAGGTACAACTACTCACCAAAAAAATCCTCTTTTACCTTTTACTCCTCTCCTAACTGTATTGCATAACCACTTACGATATGGATAGTTACTAGGGCTGTCAAGCAATTAAAAAAATTAATCGTGATTAATCACGATGTTAAACAATCATAGAATACCATTTATTTAAATATTTGTGGATGTTTTCTACATTTTCAAATATATTGATTTCAATTACAACATAAAATACAAAGTGTACAGTGCTCACTTTATATTTTAATTACAGATATTTAAACTGTAAAAAAATAGTATTTTTCAATTCACTTAATACAAGTACTGTAGTGCAATCTCATCATGAAAATTAAACTTACAAATGTAGAATTATGTACAAAAACTTTAGAGCCTACAAGTCCATTCAGTCCTACTTCTTCTTCAGCCAAATCGCTCAGACAAACAAGTTTGTATACATTTTCAGATAATAATGCTGCCCGCTTCTTGTTTACAGGGTCACCTGAAAGTGAGAATAGGTGTTGGCAGGCACTGTTGTAATTAGCGTCGCAAGATATTTACATGCCAGATGCACTAAAGATTCATATGTCCCTTCATGCTTCAAACACCATTCCAGGGGACATGCGTCCATGCTGATGATGGGTTCTGCTCAATAATGATCCAAAGCAGTGCGGACCGACGCATGTTCATTTTCATCATCTGAGTCAGATGCCACCAGCAGAAGGTTGGTTTTCTTTTTTGGTGGTTCAGGTTCTGCATCAGAGTGTTGCTCATTTAAGACTTCTGAAAGCATGCTCCACACCTCATACCTCTCAGATTTTAGAAGGCACTTCAGATTCTTAAACCTTGGGTCAAGTGCTGTAGTTATCTTTAGAAATTTCATATGGGTATCTTCCTTGCATTTTGTCAAATTTGCAGTGAAAGTGTTCTTAAAATGAACAATACATGCTGGTCATCATCTGAGACTGCTATAAAATAAAATATATGGCAGAATGTGGGTAAAACAGAGCAGGAGACATACAGTTCTCCCCCAAGGAGTTCAGTCACAAATTTAATTAACACATTATTTTTTTAACACGCGCCATCAGCATGGAAGCATGTCCTCTGGACGAAGGCCGAAGCATGAAGAGGTATATGTATCTTTAGTGAATCTGGCACATAAATATCTTGTGACACCAACTACAACAGTGCCATGCGAATGCCTGTTCTCACTTTCAGGTGACATTGTAATTAAGAAGTGGGCAGCATTATCTCCCGTAAATGTAAACAAACTTGTTTGTCTTAGCAATTGGCTGAACAAGAAGTAGGACTGAGTGGACTTGTAGAATCTAAAGTTTTACATTTTTTTTTTAGTGCAGTTATGTAACATAAAAACCTACATTTAAAAGTTGCACTTTCATGATACAGAGATTGCACTACAGTACTTGTATGAGGTGAATTGAAAAATACTATTTCTTTTGTTTATCATTTTTACAGTGCAAATATTTGTAATAAAAAAATAAAGTGAGCACTGTACACTTTGTATTCTGTGTTGTAATTGAAATCAATATATTTAAAAATGTACAAAACACCCAAAAATATTTAATAAATTTCCATTGGTATTCTATTCTTTATCAGTGCGATTAATCGTGATTAATTTAATTACGATTGAGTTTTTTGAGTTAATCATGTGAGTTAACTGTGATTAATCAACAGCCCTAATAGTTACCTCTTCCCAACACAGTTTAACACATCATCAGTTATCAGATAACCTTCCAATAACCTCTATCACATGCCTCTGCTTAATTTCATCCAGAATAACTCCAACACTATTTTAGGAGGTTGAATTCCCTGAGTAATAGATTTTTGTAACCCTTCACTAGCATCTTGGCATTGCAACCTTTCCATCTGGTTGTTTGTACACACGTCACATTTACTCTCCTCCTCCTCCAGACCTCACATAGCTCCAAGCTGCTTCCAATCAGCCTTCCTGCATTCCAACCTGCAGATCTCAGCTACTCAGCATATTCACTCACTTCTTTAACTTTAGCAGCCCTTGGCCAGTTATGTCAGGCAAGGCTGTTGTAGGTTGTTTGTGGGAATGCCGTAGCCCTCTGGGATACACTTTACCCGCACATCAGTTCACATGAGCATATCTACTGGATGAACTTTACAGGTCAGCTGTGCAAGCCTGACAAGTTTAGTTTGACACTGGAGTTTTCCTTCTCCTAGGAGAGCTTCTTGCCAAGGCTGACAAGCCCCATCTGCCCCAGAAAGGTTTATTTTAAGGCAGTCTTTATTTACCTTGACATCCTCGCCTTTATTTACCTTGACAGGGCGTAAGTGGCATTTTATAGAGGTAGTCATGCCACCAACTACCCCACCACGCCCTATTGAGAGATGTTGCCAGCTGGTCCATGACTGCTCATTGAATATTCACAGTTTCCTGCATATCTGCAGGACATTCCTCTATCCACCACCAGGGAAGTTCATGATGGGAGTTAATGGCTCCTACAGAAATAAACATACACATTAATAAGCCTATAAATTCTCCACAGCATGGATGGTTAAAACCGTTCCCACAAAATAAGAACTGCCCTGAACCTTTGTCCATCCCTGAACTGAACCTTTAACTTTTTTCAGATTCAAAGCAGTGAGGAAAAGGGCTCCTGTAAAGGGATGAGCCACCCTACGGGTTCACCTTGCCTTACTTTACCTTACTTGACTGGGTGTTAACAACTGTGCTCCAGTAACTCCTCACTTAAAGTTATCCCGGTTAACGTTGTTTCGTTTCTGATCAATTAGGGAACATGCTCGTTTAAAGTTGTGCGATGTTCCCTTATAACGTCGTTTGGCAGCTGCCTGCTTTGTCCACTGCTTGCAGGATTCTCTGGAAGAGCAGCCCCTCCTTGTGGGGATTAGAACTGGGGGACGGGGGGCAGCAGCCTCCTCCCCGCCATCAGCTTCCCTAAATTCCTTGTAAGGTATGTGGCTTGGCAGCTGCTCAGCAGTAGTACAGGTGGCCCGCCCCCCACTGCCATGCTGCTCCTGCCCTGCCCTCTGCCTTGGAGCTGCTCCCAGGAGCTTCCTGGGGGAGAGGGATGCTGTCATCAGAACGTCCCCCGTTCCTGCCCTCCCCGCTCCGTACCCCCTCTCCACAAAGTGGAGGAGGGGACAGTCACAGGGCTCGGGGACAGAATGTGGGTGGGAGGAGGGGGGAGCTTGCAGGAAGCTGTTGCTTCCTATCTGAATGGTGTAAGTTCTTAGAGGTCAGGAAGAATTCTAGGCTGAAGACGTGTTAGCATGATGTTGGATCATATTAAAGAAGTTCTGTATTAAAATCACAAATGAATGTGATTCCCCATAGTTTAAATTCCAGTGTATTACTAATTAAGAGGTCTCTTGGTTTTTGGTGCTGTTTCTCTCCCTCTATGTGTGAAACTTGCAAGCTGCTAATTGTGTTAGTACATTCTAAGACAGAGTCTGTTCTCAAAGCAATTCTTTGTAACAACAACTACTCACACAGAGAGAGACTCAAAGCAATACTCTGTAACAAGAGAAACAGCACCCAGAGACTCCCCGCCCTTTTGTTGTATTCATCTCGCTTTAACAATTGTGATTAAAATAGAGAGAGGAGATATGTGGATGGATGCTTGGTGTGGATAATTGAATGATCAGGGAGCCTAAGAATCCAGTGTCCATCGGCTAAAGAAGGTGTCAAGTGGAAATAACCAGAGGACCCCCGGAGGGCAGACTGGAATCCACCCAACAGCCTCAAGAATGGGAGAACCAAAGAACAAGATAACATCTGGCAGCACAGAGCTGTCAGGAATGTGTCATCCACTGATTGATTCAGCAACAGCATGATGAAGCAGTTCCCATAGACTGGCATAGGAAGAAATTCCTATAAAAATGGACTCTAGAAAGTGAGAACTTTGGGGTCTGATTCTGCAAACCAACTTCCAGGAGCATCAGATGAGCATCTGACAAGGCCCTGATCCCTCCTCATGTCCAGGCCACCTGGCCAGTGGCTTGGCATGAGCAACTCTAAGGCTGGTAACTATGATAACAACCTTGCAGAACCTCTGTGTGTGTGTGTGTGTGTGTGTGAATAAATATGAAATTGAATGGAATGTTATAGCTATAACTAACTGCTTACTATGATTCTTTCTGTATTCACAATAAATGTGGCATTTTGCCTTTTCCCCTTTAATAAGATCCTGCTGGTTTATATTTTATTGGTATAACAATGGCACGATATGGAACAAGTAATGTTTCTGCAACAAAAAGAGAAAATTAAAGCTAAACTGCCGCAAATTGAATCAACACAGCCTATTCAAAGTGAAACTATTACAGAGAGAGACAGTCTCAGATCCAACCAAACCTGCCATTATAATGTAGAAGAAATTCTAGAATTACAGAGCATATTGGTAACTCCACCAAAAAGGAAAAATTATGTTTTAGAATTCTAGAATAGCAGTTGAAAATGGATCAAAGATGGGATTTCCTGGGTCAGAAATCACAGACGGGCACGCTGGGGCTCCCATGGGTTTGAAAATATTTACCAGATGGCTCCTCTCCAGATGGCTCTGGCTGAACTTAAACCTTGCTTGAAGGGCAAGAATCTCACATTGCCCAACTGATTCTTCAAATTCATTATCAAAACAAAGGCCCAGAGCTCTACCAAAAGCTCACTAAGGCAGCTCAAAAACCTAGCGAGACTCCTCAGGACTTCCTGGGGCATGCAATGTATCTTCATCATTGAATTATCTTTGCATCAGAGAGGCAGATTCTGTACTAAAATACAGCCTGAACTGAACAACTTTCAATCAGTTTTGACTGGCTTGCACAATGATAATGTTAGAGCAATCATAAAACTTTACTTCCATGATTTAAATGAAGCTGGGCACTAGGGAGGACTCAGCCTGCTACTAGCTCCTAAAGAAGGTCAGAATTCCAAGAATAAATAGAGTTCTCCTTCAGAAATTAAGCCGTGTTGTAATAGCGGCTTAATAACCCACTACACTGAGTCATTATCACAGTTATCTTTCAGCCATTCTGAGAATACACAAATACTTCTCTGCCATTCACTAGGCTTGTAAAGGTTTCAACCTGTGGTAAGCAGTCATCCAATTGTCATTTGTTTCATTAACCCCCTCATTCCTGAATTTAATACAGATGAGTCTATATGGGTGCAGCTACAGTGGGAAATGTTACGTGAGTGGGTGGGACATGGAAGATCTAAGAAGAGGGACAGCAGCAATGGAGAAACAGGAGAAGACATTTAAAGGGAGCCCTAAGCAGCAGCCTGCAGAGAAAGGAAGAGTAAAGATGCATAGAGCAAGAGATTCTAGCTGCAGGCGCCTCAGCCTGGGGGAAATGGAAGGAGAGGTTGTGTCTGGCCACTCTTGAGAGTCTGAGGAAAGGACAGGTTTCAGAGTAACAGCCGTGTTAGTCTGTATCCGCAAAAAGAAAAGGAGTATGTGTGCCACCTTAGAGACTAACAAATTTATTTGAGCAGAAGCTTTCGTGAGCTACAGCTCATTTCATCGGAAAGGACAGCAGTGTTGGATGGAGTGCGAAGTGTGAGGAGTGATGGATCCAATGAAGAATGAAGATTGACTGTGGTCCGGGCCTGTGTACAATGGAGCAGAAAAGTAGGAGGAAAGGAAAAATCAAATGCACAAATACAAAGTGAGGAATAACTGGACAGGCAGTAGTACTGCAGAAAAGGATCTGTGGGTTATAGTGGAACACAAACTGAATATGAGCCAACAATGTGATGAAGTTGCAAAAAAGGCTATTATTATTCTGGGGTGTATTAACAGGAGTGCTGTGTATAAAACAAAGGAGGTAATTGACCCATTCTACTTGGCACTGGAGAGGCCTCAGCTGAGGTACTGTATCCGGTTCTGGATGCCTCACTTCTAGAAAGATGTGGACAAATTGGAGAGAGTCCAGAGGAGAACAAGAATAATAAAAGGTTTAAAACTGAGGATAGGTTAAAAAATCTGGGCATGTTTAGTCTTGAGAAAAGAAGACTGAGGGGGGAACCTGAGAACAGTTTTCAAATAGGGTAAGGGGTGTTATAAAGAGGATGGTAATCAACTGTTCTCCGTGTCCACTGAAGGTAAGACAAGAAGTAATGGGTTTATTCTGCAGCAAAAGAGATTTAGGTTAGATACTATGAACAACTTTCTAGCTAGAAGGGTAGCTAAGGTTAGGGTAGGGTGGAGTGGAAAAGGTGACTAAGAGAGGTTGTGGAATCCCTGTCACTGAAGGTTTTAAAGAACAGGTTAGGTAAACATCTGTCCAGATTTACTTGTTCTTGCCTCTCAGGGAGGATGGACTAGGGGACCTCTCAAGGTCCTTCCAGCACTACATTTCTATGATTCTATGAATTAACTAGAGAGGGGTGAGCTAAAGCAAGGCTGCTGCCAGTGGGGAGAACATGGGAGATGGAGCCAGAAGAGGGAAACATGAAATGAATGAAAGCTGCTGGTTTGAGGGAGTGGAAGAAGTAATGCAGCCTCAGAGCAGCAGAGAGGCCAGGGGCTGACACTAGTGCATCTCATCAAAAGCACTTTTTGATCTAATGCTAAAGATGCAGTGAGCTGTAGCCCATGAAAGCTTATGCTGTAATAAATTTGTTAGTCTCTAAGGTGCAACAAGTCCTCCTTTTCTTTTCACTTTAGAACCAAAGAGTTCAAGCCATTACAGGCCCTCTAGCATTATCACCTACTTTCATTAATCTCACCTCATTCTTAGAGTTCATTTTGCTCATTTCACCACCCTTTGTTTCAAGTTTGCTCAGACTACATCTTTGCAGTGTTGAGGGTTCACTGTGGTCACCTCTAGTGCTGCTATTTTCTGTGCTTTTCCACAAGATGGTGCTGCTGCTAAACTCCAGTAGAACTGACTGTGTTGTTACCGAACTACAACAAAAAGAAAAGGAGTACGTGTGGCACCTTAGAGACTAACAAATTTATTAGAGCATAAGCTTTCGTGAGCTACAGCTCACTTCATCGGATGCTCTAATAAATTTGTTAGTCTCTAAGGTGCCACAAGTACTCCTTTTCTTTTTGCAAATACAGACTAACATGGCTGCTACTCTGAAACCGAACTACAACAGTAGTTAATAGTAATCCCTCAACAAACAGGATAGCAGGATTTGGAGTATCTTATGGTGAGAGTAATTTTTGCACAGCTTTATTATTTTTAAAAATATTTGTCTTTATACAAGTAGGAAGAATTAATCTATAAATCTCACCAATGGAAGAAAAAGTTGTTAAAATTATACTTGAATTAATATTCCTAACAGAATTTGTAATTTAAAGTGGTCATTGTCATTCACTCATGTAGTCTTTGGTTACTAACCAAGGCGAGAAAGCTCACTATAGATGCCAGGCTGGATAGATAGAAAATTTCTATTGTTGTGCAAATGACTGGGGAGTCCACTTGCAGCTAATTTAGCACTTGAAAATTCCTAGGAATTACAAACTAATTAAGTTGCATTAAAAGGCAACCCATACATATAAAGCATTTTTCTTTGTTCCTACCAGATCTCAGAGTTATGCAATACAGTACTGTGTGGTTTGCTTCTTCTATAGTAAAGTGAAATAAATTGGTGTGCATATTATCTATCCCATTTTGACACCAGCAGAACTCAGACTGAAATGTTTTTTAGCACATTATATTACAGTAATTAGGTCTGCATTACCACAAACCAAAGTGTTCCACCGATAACTGGTATGGCCAAGGTGATGCCCTGGGCTCCCCATCAGTTTTGATTCAGTACAAATATTCATATTAGTTACTTTTTTGAAATCTTGGCTCAAGTTGCCACTGAAAATCAGGTACATGGAGTTAATACAGGTTTCAGAGTAGCAGCCATGTTAGTCTGTATTCGCAAAAAGAAAAGGAGTACTTGTGGCACCGTAGAGACTAACAAATTTATTAGAGCATAAGCTTTCGTGAGTTACAGCTCACTTCATCGGATGCATGGAGTTAATACAGACATCTATTGTGCAGCTATTTAGAGCAGAGACTGTCTTTTACATGCCTAGCACTATGAGGTCCTGCTTCATGCCTATGATTCCTACTCAATACTGTAAAATAATAAAAAAACCACCATGCCCTGAGCCCCACCTGTTTTTGTTTTTATTTTTGGTTGGTTGGTTGGTTGGTTGGTTTTTTGTTTGTTTTTTTAACATCAGCAGCCCATTGTATCCAAAAAATTTTCAGCTCCCCTCCTGACAAAGAATTAAACTTTTCTGTAGAAAAAGAGAAAGGAAACAGCGAATGAAGTAGACTGCCCTCAGACCTAAATAGTAGCTTTTGGGCAGTGTCCAGTGAGGAAAAGAGCCTGTATCTCAGGTGATTATTGTCAATAGTTTGTCGGGGTGGGAGGTGGTGTGGCTTTTATCTTCCTGTAGATACTCAGTGAGCAACCACAAATAAAAATCTTTATGTAGTTAAAAGGTATTTCACAAGTGTACAGCTTGTGTTTTTGCATCAGTGAATTTGCATGTTTAGTAAAATTTGGCAAAAACAAACACTGTTTACATCTTGTGTAGGACATTACGTTTCAGGGGAGTTTGGCGGGGAGGGGTGTTTTGTTTTTTTGAAGAGCTCTGAATACACACCCACAGGCTTATCATCTCTTATCAAAGGTCATGGACATCTTTAGTATCCATTTCTATGGAGGATTTCCATATCTGGGTGAGCCTCTCTCACTACTTTTGCCACCTGGCTTATCTTCCACAGCCCAGTGGTGGCTGGTGCCAAAATAAGTGGTGGAACTGGGGCTGATGACAAGAGACCCTTCCCTCCTCCAACTCCCTACCCCACAGAAATTACATCTGACACCACCAAATACAATCAGCCAACCAACTAAACAATTCTGGGGAAGTTCCAGAACACTGGAAGAGTAGTAATGCTGTGCCAAATGTTCTAAAAAGGCAAGTGGGATACAACAAGCCAGTTAGCCTGACATCAGTCCAGGACAAAATAATGGAAAAGCTGATACAGGATTCAATCGATAAAGTACTAAAGGATGGAAATATAATTAATGCCAGTCAACCTGATTTTATGGAAAATAGATCTTCTTGGTCAACCCTGATTTCTTTCTTTGATGAGATTACAAGTTAGCTGACAAAGGCAACAGCGTAGGTGTAATATACTTAATATTTGTAAGACATTTGGCTTCAGTACCACATGGGATTCTGATTAAAAATTCGTACTATGAAATAAAGCACGTTAAATGGATTAAGAACTGGCTGACAGCTCAAAGTAGTAGTCAGTGGAGAATCAGCAATGAATGGGGTTGTTTCTACTGGGGTTCCACTGTAATTAGCTCTACGCCCAACTCTATTCCATATTTTCTTCAGTGATCTGGAAGGAAATATAAAATTACTGCTGACAAACTGGTGTAGAGCTGAAGAATGAAATTGTTTCTTTTTAATTACTATTATTATTAAGACTTTATTAATATGACTTTATTTTGTATCAAATGAACTAACAGAACTTCATGAGTAAAGTTTTATGAATGAAACAGCATTCATTCATAAAACTGGCTATTGCAATAACCAGCTAAACGGCAATAAAGCCGCTCGTTAAGTCCCCGCAGTTCATGCTTATTGAAACATTGTAACCTCTGTTTATTGTTTGCCTCCCAATATTGTAAATTGTTCATTACACTTGTTTTAATAAGACTCTATATTGTAACAAACTCCATTTTCAAATGCTTACTCCATTTTGCAATGCCCTGCTGTAACCTTATTAACTTAGTTCAGATGTGTGAATGAGGTATGCATGGATAATGGAATCAACCTCCAGCCCCAGCCTGTCCTGATAAAGTGAAGTGCAAACACCAATGGCTGAAGATGCAGACAACAGCCCTGACAAAGTGAGAAGAGTCCACCCTAAAAGAAAAGAACAAAGGTGCAATTGAAACAAGATCAAAGTCGGATCCGAGGCTGAAAGTCATGGGTGATCAATCACACAGTACCCAGAAGCAGCGTGACACAGCAAGACCCATAGACTCTTGTTCAAACTAAAGACTATAAAAAGAATGGGTGAGATGGAAAATTTTGGGTAATTGTCTGCTGCCAGCATCGAAGGGCATTGGTGCACGTGCGACAGAGACCCAGCTCTTCCTTGTGCCTGGCTTTCCTGGCCAGTTAGCCACCATGAACTGTGAACGCAAGCTACGGACTCAAGATACATTCAGGACTAGTAACTATACAGCAGCTGCACAACATTTGATGTGTGCGTGTGTAGGTAGGAAGGTATTAAGTATTAGCTATTGGTTATAAATCAAATTGTGTTCTCATAATAAACGTGGCATATTGCCTTGTCCCCTGAAAAGATCCTGTATATTTTTATCAGCACTGGTGGAAATCAAAGATTAGCAGAGTGATAAATAATTATGAGAACTGGGCAGTCATACAAAGTGATGCGGATCTCTTGGTAAACTGGGTTCATGCAAAGAAAATGTGTGTTAATGTAGCCAACTGCAAGATCATACACCCAAGAACAAAGAAAGACCATACCTACAGAATGAAAGACTGTCTCCTGGAAAGTCAGACTTTGGAGTGCTTGGGGCGGCACATTTCTAGGGGTGGCATTCCGCTCCGCCTCTGCCTGCTCCCCTGAGCACGCCCCTGCCACTCGACTTCTCTCCCGCTCCCTCCCAGGCTTGCTGCGTGCGAAACAGCTGTTTCTTGCGCAGCAAGCCTGGGAGGGAGGGAGAAGCTGAGCGGCGGTGGTGGAGCGTAGATGAGCTGGGGTGGGGAGCAGTTCCTCTACCCCCTCCCCCTGTTACTTCCTGCCTCCCCCACCACCCTTGCTCACCTCCGCTCCGCCTGCTCCCCTGAATGCGCTGCCTCTCCTCGCCTGAGTGGGAGAGGGGAAGAAGCAGAGCGGCGGCGTGTTCAGGGTAGCAGGTGGAGCGGATTGGGTGGTTGCGGGGGGGGGCACAGGAAGCAATGCGGGGGGGAAATGTAGCACACCTGGGGGAGGAGGCAGGGCTGGGGATTTGGGGAAGGGGTTGGGAAGGGGCGGAGCCAGGGGGCACAAAAAAAAAAGCGGGGGCGGCCAAAAAATGTTTTGCTTGGGGCAGCAAAAATCCTAGAGCTGGCCCTGTGTATAAACAGGGGAATCGTGAATAGGAGTAGGCAGATGATTTTACCTCTGTATGTGGCACTGGTGAGACTGAGATTAAAATACTGTGTACAGCTCTGTTGTCCATAAATTTGAAAAGAAGAGTGAACATTTGGAGATGGTGAAGAGAAGAGCCACAAAAATGATATGAGGGCTGGAAAAAATGCCTTGCAGTGAGAAACCTAAAGGACTCAGCCTGCATAGTTTGTCAAAAAGAAGATTAAGAGGTGTCTTGATTACAGTGCACAAGAATCTTCATGGAGAGAAAATACCAGGTACTAAAGGGCTCTTTTAATCTAGTGGGGAAAAGGCAAAACAAGAAGGAGTGGGGCTTCTTGCCAGACAAATTTCAATTAGAAACAAAGCACAAATTTCTAGCAATAAGGGTGATTAAGCACAGTACAAACTACTGATGGAGCTAATGGATTCTCCATCTCTTGCTGACTTCACATGAAGACAGGATGTTATTGAGTTCACTAACTGGATGAAATTCTATGGCCTGTGTTATACAGGAGCTCTAGCTAGATGATCTAATAGTCCCTTTTGCCCCTAAAATCTATGAATCCCAGGCGCCTCCCCTCCCCCAACAGCACCACCACCCCTTGGCTCCTGAAAATGAACAGGCAGTTTCCCCTTGCTGGTCACGCAGACTACCCCTCTCTACCCCTTTTACCCCCTTGCCACTCTACTTCCCAATGAAGTGATCTTGGGGGGTCATTAAACAACAACCTCCTCAGCTTCCAGACCACATCTCTAAATTCCTATGTTCATAATACTAACCCTTTTGAGGGAGTGTCTCTAAATTATAATCTTCCACAAACATCTCTCTACATCCTCTCTATAAAAACCAATTAGCTCTTATATACACACACATACATAATATTATATATAAACAGCTAACAAGTATCTAACACCACATACGTGAAATTTTCAACCCATCCAGTACATTTCCATAAACCCAATGTGTCAACTACCTAGAGAGCAGAGGTTACCAGCATGTCACTCTGGAACGAGGGCTAGTCTACACCAGCAACGCGAAAGTGCTGCCGTGGCAGCGCTTTAACGTGGCTTGTGTAGTCACGGCAGAGCACTGGGAAAGAGCTCTCCCAGAGCTCTAAAAAAACCCACCTCCACGAGAAGAGTAGCTACTACCCCTGGGGCACTGTTTACACTAGCTCTTTACAGTGCTGAAGCTTGCTGAGCTCACGGGCGTGTTTTTTCACCCCCAAGCGAGAAAGTTGCAGTGCTGTAAATTGCCAGTGTAGACAAGCCCTGAGTCTTTACCACTCACGTTCTTCAATACTACTTCTCTAGACAGGTTAGCAAGTCTCTATGAATCTTTCAGGATGTTTAATCTTCCACTCTGATTGTCTCAGTATCAGCCTTTCATTAGAGTCTGAGGTCTGGTCTACACTATGGGGCTAAATTGACCTAAATTGTTACGCAACTCCAGCTATGTGAATAACATAGCTGGAGTTGTGAATAACGTAGCTGGAGTTGACATAGCTTAGGTCGACTTATTGCGGTGTCTATACCACACTGGGTCAACAGGAGAAACTCTCTCATTGACTTACCTTACGCTTCTCGTTCTGATGGAGTACCGGAGTTGACGGAAGAGCGATCTGCAGTCAATTTAGCGGGTCTACTGAAGACCCGCTAAATCGACCCCCAGTGGATCGATCACTACAGCATGGATCCCCGGTAAGTGTAGACATACCCTGAGTTTTTCTCTTGTTCCTTGATGTTCCTCCTTTGTGTGTCGATGATAAAGGATCAGTCAAATGAGAAATGCCACAGTCTACTCTGGGATTATTCTTAGACCCCTTTAACGTGTCCTCCTGATCTGTCTCTACTACATAAGACCTTAGATGCTGCTGTTCTCTAATGGTACCCTTTTGGCCCCAAATATTAGATATGATATTCCTCAGGCACACTATCTCCTTGGGTAAGAGATGGGGAGATCATGGGCCCCTTTGTCAAAATAATATTTCTGCTTTCTCTTCTAATTTTCTTTCATCTTCCGTATTTCCGTATTTCCATGACATCTTCCGTTTCATTGTCATGAAATTTCAGCAAGTTACCAGTGATTGGTAAATTAGATCTGATCCTTCTGCCCATTAACAGCTGAGCTAGAGAAAAGTCCTTCTCCAGAAGTGTACTTCAGTAAACCAATAATGTCTTATACAAATCATGTCCCCTGTCGAAAGTCTTTTTCATAAGGTTCTTTGCTGTTTGAATAGATCTTCCCACGAATCCATTTGGTTGAGGATAATTTGGATTTGATGTTTTATGATGAAAATCCCAATCTATGGCAAATTTTCTAAAATCTGCACTGGAAAATTGCATCCCGCAATCACTAAAGACTTCATCTGGAATTCCATGTCTGGAGAAGATTCCCTTCATGCCGGTGATCACTGACTTACTATTAGTACTGAGCAGTGTGCAAACTTTTGGATACAGAAAATAGTAATCTGTGACTACTAAATAATCCTTTCATTGCTAGGTAAATAAGTTAGCACCTACCTTCTTGTAAGGCCTTTGTAGAACTGGATGATGTCTCAGTGGCTCTGCCTTTTGGCATGGCTTGTATTTCAAGCATGAAAAGCAGTTTCCTACCACATTAGTAATGGTAGGTTTCAGAGTAGCAGCAATATTAGTCTGTATCCGCAAAAAGAACAGGAGTACTTGTAGCATGTTAGAGACTAACAAATTTATTTGAGCATAAGCTTTCGTGAGCTAAAACCCACTTCATCAGATGCATGCAGTGGAAAATACAGTAGGAAGAGATATATACATACACACACAGACATACACGCACAGAGAGAACGTGAAACAATGGGTGTTATCATACACACTATAACAGGAGTGATCAGTTAAGGTGAGCTATTACCAGCAGGAGAGGAAAAAAAACCTTTTGTAGTGATAATCAAGATGGGCCATTTCCAGCAGTTGACAAGAACGTGTAAGGAACAGTAGGGGTGGGGGGAAATAATCATGGGGAAATAGTTTTATTTTGTGTAATGACACATCCACTCCCAGTCTTTATTCAAGCCTAATTTAATGGTGTCCAGTTTGCAAATTCCAATTCGGCAGTCTCTTGTTGGAGTCTGTTTTTCAAGTTTTTTTTGTTGTAATATTGCTACTTTTAGGTCTGTAATCGGGTGACCAGAGAGACTGAAATGTTCTCAGACTGGTTTTTGAATGTTATAATTCTTGACATCTGATTTGTGTTCATTTATTCTTTTAGGTAGAAACTGTCTGGTTTGGCCAAAGTACATGGCAGAGGAGCATTGCTGGCACATGATGGCATATAACACATTGGTAGATGTGCAGGTGAACGAGCCTCTGATAGTGTGGCTGATGTGACTAGGCCCTATGATGGTGTCCCCTGAATAGATATGTGGACACAGTTGGCAACGGGCTTTGTTGCAAGGATAGGTTCCTGGGTTAGTGTTCTTGTTGTGTGGCATGTGGTTGCTGGTGAGTATTTGCTTCAGGTTGGGTGGTTGTTTGTAAGCAAGGACTGGTCTGTCTCCCAAGATCTGTGAGAGTGATGGGTCGTCCTTCAGAATAGGTTGTAGATCCTTGATGATGCGCTGGAGAGGTTTTAGTTGGGGGCTGAAGGTGATGGCTAGTGGCGTTCTGTTACTTTCTTTGTTGGGCCTGTCCAGTAATAGGTGACTTCTGGGTACTCTTCTGCTCTGTCAATCAGTTTCTTCACTTCAGCAGGTGGGTATTGTAGTTGTAAGAATGCTTGATAGAGATCTTGTAGGTGTTTGTCTGTCTGAGGGGTTGGAGCAAATGCAGTTGTGTCGTAGATCTTGCTGTAGACAATGGATCGTGTGGTGTGGTCTGGATGAAAGATGGAGGCATGTAGGTAGGAATAGCGGTCAGTAGGTTTCTGATATAGGGTGGTGTTTAAGTGACCATCGCTTATTAGCACCGTAGTGTCCAGGAAGTGAATCTCTTGTGTGGACGGGTCCAGGCTGAGGTTGATGGTGGGATGGAAATTGTTGAAATCATGGTGGAATTCCTCAAGGGATTCTTTTCCATGGGTCCAGATGATGAAGAAGTCATCAATGTAGCGCAAGTAGAGTAGGGGTACTAGGGGACGAGAGCTGAGGAAGCGTTGTTCTAAGTCAGCCATAAAAATGTTGGCATACTGTGGATCCATGCAGGTACCCATAGCAGTGCCGCTGATGTTGTGATTGATCTGCGGCCAATACCACACCTCTCATACTCGTTGTTTGCACTTCCCAATTCCTAAATGACCCTCATGGATATTCTGGAGCATTTCTTTTTTGGAGGTTCGTTGAAATTACAACCTTATTGCCCTTGAAAATCACTCGATTTATCACAGTAAGTTCGTCTGCAGGTCAGTAGTCTCTTATACTTGGACAGCAACTGCTTATTTCTTCAGGCCACTCTTTAATTATCACTTTTTCAATGATTCCCAAAGATTCATCTGTCTTCATTTCCCCTCTTATTTGTTTCCGTTTCCTGTTAGCTACAGGAAATGACTTAACGTAGGCTTGCATCTCTATCTCTAAAGTCTTCTCTGGTTTCATAGTGGGAGTCACTGCTCTGGAAAGTGCCTCTGCAGTGAGCATGAATTTACTGGCCGTGTAGGTCACAACCAAATCATACTTTTGAAGCTTTATCATAATTCTTTGAATTTTTAAGTTACAGTCATTGAACAGTTTGTTAAATAACACTATCAGGGGCTTGCAGTCCATTTCAGCTGCCACTGTCTGGCCATAAATATAGTGATTGACTCTCTCATAGGCAAATATTCCCAAAAGCTCCTTCTCAATCTGTGAGTATCTGGTTTCTCCCTCAGTCAGTGATTTGGATGCATATGCTACTGGTTGCCAACAATCCTCATGCTTCTATAAAATCACTGCATCTAACCCAGACTGTGAAGCATCTGCTGAGACTTTAATAGGCCTTCCTGGTGCATAGAACTTCAACACTGGTTCTTGTGTCAGTTGTTGTTTTAAGCCTTCCCATGATTCCTCCTGATCTGCACCCCACTACCATTCATTTTTATTCTCTAAAAGTTTTCTCAAAGCCGCTGCTTTGGTACATATCTTGGGTATGAATTTTGCAAGATAACTAACAATTCCCAGGAACCGTTGGACATCTATCTTTGACTGGGGAGGTGGCATCATTTCAATGGCTGAAATCTTCCTCTTATTGGGTTTTGTACCTTTGTTGGAAATAACGTCCCCAACAAAAGTCAGTTCTATAATTAGTTTGAGGTTTGCAGCTCTAGTTGCATCCAGGACTTCCCAAAGTCTACAATCACACTCCTCTTTTGTTGAGCCTCAGATGATGATATCATCCATTGTGGCATCAAAAACATTAATATGGTCATAGATCATATGTATGGTTTTGTGGTACACTTCTGGTATTGAAGCTATGCTGAAGGGTAAACGTAATAATCTGTGCCTTCCAAATGGTATCAAACATGCACAGTTTTAAGCTTTCTTCAGTTAATTTTAGCTACCAAAAACCCGAAGATGCATCCAATTTACTAAAATAGTATGAATTTGCAAATTGAGCCATAGTCTTTTCTCTGGTTGGTATTTTGAAACATCTCTTTTTATAGCCTTGTTGAGGTCTGGATCTAAACATATGTGTAGCTGGCCATTACTTTTCTCCACAATGACTAGGGAGCTCACCCATCCCGTTGGCTCCTCAATTTTGTGCATTACTTGCATCGCTTCCATCCTTGTAAACTCAGCCTTGAATTTATCTCTGAGTGTATATGGGGCCTTTCTACATGGATGGATAACTGGAAGGAACTGCTTGTTTACCTGGATTTTACGTTCACCCTGCAAGCAACCCAACACTTGAAACAGATCATGATATTCCTGAATGAGTGCCTCATAGCCAGATTCAATATGACCTTGTAGTGAAAGCACCTGTTTTACCAGACTGAGTTTTTCCCACACGCAAGGAGGCAGGCCTAAAACTAGTGTCGCCTCCTTTAGCACTATAATGAACAAGAACCTGTACATAGTGTCTTTATGGTGGATGCTAGCAATGCACCTCCCCCTGACTGGTATATTTATTCCAGAATAACCAGTTACTTTTATTTTTGTTGGTCCCAGTTTTGGTCTTATTTTCAGTCTCTCATAATCTTGTTCCGACAGAATATTAACCTGAGTTCCTGTGTCCAGTTTCAGTGGAATAATTCGCAAAAAGAAAAGGAGTACTTGTGGTACCTTAGAAACTAACAAATTTATTAGAGCATAAGCTTTCGTGAGCTACAGCTCACTTCATCGGATGAGCTGTAGCTCACGAAAGCTTATGCTCTAATAAATTTGTTAGTTTCTAAGGTGCCACAAGTACTCCTTTTCTTTTTGCATATACAGACGAACACGGCTGCTACTCTGAAACCAGTGGAATAATTGTTTCATTCACTTTCATGGGCAGTATCCAGTCCCTCTCATCAGGACTGCTTGATCCCAGTACATCTATTGAAAACTCCTCAGCCAAGTTGTCTTCAACTGAATGCACTTACCTTTTCTGCATTTGGGATCTGCAGTATTTTGAAAATTGATTATTTCCCCCACATTTATGACAGAGTTTCCCAAAGGCAACACACTGTTTGGGGCCATGCTGTGATCCACACCTTCCAGATAACCCTAGCAGTTGTTTTAGTAGCAAGTGGTTGGACTTTTTGATTTGACCTATTCTGGCTATATTTTTCTGTACTCAGTACATAGATAAGTTCTTCTGGTGAATTCAGCTCTTTGGCTTGTGCTTTCACAGTTTCTGCTGCCCTGCATGTCTGGAAAGTTTTTTCTAAAATTAAATCTCCTTCACAGAGCGGTCTCTCTCTTAACACATTATCTTTAAGGCCACAAAAGATTGTCTCTCTCACCTGAGACAGTCAACTCCCAAAGTCACAGGTTTTACTGAGTTTCCTTAATTCTGTGACTCGAAATGAGGGGCTAATGGGCCAGCGAACCACCAATTCAATCTTCTCTTTCTTTAATGAAACAAAAACGTTTGGTTCTTGTTTTCACTGGGAAAAGGGTGTGTTCTTAACTTGTGTTAGCTAACACATGGTAAAATCCTAGTGAAGTCAGTTTGTAGTTTTAATAAACTCTGCCATCCCCAGAACGGACAGCCAACTGCTACCAGACATCGTCATCACCAATGAGGACCGGAAGATGATCATCATGGTGGATGCCACAGTGCCCTTTGAAAGCAGGACCCCAGCTTTCCATCTCAAAAGCTGGAGAAATACGCCATTCTGGCCGAAACCTTGAGATGTAAGAGTTACCAGGTTCAGACACATGCACTGATCGTCGGAGCCCTGGGTGCATGGGACCCTAGTAATGAGTGAGTGCTGAGAGAATGTGGAGTCAGTCAACGCTACGCTCGGCAACTCATGGTGCAACTCATGCGGCAACTCATGGTGTCGGACGCCATCAGATGGTCAAGGGACATCTACATAGAACACATCACCGGACATTGGCAATACCAGGAGGGATGAGCTGGAATGCCGATGAGAAGCGCAGGTGGGAAATTAATTCAAATACTTTCCTGATAGATTGTATTTTCTAAATGGACAACCAACCCTAAATTCTCAATTACTGATGGACAATCTTCACTCATTGATATATGTGCTTTCCACAACCAGCTCTCTGTATAACTTTTTTCATGAGTAATGTACCCAAATGCACGCTAAATATCTAAACTGTATTCTTAAATTCATTTACCTAAATCTGGGTCATTGCTGATTATGCACTATATATATCTAATGGCTTTAAAAACAAACTTTGTATTTGTGATTAATCTAAGCACTATACTCAGTGTACAGACATTTTTTTCTCAACCTATGTATGATATAATTTTTTTAACATTAGCTTTATAAAAATTTTAAATATGAATTACAAGGGTAAGATAAACCCTAAGCTCCTCCACAGTCTTCAACTTGATTTGTTAACTCGTGTGAAAACTATAAGTTGCCTTATCTTCTCTAGGATTTTACCTTGTGTTAGGCTTGTCTTCACTGCAAAGTTAGCTCAGGTTTTAACTCAAGTGTTGCCCCTAACTTAAGTCCCATCCTCTTAACTTGAGTGTGGTAGTGCTTTTAACTCAAGTTAGCTGACCCATCCAGCTTATACTCTAAAGTTCAAATTAGCACAATTTATGAGCAGCTAACACAACCACTCTGTAATGTGGATGCAAACAAGCTCCACAACCAGTGCTGCTCGTCCTCCAATGCCTTCCCACAATTCCCTCATGTGCCCAGAAAGGACAGACAAGTTCCTTCATAATTTACTGGGAAAGGAGTCATAGTGTAGTTCAGCTTACTGCAGTGCTAAGAATCATGGGGTGTGTCCCCAGAAGTCTTAGTGCCACACACAAGTGAATTCAGTCAGTGCCAGTGTAAACACAGAAACCTGAGTGTTATGTCACAATGTGGCCACTCTCAGTGATGCTGGACTGACTTGAGAGGAGTAACTCCAGTGTAGATCATTCTAGTTAACTTTGCAGCAATGATATAGCCCTAGTTATATTAATCTAACTCAAGTTAAGAACAAACCGTTTTTCCCAGTGAAGTCACAGCCAGAGTATAATTGGAGTAGAAGGGATTGATGGCCTCCTGTTCCTAAAAGAGGTCCTCCCTTTATTGAAACTATACCTCTCATGCCCCCCATGTGCAGTAGCTTTTAAACTCAGTTAATCACCTGCACATATATTAAAGCTATACACAACGATGAATACCATAGTGTACATAGACCTGTTGGATGGGTTTAGGTTACAGCTCACTTCAGAGCAGAGTTTCCCAAACTGTGGTCTGCGGATCATTTGTTGGTAGTCTGTGGAGGTCTACCGCAGGGTCTTCTGTCTGTGTGATGCTTTTGCCGGGAATAGATCAGGAATGCTCTTCAGAACTTTTGTTAAGTTAGTAAGTAATCTAGCTAGAAATGTGTTAGATTTCCATTTGTTAAAT
Source organism: Dermochelys coriacea (assembly GCF_009764565.3). NCBI lineage: Eukaryota > Metazoa > Chordata > Testudines > Dermochelyidae > Dermochelys > Dermochelys coriacea. Next base: position 187,202,525 of record NC_050069.1, on the reverse strand, counting down.
GGCTGGTAAAATAGGTTGTGCTGAATGGAATGTATATTCCTGTTTTTGTGTCTTTTTGTAACTTAAGGTTTTGCCTAGAGGTTTTGCCTCTATGTTTTGAATCTGATTACCCTGTAAAGTATTTACTATCCTGATTTTACAGAGGTGATTCTTCTACTTTTTCTTTAATTAAAATTCTTCTTTTAAGAACCTGATTGCTTTTTCCTTGTTCTTAAGATCCAAGGGCTTGGGTCTGTGTTTACCTATGCAAATAGGTGAGGAGTTTTATCAAGCCTTCCCCAGGAAAGGGGGTGTAGGGCTTGGGAGGATATTTTGGGGGGAAGTCGTCTCCAAGTGGGCTCTTTCCCTGTTCTTTGTTTAACATGCTTGGTGGTGGCAGCATAGGGTTCAAGGACAAGGCAAAGTTTGTTCCTTGAGGAAGTTTTTAACCTACACTGGTAAAAATAAGCTTAGGTGGTTTTTCATGCAGGACCCCAAATCTGTACCCTCGAGTTCAGAGTGGGGAAGGAACCTTGACATAGTGGCAGAGCGGTGGGATCATTTTGAGATTTATTTTTTTTTAGATCATTTTGAAGCAGAAGCACAGTAGGATTTTAAAAGGACTTTTTTTTTCTTTTGGGCTGCTTGGAAGCAGGTTTTAAGCTGAAAGCAATTAGAGTTTTTCTGTCTCTTGCTGGGGGCCAGAGCAGCAAGCATAAGAAAGGGATTTGTCTTTTTTGAGCTGGAGTTTTCTCTACCTCGAGGCAGGGTAGTTAACCTTCTGCAGGGAAATTCAGAAGTTTTTCACAGACCTGAAGAGGTGGTGTTTTTTTTATAGCTAAGAGCAACTAAAGGGTTTTTTCTGTAGGCTGAGAATAGCTATCAGAGAACATAGGTATCACATTACAGCACAAATTTTACAAGCCAGTTTTTTGTTGTTTGTTTTTTTTAACTCTTGGGTGTAAAGTTAGTTAAAAACAGGGAGGCTAAGATGACAGAACCCAAGGCAGAAAAAGCCAAAGAGGCTGCCCACAGGAGAGAAATGGAGGCTGCCCACAGGAGAGCTATGGAGATAAGGAAAAAGAATAGAAGCATGCTGAGGAAGAAAAGGAAAAAAGAGAGGAAGCATGCACTGGAGATGGATAAGGCAAAGGCTCAGCAGAATATACCAACAAACCCTAGCAATCCTTCTCCAGGTACCATTTCCCATCCCAGAAAGTTCCCCACCTACAAGGCAGGCGATGATACCAAGGCCTTCTTAAAAAACTTTGAAAGGGCCTGCCTTGGGTACAACATCTCTACAGACCAATACATTGTAGAGCTGAGGCCACAGCTCAGTGGACCTTTAGCAGAGGTGGTGGCTGAAATGCCTAAGGAACAAATGAACAAGTATGAACTGTTTAAAACCAAGGCGAGAGTCCGAATGGGGCTAACACCCGAGCATTCCCTTCAGTGGTTCAGAGCCCTAAGGTGGAAACCAGACGTGTCATTTACCTGACATGCCTACCAGATTGTGAAACATTGGGATGCCTGGATATCAGGAGCAAGTGTTAAATCTCCAGAAGATTTGCCCTTCCTAATGCAAATGGAGCAGTTCGTAGAGGGTGTTCCTGAGGAAATAGAAAGATGCATCCTAGATGGGAAGCCCAAAACTGTAATCAAGGTGGGGGAGATTGGAGCCAAATGGGTGGAGGTGGCAGAAAAGAAAAAAAACTAGTAGCAGTTGGGGCGAATATCTGAAGGGGCAAACCAGAACAAAACGGGTGGAGGGAGGAGAGAGGAACAATCCTGGTCGCAGTTGGAGTGGAGACCAGAAAGGACAACCTCTGACCTCACCCTACTACCAGGGACAGCCCAAGGCCCCAACTACACGCCAAGGAATACTCCAGACACCTTATCGTCCTACCACACCATTCTCCAGCAACCCACCTCGCCCCAGTGACCCGTCAGCTGGACGATGTTTTAAATGTAACGAGCCGGGGCATGCAAAGGCTAACTGCCCCAAAAACCCCAACAGATTACAGTTCATTGCACCAGAATCACACCAGAGGTCCTCAGGCCCAGATCTCTCCCAGATACCCTCACAGCAGAGGGAAACTGTGAGTGTGGGCGGGAAGAAGGTCACCGCCTGGAGGGACACTGGAGCACAAGTGTAGGCTATCCATGCTTCCTTAGTGGACCCCAATTTAATCGACCCAGAGATCCAAGTAACAATTCAACCCTTCAAGTCCAACTCTTTCAATTTGCCTACAGCCAAGTTGCCTGTCAGTACAAGGGCTGGTCAGGAACGTGGACTTTTGCAGTCTATGATGATTATCCCATCCCCATGCTGTTGGGAGAAGACTTGGCTAGCCAAGAGGGTGGGAATGGTCACCTGCAGCCAGGCTAAGCAAGCTGTCATGCCTTGCTCTGTTCTGGAAACTTCTACCAGAACCTGGTCAGAGGTGATGGAACCGGATCCCATGCCAACATCTGCAACGGCAGTAGTGGATCCAGTCCCAGAGACCCAGACAGAGCCAGTCCCAGAACCGGAACCGGTGGAACAACCAGCACCAGAACCATTGCCAGCACTGAATCCAGTACTTACAACCCCAACACCAGAAGGCCCCACCGAACTTGCACTGGCAGCAGCAGATAACCCTACACAAGAGGCTCAGCCAGAGCCTGAACCCCAACGTAGTGCACCAGTGGAAAGTGGTTCACGGTCAACGGAAACAGCCCCATCCCCTACATCGCTTCCAGAGGGACCAAGCCTAGATCCACAATCCAATGAGGAACTGATGTCTCCAGCCTCAAGGGAACAGTTCCAGACTGAACAGGAAGCAGATGAAAGCCTCCAAAAAGAGCTTGGATGGCAGCACGGAGCAACCCACGCCTCTCTGCTCTTCTAATCGATCCAGGTTTGTTGTAGAAAGAGGACTTTTATACAAGGAAACACATTCTGGTGGACACCAGCAAGACTGGCATCCTCAGAGACAGTTGGTAGTTCCAACTAAGTACTAGGTCAAGCTCTTGAGCTTAGCCCACGATCATCCTAGTGGCCATACCGTGATGAACAGGATCAAAGACCATTTGGGAAAGTCGTTCCCCTGGGAGGGAATGGACAAGAATGTTTCTACCTATGTCCAATCTTGTGAGGTGTACCAAAGAGTGTGAAAACCCTCAAAAACAGGTCAAAGCCTCTCTTCAGCCACTCCCCATCACTGAAGTTCCATTTCAGCGAGTAGCTGTGGATATTCTGGGTCCTTTTCCGAAAAAGACACCCAGAGGAAAGCAGTCCATACTGACTTTCATGGATTTTGCCACCCGATGGCCAGAAGCAGTAGCTCTAAGCAACACTAGGGCTAAGTGTGTGTGCCAGGCACTAGGAGACATTTTTGCCAGGGTAGGTTGGCCCTCCGACATCCTCCCAGATGCAGGAACTAATTTCCTGGAAGGAACTATGGGGGAAGAGACAGTGCATGTGCTTTTTTCCTGTGCTTTCCATAGTTCCTAAAGCAGGGGTTTTCCAATGCCTTCCATGTGCGTACAATGTCTTAATAGGGAGATTGTCCCCTGGTTCACCTAGCATGGCTTTGAAAAAGCATGGATCGCCTCCCTCTTATTTATGGTGGTGTGGCCACTTTTCCCTCATTTACAAACACATCTAATTCCTTTGGCAGCCGCAAGAATTGCTTAAATGGAAAATAATATCAAGAAATTACTGTGTATTTCTATCTGGCTTTCATGTAATACGTTATGACTGAATGCTCCCCTGTATTCAAACCCTAGTCACTATTGTAATAATCTTTGTACAAAATATGCCTTGTGAGGTAGCATTTGAAAATTAATAATGTGTTGGTCAATAATATCATGGTGAAATGTACGTCATCGTTGTCATCATGTGCCTATTATGCCTCTGGAGTTTAGGGCAGTGACGAAGCTCCCCCACACTTGTATCACCCAAAACCCTTGTTTGTACTGAAACTTTGCATCATGGTAATATGCTTTAGTTAATGGAATGTTAAACACATTTTTGCCCTTCATCTGGACAAAAACAGACATGTTTAAAAACATGTTAGCTAGTCATGGTTAACCCTAAGGGTAACATTACATTTAACATAGTGCTACTTAAAACATGTTCGCTTGTTTTCTAATATGATGCATTTAAACAGTATAGAAGAGGCAAAAGTGCAGCCACTGGTAAAGCTCTTAGGGTATGTTTGCACTGCATCTGGAAGCGAGCCTACCAGCCAGGTAGACAAACTCATGCTAGCAGGGCTTGTGCCAGCACACTAAAATAGCCATGTGGACGTTGTGACACCTGTGAAGGCTTGAGATAGCCACCTGAGCTCAAGCCCACCTTACCCCTGGGTCCAAGCACAGGTGGATAGCTCAAACCATCATCAGTGCTGCAATGTACATACAGCTATATTGGGGGGAAGACGTCTCCAAGTGGTCTCTTTCCCTGTTCTTTGTTTAACACGCTTGGTGGTGGCAGCATACTGTTCAAGGACAAGGCAAAGTTTGTACCTTGGGAAAGTTTTTAACCTAAGATGGTAAGAATAAGCTTAGGGGGTCTTTCATGCAGGTCCCCACATCTGTACCATAGAGTTCAGAGGGGGAAGGAACCTTTACAGCTTCTATTTCAACTATACATATAGTGATCACAGTCAGCTCAGTTTTGAAGTCAAAACAGGAATACATCACGGGTGTGTCATGTCTGCAATCCTCTTCAACATTGCCATCAATTGGGTAATGCGGCTGTGATGCTCTGTACCTCGTGGGAACATCCTACATCCCCATGTTCATTCTTTTTAAAATGATTGTATGGTATCCAATGCAAAGTTTGTCATGTTGGGTGTCTTCAGAAGGCTTGTAATGCACTGAGCATGGTTTTTATAGTGATGTTATAGTAATTATTACAGTAAGGTTATAATTTCATATATATTGTTACGAGGCTGAAAATGTATCCTCATGGCTTAAAGCAAGCCCATGCAAAAACTCTCCAAGAAAAGAGAGGCAGTTCACACCTCACCAGGGAATGGATGGGACAAACCCAGCCCAACCTCATAGGAACAATGGACACTGGCTTAGGCAGCAACAAAAGAATCTGTTAGACCCTTGAGGGAGTCACCCCCTTCCTTTGGTCAGTTTGGGACTGTGATGAGGTAATGCTCACCTGACTCTGAAGGAGGGGGTGGGGGCAAAGCCAAGAGGAAAGAAAGGACATAATAAAAGGGACAGACATTTTGCCATGCTCTCTCTCTTCCACCTAGATCTATAGGCACCACCACCGAGCAACTGAAACTCTGATCAAAGGGGAAAGCCTGACTGAAAAGTAACCAGCCAGCCTGTGGTGAGAAGCACCTAAGTTTTTAAGGACATTGAAAGTATTAAGATCAGCTTAGAATGCGTTTTGCTTTTATTTCATTTGACCAAATCTGACTTGTTATGCTTTGACTTATTATCACTTAAAAATCTATCTTTACAGTTAATACATTTGTTTTTTATTCTACCTGAAGCAGTGCATTTGGTTTGAAGCGTGCCAGAGGCTCCCCTTAGGGTAACAAGCCTGGTATATATCAATTTCTTCGTTAAATTGACGAACTCATATAAGCTTGCAGCGTCCAGCAGGCATAACTGGGTTGTGTCTGGGACCGGAGATACTGGTTAGTGTCGTTTGCAAGTAGCTTGGAGCAGCTTATATGCCAGAGGCTGTGTGTGAACAGCCCAGGAGTGGGAGTTCTCACAGCAGAGCAGGTTAAGGCTGGCTCCCAGAGTCAAGGACTGAAGAGGTCTAGTAGATCACCAGTCCAGATAACACCAAAGGGGAACGTCACAGCGGCGTACAACAGAAGACATGCCAAGAGGCATTAAATGGACACTCTTCTCATTCCTTGAAGACCTGGACTTCGCAAATGATTTTGCTATCCTATCACATACCCAACACCATATACAAGAAAAAAAAACTCAACTCATCGCATTCAGCCAGCAAATTGGACTGAAAATCAACCGCAATAAGAAGATAGATATCATGACCTTTAATATTGCCTTACCATCACCAGTTTGGATAGAGGATTATGTTCTCACCAGTGTAGAAACATTCACATACTTGGGCAGCACCATCATCCATGACAGTAGAACAAGCCAGGACATCCAGAACAAAATCAATAAAGCCAGGAACACCTTCAGGAGCTCAAATACAGTCTGGAAATCATCAAAATACAACACCAAAACCAAACACAAGATTTATCAGAGCTGCGTACTTTCAACACTACTTTATAGTGCAGAATGCTGGGGAATGAGAAAGTATGACATGTCCAAACAGTTTTCATTCCATACAACCTGCCTCAGAAAAATCCTGCTTATCTTTTGCCCGAGAACAATCTCAAACCAATATCTAGTGACACACTGCAGCCAAGAGGATCTGAGCACCATCATTGCCAGGATGGAAACTGATTCCATCACTAGAATAGCAATAAGATGGACACATGAAGGCAAGCAAAAACGAGGCTACCCGAAAACAACATGGCGAAGAGCTGTGGAAGCCGAGCTGAAAAACCTGGGGCACAGCTGGGGAGCCATTGAAAGACTTGCCAGAAACCAAAAGGAGTGGAGGAGCTTCATCACTGCCCTAAACTCCAGAGACGTAATAGGAACATGATGACAATGACGACGTACATTTCACCATGATATTATTGACCAACACATTATTAATTTTCAAATGCTACCTCACTAGGCATATATTGTACAAAGATTATTACAATAGTAGCTAGGGTGTGAATACAGGGGAGCATTCAGTCACAATGTATTACATGAAAGCCAGATAGAAATGCACAGTAATTTCTTGATATTATTTTCCATTTAAGCAATTCTTGCAGCTGCCAAAGGAATTAGATATGTTTGTAAATGAGGGAAAAGTATAAATAAGTATAACCACCATAAATAAGAGGGATGCCATGCTAGGCGAACCAGGGGACAATCTCCCTATTAAGACATTGTACACACATGGAAGACATTAGAAAACCCCTGCTTTAGAGAATTATGTTAAAGCAAAATGTGGAAAGCCCACGTGCAAAGATAAAACCAAACAGATTATTAAACAGCTCAAAGTGTATATTATAGGCACTTTTCTCAGCTTTTAATTAACTCATCTTTTAGTCCCTTTTCATAGGAGTAATCCTCTTGGGTCGATATTACACTGGAGTCAATGAACTACTCACACCAGGAAGATCACATAAATCTTTCATGACCTCTCAGGTCCTTGAGGAATAGTTGGGAGAAATGAAAACAAGGGAGCAACTGTATTCAAGTAAATTCAGAAAGAGACACAAGCAGAAGACCAATCACCAGTTGGAAATGGAGAAAGCTAGAAGGAATAAGACATACTAATCGCTGCCTCACGGCATTCACAGGGAAGTGGTGGTTGTTTCAATGTATATATTTTAAAGGCACATTATCTCATCTCATTATCACAAGAATTAGATGTCTCTGCTCTGGGACGGACTCCCCAACAAAAACCTTGTACTTCCTTTCAGATTATGCCACATCACATTCACTGTTGCAGTGAGCAAGCCATCTACTTACCCAGAAAACAGGAGATTCTGCACTTTCAGGCAAAGGGTTTCTTCAGATCAATTGTGAAGGGGGAGAAAAAAGGTAAAATTTACAAAATGCAATTCAGAAACAGTGAGTTTGTATATTTTATCCCTTTGTTTTGTATATATGATTATGCAAGTATTCATATACTCTAAGGAGTTTTCTTTCTGCTATTGCTTCACTTTGAAATTGAACAATTTTCAAACATGGGCAAAATCAAAATTTTCATGTTTAGTTTTTATTTTATTACAAAAGAGTAGAATTTGCATTTAAAACTAACTAAAATGTCTGAATCTAATTGCAATGACTCCTAACTAATTCTTGTGAGTTGTTCAGTTTATATACACTAAATGCAATTATAGACCACTGGTTTAAAAGTCTTTCTTTTTTCCCCCTATTGGTGTTTAATGAAATTTGTACTTCAGGTTAATAAGTCAATATCTATCTGCAATATAACACAACTACAGGGTGAAAAGGAGTTATCTCTTCTGACTGGAGCATAAAACTTGGAAACAGCCATTATAGAGTCTGTCCCTGATCCTAGCACAAATTCACTGTGCAACCTTAGACAAGTCACTTAACCCTACTCAGTTTCATTTTCTCCTTTTCTACAAATGGGGATACTTACCAACCTCCAAAAATGTGGAGAGACTTAATTCACTTTGGCAAAAAGCTAGGAAATGCTTGGATGAATAATGCTATTGTTACCTTTTCACATGAAGTCTTTTTATGCTGTGTTCACCAACTGAGCAGTGTAGCCTCATTAAAGCTCATTAAAATAATGCCAATTAAAATACATCTATTAAAACAGAACATGCATATTAATGTGACAAATTCACATGGTCACTGAAGAAAGAGACTACTGAAAATACATATATATTTTCTGGACAGCAAGTTAAGTGCTGGTACTGTTAAGTAAGAGAGTCCTATTGCTGATATTCAGGAACTGCATAAACATTGTTTTTAAAAGGAGTAGTGCTTTAAAAATGAGTCAGATGCTCAGGTCCTTGTTTATTTTTCACTTGTCATTAGTCAATGTTTGCCTGAGTAAATACAGTGGGTGGAAGTCAATTGGAGTTTTATCATTTACTTCATTGGGACTAGGATATCAGTTCTTATGATTTGGTTCCAAGGTTTGAAGGATTTCTGTCACTTATTTTGCTAATTAAACTCCACCTGCCTCCCTTCAAGCTGCAGTTTCAAATGAAAACAAACAGCCCCACTGCATGCCCTAAACCAGAGGTGGGCAAACTACAGCCCGCAGTCCACATCCAGCCCGTGGGATCCTCCAGCTCGGCCCCTGAGCTCCTGGCCCGGGAGGCTAGCCCCCCGCCCCTCCTCTGCTGTTTCCCCTCTCCCACAGCCTCAGCTCATTGCGCCGCCAGTGCAATGCTCTGCGTGGAGGGGCTACAAGCTTTTGCCGGGCCACACAGCTGCAGAGCTGCGGCCTGACCCAGTGCTCTGTGCTGCGCGGTGGTGTGGCTGGCTCCAGCCAGGTGGCATGGCTGCCTGTCCTGATGGTCTGGGCGGTGTGGCTGTAGCACCACCAGCAACTGGTGCTCCAGGCAGCATGATAAGGGGGCATGGAATGGGGGGGTTGGATAGAGGGCAGTGGAGTTCGGAGTGGTGGTCAGGGGGCGGGAGTGTGGATAGGGGTCCGGGTGGTCAGGAATGGGGGGGGGGCAGTTGGATGCGGCAAGGGTCCCGGGGGGGCAGTCAGGGGATGAGAGGAGGGGTTGGATGGGGTTGTGGGGGGCAGTCAGGGGACAGGGAGGGAGGGAAGGATGGATGGGGCAGGAGTCCCGGGGGGGCCTCCAGGGGGTGAGAAGTGGGGGGGTCAGATAGAGGGGTGGGGGCCGGCCCTGCCTGGCTGTTTGGGGAGGCACAGCCTCCCCTAACCAGCCCTCCATACAATTTCTGAAACCCGAATTTTCCTCAGGTCAAAGAGTTTGCCTGCCCCTGCCCTAAACTCTCAGGTAGCGCTACATAGTGTTAGAAGTGACCATTAACATATCAGGGAATGGCCCCCATTTCTGTCCAGTATGGATTTGTAAATCTTTAATGCTAACTGAGATCTGGATCCACCAAAAACCTAGAGTTTCAAACCTCAGACGAAACGTGCATTAGAACTGCAAAGACTTCATTCTTATTCAAGTTCTTTTCAAAGACTTCTTTGGTGATACTGTTTCAAAGTTGCCTCTATTTCAGGTAAAGATTTTTAACTCCCTCTTGAGAATCTATTAACATTTATATCTGCTTCTTCTCAGGAAGTGGAAAATGAAAACAACCACATCAGTCTACGACTATTCGTTTCCATATGCCTATAGTGACATTTATGATGATTCTTCAAAACCTTGCAGTAAAGAAGGCATCAAGAAGTTTGGATCACACTTTCTGCCCTCACTTTACTCTCTGGTATTCCTGCTTGGCTTGGTAGGGAACTCTCTAGTCATTTTGGTCCTGTTAAAATACAAGAGGCTGAAGAGCATGACCGACATTTATCTGCTCAACCTCGCAATCTCAGATTTGCTGTTTGTTTTCTCCCTTCCCTTCTGGTCTTATCATGCAGCAGATCAGTGGGTTTTTGGGGACAGATTGTGTAAAATCATTTCTTGGATCTATCTGATTGGGTTTTACAGTGGAATATTTTTTATTATGCTCATGAGCATAGATAGATACTTGGCAATAGTTCATGCTGTGCTTGCCTTGAGAGCAAGAACAGTCACCTATGGCATCTTTACCAGTCTTATTGTGTGGTCAATAGCCATTTCAGCCTCAGTTCCAGAGCTGATATTTAGTGAATCCTATAAGGAACGCAATCATACCACCTGCAAACCACGGTACCCTGGTAATTCCACGAACTGGAGGATTTTCTCCTCTTTGGAAGTCAATATACTAGGGCTCATGATACCTTCAGTGGTTATGATTTTTTGCTACTCAATGATCATTAAAACCTTGCTGTACTGTAGAAGTGAGAAAAAGAATAAGGCTGTGAAGATGATCTTTGCTGTCATGATTGTGTTTTTTGTTTTTTGGACCCCTTACAACATTGTGATTTTCTTACAATTGTTGCTAGACCTAGGTTTCATTTCAAAGTGTAAAATCAGCAAAGATTTGGACTATGCAATGCAAGGGACAGAAACACTGGCTTTTTTCCACTGTTGTCTCAATCCCATTATCTATTTCTTTATGGGGGAAAAATTCAAGAAGTATGTGAAGTTGCTCTTTAAGAGCTGGGCGGTACCTAGAATGTTTTTTGAATGCTGTGGACTTCTCACTACTTACCACACCGAATCAACCAGTTCATTCCACACACAGTCTACTAGGGATCAAGATGCTCTGTAAAGATCTTGCAGTTACAAGAAAAAAACTGGTTTCAGAGTAGCAGCCGTGTTAGTCTGTATTCGCAAAAAGAAAAGGAGTACTTGTGGCACCGTAGAGACTAACAAATTTATTAGAGCATAAGCTTTCGTGAGCTACAGCTCACTTCATCGGATGGATTTGGTGGAAAAAACTGACAATCACCACACCATTAAAAAGTGTCTCATTTAAGCTGAAAAGATGTGCATTTAAAAATAATCCAGCATCTTAAAATAAATGTACCATAAGCTTTCAGTCCTGCCTCTGGATTTTTTTGAATGTAGTGAGAAAAAAAAAAAAAAGAAAGAGAAAAATGTTTGAGAAGTGAATCCTAGGCTAGGCTTTTGGAAATGTAAAATTCGTTTGATATTACAAATCAGTGCCAACAAGTGGCAACACCATCTGCATTTACAGTGCTACGCTGTGCCTTTTGCTCTTCATCAGCACCAACAGCGAGCCCCACTGAAGGGGGCAGAGATCAACAGTCATCACAAAATGCTTTGGAAATCTTGGCATATTCAGGGATCATCATATTTAGTGTACTGGGCCCAATCCACTTATTGGCATAGGGTTTGTTAGAGCAGAGTCCTAGTGTATAATAATTGTCTCTTTAGCATGCTTTCTAGTTGCATATTTCCTAGATAATACATACTTTGTGTCTAAGAAAACTGAAACAAGATATATTTAAAATCTTGCTGTTCACCAAGACCTAAATTATACAGTATGTTATACCACATATGTATGCTTTTTTATACAAGTCTTCACACATATATAGACATTTTGAATGAACCTGCCATCATGTTGTACCTAGAATAGCAGTTTTACCTAATAATTAACATGGACATTGTCAGAAATATTTTTAAATAAAAAATGAGGCTTTTTTAAAAAACTTACAATGCATCCTATGCACATCATTTAAAACATCTTGTTCCTAGTCACATTTCTAAGTGAAATTACTTTACTTAAACACTCTTTTTAAAAAACAAGACTAAGAAGCCTTTGAAAAATGCCCCCTCACAAAATGACATTAAGCAACAAAAGTCTCCAGTTGGTAAGGGGAGAAGCTGCCAAAGCAGGGACCACTGCAATAGGGATGAGGGAGAAAAGAGCGCCCAGCCAGGGTCACCCCTCCTCCGAGCATCCCCTTGGACCCAGTACTGTGCAGGAGAGACCACCCCATTGTGGGGGCATTAGATCTTAGGGGATGCCTCTCCCTCTTCCCCCAGCCCCAATATGGCCTTGGCACAGCTAGTTGGCTGCTTCTGCTCCTAAGCAGGGACCTTTAGACATTCAGAGAACTTTCTGCAGTTTTGATTGGACTTTCTCTGCCCTGTGCTGTTTGCTCCAACCCTTCCTCTCCCTCACAGTCTCTTCACTTCAGTGTGACTTTACACATACCCCTCTTATCCCCTTCTCCCCTGCCCCCTTCATTCCCTTCCCATTTAGCTGATCCCCGACTAACTAAACCTAACCATTAAAAAATGGTGCCATTAACCTGGCGTTTGCTGCCATCACATGGGTCCTTCTGCTGGCGTGCTAGAATCCTTCTCCTACCCTCTCTTTAGAGGCAGGGACCTTCCACTACTCTGCCTGCACAGTGCCTAGCCTTCTGGAGCTGCCCTTAGGCGCTACTGTAATAAAATAATAAAATGACATCGGATAAGTGACCTCGAAGACTGGGTGAAATGTACTGCGAGCTGCCTGTGGGAAGCAACAGCTGGACAGTGCAGAGAGGGGCCGTTGCTTTCCAGGATGGGAGATTGAAGGTAAGGCGGGGCCTATACGTGACTTGAGCTGTTTGGGGGGCGGCCAAACCTTTACATTGCCCCCCCCCCCATCAAGCTATACAATTTGGGGGACAACGCCCCTCCCTACTATCTATCCTCTCTCACAAGACAGGCTGTCATAGGATTACCACCTGGAAAGGCCTTCTTCTGGTGTGGGGTGGTCTTGTAGGCATTCCACATCAGTTTCCCCTTCTCGGCGCCCCTCAGGAATCCTTCTCCAGCTTCAACAGGAACTTGCAACAGGTTAATTTATTAATTTTGACACCTCAGATCACAAATTGAAGCTCAATACCATGACTCAAAGGATTCTGGCTCCACCACCTTCTGTGACACCAGGCTGTTCATCAGTCTCACTTGTCCTTTAGGCTAGAGGGCTCCCAGGGTTATCCACCAGTGGGCAAAAGCTCAAACAAGCCACTAATGCAAACTCTGTCCTTGGGCATAATAGAAGTCTCACATCTCTCCTGGGAGCTTTCCCAGCTCCCTGCCCTTTGAGCAGGGCAGTGGCCTCTCTTGCTCCAGCGCTTCCTTTTCCAACTACCCAGGTCTCCTGGCTTCTGGCCTGTCTCTCTCTTCCCAGGGAGCAGCACTGGGAGCCCCATATCAGCAATTCTCTCAGCCCATTTCCTGTCTGACTCACCCAGCTCTCCTCCCTCCAGGGCCCAGATGCCTGAGGTCTAACTGGAGATCAGCTGACCTGTCATAGGCGCTGGTCTCTTCCCTTTTAAAGGGCCAGTGACACCCTGTAGCATGGGGCCATTCAGTTAAATTCAACAGCAATAGATTTTAAACTGATTAAAAGACTTAAAAAAAAAAAAAACTTCAGAATTAACCTGCGATACCATCGGATACCACTGAAACCAAGATCTTCACATAAAGATTAGAATATCATATGGACAATGAGAATTTCCATGTAGTATGTTACTGCGCATTAGATATAATGTTTTTCCTGAAGAAAGGCTTTAGCCCTTCATGCTTCAGTGCATTAGCAAACCACTGACTATTGGGTTAAGAAGAAACCTCCACTATGGGCAAGTTAATTCATAAGTGACCAGCAGTAAGTTTCTTGCACATTCTTCTGAAGCATCTCATGCTGGCTACTGTCAAAGATAGTATCCTGAGCTAGAAGGACCATGGGTCTGATCCACTTGGGCAACTCATATGTTGCTAAGCACACGCAAGACACCAATGATGTACTGGCTCCATGATATTAACTCCACAGTAAATGCTGATCTGCATACATTCATTTACCATTTTTGTAATAAGACTAGCCTGCAAGCAGGACTGCAAGATAGAATTATTCTCTCTGGACCAAACTCTGCAACCCTTATAATCAGGTGAAAAAGGATGAGCATGCTCTTTGGAAAGGTAAATAGTCTGGGACTGATAATGGAATTTGGTTATTGCTGAGAAAAATCATGCACTTGCTACCCTTCATAGTAAAATAATGATTAGTGAAATCAATGGACTATAAGCAGATGACAATAGATGGTAAAACTCAGTCAATGTGGGGTTATTATTCATACAGGCTGAAGCTCCTCCATCACTGTGCAATCACCAAATCGAAAGATCTTGTGCCCAGAGCTCCATCAGGGAATGAAATCCAGGCACTCAACAGCTGCTCTTCCAGCCTATGAGCAGAATAGGGGCAACAGTCCCTCTGCACACGCACTTCTGGAGAGTTTGGAACACTGGATCCACACATGTGGAATCAGCAACCCCTTCCCTAGGCCTGCACCAACCTCCCATTTCAACACTAACTTGAGTAGAGCCTTTTCTTTCCAGAACTCAGAGGCAACCATTTCCATGGCAGTTCTGTCTGACACCTCACATACTCACTCATTTGGGGCATGACAGAGTTTAGCTGGCACAGAGACTGCTTTATGTGCAATCTCCCTGCTGGGGTGAATGTCAGCCACAGTAATTAATGGACCACAGGTGCCAATGAAGTTGACAACCACCAAACTGTTCAGTGGAGAGAGAATTTTAAGCACTGTAAAACTGATCCTAGAGAAACCTACATATGTGAAAGCTGGGCACTGTCAGCTTTTCTTGAGGATGACTGGAGAGTGGTGAGGGCACCATTGATTGATGTGATCAGAGTCAATTATTCACTGCACCAACTGGATCAGCAGCCAGAATTCTGTATAGCTGAGGGAGTGACCTAGTGGATAGAGCACTGACCTGGAATTCAGGCGACAGGAGTTCTATTTCTGGCTCTGTCCCGGCTAGATAATCATCCCTCCCATTAGCAAAATAGGGATGATGATGGTGATCTTCCTCGTAAAGCACTTGGCAACCTGCTTCTGAAAAGCACCATACAAGAGCTAGGTATTAAGAACAGCTCTGAAAATAAAGTGTGGCTTTCAATGTGTCACTATCACTAAGAACATGAAAGAAGAATCACTTTAGCTGCACAATAGTTTCCAAGCAGTTCATTCTTTTATGTCCAGAGCTACTGAACCACGAAGGATGACAGCAGACGCTTGAGTGAGTCATTCTTAGACTGATGTTTCCACATCTCAGTTCTACAGACCACCCATCTGGTATTTTATGTAGTATTTAATCCTCTCCTTAGTTGACTTTAATACCATGTGAAGAAGGTACAGAAACCTAAGTGCAATGTTTTTAGAAACAGGGGGTTCTGGCACGGTTTTTCCAGGAGCTTGCGTCATTGCAGGCACTCTTTATACAGAAACCAAAGGAAAGTTACAGCAATATGAATTTTATTCGGAACCACCAAATTACATTGTATCTGTCCCTTTTTGATTTTGCGATGAAGCCCTTTAAGCATCCTAGCACGGGCTCCCTTATTGTCAGCCAGGGGAAATTCCAGCATTGGGAGCCAAGGTTTCTATCCAATTCTTTGCTCATTTTATGCCAATATTCTTGCCTTTGTCCTGTCATCTGTTTAGCTAGGTTGTGAGGCTGCATGGCTGCCTCAGCAACATCAGTGCTCCTCTGTCACCAGCAGGAGACCCATAACTGTGACACGCCCCAACTCCAGGACATACATATTCCTTTTCTACCAGGACTCCTAACACTTGCGTTTAGAGCAGCATCTTCCAGCTCCACCACCCGGTTTATTAGCTTGAGTTTAAACATACAGTTATTTGTTCAAGCCAGTTAGGTGCCGTTATTGCTATAAAGTAAAAGTTATTTGGCAACAGCATTTAAAACTATTGAGAAAAGCACTTAAAATGCATAAAAGCACTTCAATGATTTTATTAGAGAAAGACACGAAGGGCTTATTATAAGCACAAGACTGGAAAGGAATGGTTGATATAAGCATTATAAGATTTCATTGATATAAGCATTATAAGATAAGGTGCAGAAAGTCTTGTCACCACATCATAGCCATAGTAATGCTGATAATCCTATTGTAACACAGCAAACAGTGAAAACACATGCCACTGCCAAAAATGTAGGCCACCAAGAACACAACAGGGCATTGTTGATTCAGATCTGGACCCCTGACGCCAAAATTTGCTGATCAGGTCTCTTTCTAGAACGAACCCTCACTGGTACCACAAATCTGAGCTTCCATGAACTCAGGAGCCAAACTTTGTGGTTACGGCCACTTTCTTGTTACATTTAACATGCTTTTAAAAAAAAAAAAAGAAAGAAAAAAAAAAAGAAAAGGCAGGGAAAAATCCTGCCTCCTCCCATGGGTAAACCTATCTCCCACTAAAATCAGTGTTGAGTGTGTTTTACTGGTTTTGCCTGACTTTAGAATGTAAAAGTAAGCCAGGGTGAGGATTGTTGCATGTATGTATATGGGGTAGAGATCATTTCATCCTCTGCTCAGTACTGAGCACCTGCCAGTTCTTTATCACACCTGATAGTATGAAAGATCTTATCTCCTTATCATGGTTTCGTTTCAAGTACTCTTGAAGGATCTGCTTCTGAAGTTTTGACAGGTGTTAACTTTTTGCTTCTGAGCAATACAGAGGATGCAGTTTGTGTACAGTAACCACACATTTCAGTTTTCCACATGATTTCAGGTGGACCAACACTCTTTCCCGCCCCTCCCTCCCCCCCCACACTCCCCGGTTACTGACATGTGCCAGTTTTTCATTTTATCAAAAAATGACTGGGGTTTTTTTGTTTGGTTGCTTGTTTGTTTTTTAAATAACTGCAAACTATTTAAGATACATTTCTACAAAGAGAATATGCTCTCTGTTTACCAGGAAGTCACTACGCAGTGAGTGCTTAGTGTCATTAACAGGGACTGAAGTGAAGTGAGGAGAAAATCTGAATAAGTATAGACATTACCAAATGCTTTTTTTATTTTGCTTCAAATGTATGTCAGTGACACCCACTCAGCATTTCATGTTAAACATAGATACTAAGTTACTGGAGGAAAACCCTCTGCATGCTGAGAAATTCACATATGTTGCTGCTGAGTCGGAAGCTAAGCAGTCAACACTGCAGACATTTAGGGCTTGGCTACACTTGCAAGTTAAATCACCTCCGGGCGCCATAACTCCTGAGTGTCCACACTGGCAAAGCACGTAGAGCACCTGGACTCTGCAGCTGGAGCACTCCTGGTAATCCACCTCCATGAGAACAGAGCTTGCTGTGCCCTGGCGCCAGTGTGGATGCCCTGGTCTATTAATGCGCTCTGATCAGCCTCCAGGAAGTGTCCTGCAATGCCTGTTCTAGCCACTCTGGTCATCACTTTGAATTTTACTGCCCTGCCCTCAGGTGACCAACCATCATACCCGCCCTTTAAATTCTCTGGAAATTTTGAAAGTCCCCTTCCTGTTTGCTCAGCAAGGCATGGAGTGCTCGCCGCATCTTTCCAGATGACCATGCCTCCACCCGCCAAGCAATTCCCAGTATGGAGCAATGGCAAGGTGCTGGACCTCATCGGTGTTTGGAGGGAGGAAGCTGTCCAGTCCCAGCTGCACTCCAGCCATAGGAATTACAATACCTACGAGCAGATATTAAGGGCTATGACAGAAAGGGGCCATGACCGGGACACACTGCAGTACAGGGTTAAAGTGAAGGAGCTGCAGAACGCCTACCACAAAGCCCGCGAGGCAAACAGCCGCTCCGGTGCTGCCCCCGTGACCTGCCGGTTCTACAAAGAGCTGGATGAGATACTTGGGGGCGACCCCACCTCCACTGCGAAGAGCACCAGGGACACTTCAGAGGCTGTGGCAGCCCAGAGTGCAACAAGGCAGGAGGAGGAAAGCGGGAGCGAGGGTGCTGAGAAGAAGCGGGACCCAGAACCAGAGGATGGTCCAGCATCCATAAATGCATGCAGCCAGGAGCTGCTTTCAAGCCAGGAAGAAGGTAACCAGTCGCAGCAGACGGTGCTTTGGGAAGAACAAACAGCCAAGGAGGTGCCCGCTAAGTGGCTTTTACTTTGAGACGGGAGTTGCTGGGTGCGGACTCTTGGGGCGAGGAGGATTGCAGAAAGAATGGTTAGGGCTGTGTGCATACCTAGATGGGGAATAGGGCGTTGATGTGCTCTCACATCACAGTAATCTGCCTCAGTGATCTCATCAAAGGTCTCATGCAGAAACTGGGCAATCTACTTGCGGAGGTTCCTTGGGAGAGCTACCGTGCTCCTTGTCCCAGTAAGCCTAACATATCCACACCACTGTGCCATGAAGGGGGAGCCATTGGTGCACACAGGCAAGCTGCATAAGGGCCAGGGTGGAAGCTGCATCGTTACAGAAAACCCTCCTTTGCTTCCCAGGTCACCCTCAGCAGAGATATCTTCCAGGACGAAGCCATCCTGTTGAAAATGTGGGAACAGTGTTGAGTATAAGGGCCCCCTGCAGCTGTTGGTTCTCTCCAAGACACAGGACCCCAGAGGACAGTATGGCCCTGGAACAATCAGTCCCCCTTGGCCCCTGTGGTTACTCACCTTTTCGGGACTCTTGTGGGTTATGTGCACTCACCTTGGGACAGACAGTTTGTGCTATTGTGTGCACTGTGCTTGTCTTTAAGTTTGGCAGAATCATTCCTCTGTCTAGTGTTAACAATGCTGCCTCTGTTAAATGTTGCATTTTGGCTTTACAGATGCAACCTTGAGATCCCAGCCGTCCTTGTTATCAATGGCCGAAATCCTGCAAAGACTCAGGAAGCAGCCACTAAGAAGCAAGAAAGACTTTCTGCATGAAGTCATGCAGCAGTCCCTTACTGAAAATCAAAAACTACAGAAGTGGTGGGAGACCGAAAGGAGGGTCCACCAGGAGAATGCGGATCACCAGCAACAAACCAAGGAGCGGCTCCTAAGCATTATGGAGCACCAAGTGGTTTCTATGCAGGCACTCATAGCTCTGCATACAGAGTAGATCCGTGCCTGCCCACCCCTACAGCCCTTGTCGCAAAACTCTTTCCCTTGCACCCCCATGTCACCGCCAACCCAGTTTCCCGAACATCCTGTTTCTTATAACCACCAGCTGCCTCCAACACCTGTAGCTTCACCGCCCAGCCCTGCAAACTACAATCCTTACCCACTGCACTCAACCCCCATCACCATGCAGTGCAGCACTCATTGCACAGCAGTCCAGACAAGGAAGGCTGAATATGATAACAGGACATACGCAAATCTGTGATTGTTCCATTCCCACCCTGCCCCCTTCCCTCCTCCCACACAGCACAGATTGTCATGCCATGTGTGTTTCTCCAGCAGTTGGGTTTCTTTTCAGTAAATTAGTTTTTGGCTTTGGAAACATTCTTTATTGCATTAAGTAAAAGATAGCATAGCCCATGCAAGCAACAGGCACTGCTAGTCAGTGCATCATATGTAGCCAACACAGATGCCTACTAGCATTAGAACCACTACACTTCACTCCCATGCAGGGCACCAAACACTACTGGTGGCTTTTAGCATCGAATTGCTCAAGGCATCCCTAATCCTTATGGCCCCGTGCTGTACGCGCTAATAGCCCTGGTCTCTGGCTGTTGAAATTCAGCAGTCCATACCTGAGTGAAGCTTTCACCCTTCCCTTCACAAATGTTATGGAGTGTACAACACTCTGCTATAACCGTAGGGACGTTATTGGCCAGGTCCAGCTTCTCATACAGACAGTGCCAGCGGCCCTTTAAATGGCCAAAAGCACATTCAACAGTCATTCTGCACCGACTCAGCCTGTTGTTGAACTGCTCCTTGCTGCTGTCAAGGCTCCCTGTGTATGAGCCATGGCATTAAACTTGGAGGCGAGGCCTCCAAGTATCACAATGGGCATTTTGACTCCCCCTAAGGTGATCTTCTGATCTGAGAAGAAAGTCCCTGCTTGCAACTTTCTGAACAGGCCAGTGTTCCAAAAGATGTGTGCGTCATGCACCTTTCCAGACCAGCCTGTGTTAATGTCCGTGAAATGCCCATGGTGATCCACAAGTGCCTGGAGAACCATCGAGAAATACCCCTTCCGATTTATCTACTGGGAGGCTAGGTTGGCTGGTGCCAGAATTTGAATATGCGTGCCATCTATCGCCCCTCTGCAGTTAGGGAAACCCCTTTGTGCAAAGCCAGCCACAATGTCACACATGTTGCCCAGAGTCACGGTTCTTCTGAGCAGGATGCAATTAATGGCCCTGCACACTTGCATCAACACAATTCCAATGGAAGACTTGCCCATTCCAAACTAGTTAGCGACTGATCGGTAGCTGTCTGGAGTAGCCAGCTTCCAGATTGCAATCGCCACATGCTTTTCCACCAGCAGGGCAGATCTCAATTTCGTGTCATTGCGCCACGGGGTGAGGATGAGCTCAGCACACAGTCCCATAAAAGTGGCTTTCCTCATCCGAAAGCTCTGCAGCCGCTGCTCATCATCCCAGACTTGCAGAACGATGTGATCCCACCATTCACTGCTTCCCCCCCCCCCCGACCCCAAAAGCAGCATTCCACGGTGGTGAGCATGTCCATGAATGCCACAAGCAATCTCGTGTCATATGTGTTATGCGTGTCAACATCATCATTGGATCCTCACGGTCACTTTGTAGCTTAAGGAGTAACTTAACTGCAGTTTGTGACGTGCTGGCGAGACCCATCAGTATATTCCTCACAAGTTCGGGCTCCAGTCCTGCAGACAGAAAGGGAAGACAGAGCGTGCAGTACAAAAAATGCTGAAAGATGGCTCCAAATGTGGGTGGAAGCACAGGGATTGCTGGGATGCGAAGCGATGCATCACAGGGCATTGGGACAGGACCCAGGATGCCCCGCGTCCCCCCCCTTCCCACAAGCCTCACAGCCAGAATGGGAAGAGGTGCTCTGTGGGATAGCTGCCCATAATGCACCATTCCCAATGCTGCTCCAAGTGCTGCAAAAGTGGCCACGTCAGTGCGCTTGCAGCTGACAGTGTGAACACAGGGCAGCGCTTTCCCTGCTGCTCTCTCCGAGGACTGGTTTAGCTCCCGGAGCGCTACATCTGCAAGTGTAGCCATAGCCTTATAAAAGTACGTGACTCTCCTAGGGAGCATTGCTTGACCCTCAAAGTATCTCCACAGAAATGTCCTGGGTTTGTTTGGTTTTGTTTCTATTTCATTTTGAAAATATGTTGTCACCTTAAGTAAACACTGTGGAACCAACAAAGCAGGACTGGCTAACTAAGCCTTTAGAGGGACTTAACCAAGATAAAGCCAGAGGTGGACACTTGTGCTTGGTCCTTCCAGTATGCTTGTGGCCAACTTTGAGTGTTCGGCTGAAAAACATAACCTGCATATGAAGAAGAGTGGCTATTTTGCTACTAAAGCACCTGGGGAAGGAGCATGAGTATTGGGGGGGAGGGGATAACTTTCCCTAATGCTTACGATCCATGTACTCACTGAAAGCAAATGGGGAATTAACACCAAAGAGGGATTACAGGAAAAGAAGAAACAAGACTGAAAGGAACAAGGATAACGAGCTCTTAGTCACCTATAAGCATGACTGCTGGCACCCCAACGCTTAGCAAGAATTGCTTCATGTTCTGCAGCTTCCCTATCAGTGCAATCTCCCTTTCTGCATTTCTCAGAATAGAACCACCTTAGGGTAAAACAAAAAATACAATGGTATGGCAAGAAATCCTCTCAACACTACAAGCAGAAGATAATGTGTTTAAAAAAGGGCAAGGGTTGAGGTAAGGGAGCATACATGCCAATATAACATTGACTTACATGCTTCTCTAGCAGCATTCCACAACTTATCAGTAGTGCCTTTCTCTCTACAAGGCATCAGCCACTGGCCCTTAAACCTTTTTTACTCAGCGTTAAAGCTGGTTGAAAAATCTGACAGAACAATTTTCTGTAGGAAAACAGAGTTTCATCAAAATCAAAGCATGTTGAAGGAACGTGCCAATTTTGGCCAAATTTTCAATGTGAGAAAGTAAAAAGAATCATTTCTAATTTCCTCTTTTGATACTGTCAAAATATTTAACTTGGCTATTGTTTTGATTAATTTGGTATCAATGTTATAATATTGCATATTTCAATATATAATCAAATCTTAAATAAAATGTTGTGACATCATGAAAACCAGATGTTTTGATGTTTCTCAGAATTATTGTTTTGGAGTTTCTGTTCTAAATTGGTACAAAGTAAAAATTTCCTGCAGAACAAAACAAATTTCAAGCATTGGAATTGCCTGCAGAATGGAAATTCTATTTTCTTACCAGCTCTACCCACAGGAGGTTTACTATCATTGAATCATAGAAGATTAGAGCTGGAAGAGTCTAGTCCAATCCCTTGCTCAAAGCAGGGCCAACCCCAACTAAACCTAGGGGGAAAAGATGCCAGGTTGGGAACTGAGGACAGTACTATGGCTAGAGGATTTTAGAGTTGCCAATTGCATGTTAAATTCACTTTTAAAAATATGTAAAGAACATTAAGAAACCCAGTAGGTCTGACCCTAGAGGAATGGTTAAAAAACAAAAACTTTGGGAGGTTATGAAAAAATTAATGTCCCAATAATGTACTCAGCAAAACAGACAGAAAACAAATACTTAGCTATTTGGTTACCATTTATTTAATACTCCAACAAAACACATTCACCTGGAAAAAAACCAGAACATCTGTCCAATTTTTTTTTTAATATTAACATTTGGTAGAAATGCCTGATTTGATGAGAGTAATCAGAAGTTTTACTCATTTTAGTTAAAATCAGCAGAAATAACATATCCTGGATAGCACAGAGGCTTACTCAGCAATATGGTAAAGCTGTTAAACAGAAAGAAAAGGAGTACTTGTGGCACCTTAGAGACTAACAAATTTATTAGAGCATAAGCTTTCCTGAGCTACAGCTCACTTCATGGGATGCATTTGGTGGAAAAAACAGAGGGGAGATTTATATATATTCTGATGCAGAATTTTCCTTATATGAAATTTCTATTGCAAGAATGCCTTAGCATATGTACAGTGAAACCACAAACAATATTATAAACATGATTTTGACAATTTTATTGTAAACCATTTTACAACAAAATTATTGGTTTTGTCCATATTGTACAGTCGCCCAACATTATGACTAAACATGGACTAGATTTCCAGTTAAGTATGTGAAAATATCTGCCTGATGTATCAGATATCTGTGCACATACATTAAATGCACAGAGATTTGCATGTGTCTAATTGAAAATCTGGTCTAGCAAAATCAGAGACACAAAGATCAGTGTAACTAAGGGAAAAGAAGATTAAAAACACAAATCAAACGAGCAACATACTCTTGTCAGTAAAGAGGAGATAAGCAGGGCATATCAACTGAACGGAATCAATGCAACACACATGGACTTCTCAGAGCTCCACTAGGGACCCTCTAATCTTTGTCTATATTAGCACTTTTTACTTGCCGCTGACAATAGGTAACAGAAGAGGGTGACGCTGAAGTAGCGCTGCAATTTAACTGCGAGTACAAATAGGACTAAGCAACATTTAGGATCTGCTGCACCCCCCAAAAAAGGAGAAAAGCTGAAGTGAAAGCAGAGAACATTTTGAAAAGAAATTAAGACGTGGCACTAACAAGCCCAGTGCCAGGCAGTACCTTGACCACGCTGCTTCTGTGCTATGCAAATCTTTCCCCAGCCGTCATCTGTTGTGTTTTGGTTGTAACCTCTTTAGGGCAAGAGCTGTATCTTCCTACATGTCTGTACTGTGCCGAGCACAATTTGGGTTCTACTGTAACAGAAATATACAGGGAGCACAGCTGGGAGCAGGAAGGTGCCATTTTTACCCAGTCACTCTCTAAAGTCGAGCTGCACTTTGACAAAAAGATTGCAGCACATTCACTTACATTCTTTTTACATTTCTGGCCTAAAGGTTCCTTTAAAAGGACAAAATCTGTGTGCTCAGGGCTAGACTATCCCATTAGGAACATAGGGACGCTGCCATGCCAAGTCAGACCTGTGGTGCAGATTGTCATGAGAAGCACCAGATGCTTCAGAAGAAAGTGCAAGCAACTTCGTCTTGGAGTATTACCAGTAGGGTGACCAGACATCCCCATACTATTGGGACCATTCCACTATTAGGGGCTTTGTCTTACATAGGCAACTATTACCCCCTCCCATCCCAATTTTTCACACTTGCTATCTGGTCATCCTAACTATAAGAGCCTTCCCATTGAGGAAGTTTCTTCCTAACTCCCCCACCTCCCATCAGTTAATGGTTGGCTTGTGCCCTGAAGCATGAAGGTCCAGGACCGTTTTATCCTGTCCAATGTAACTGTGGATGTTTCTGACATAAATATCTAATCCTTTCCCCCCTTCTTGCATGCCGTCCTGCTCAGCGTCTGACATTTGTCATCAGCAGGGGGGTTGCAAATTTGCATGACCACGCTAAACAGGTAACGGGGAAGAACTGAGCACTTACTAAGAACCTCAGGGCTCTCTCCCTTTGAATCAGATCAGGGCCATTTTCACTGTGAAATCTCAAAAGCCACCAACACAGAAATGAGCGAAAGCCAGAATGCACTGGATGACACAGCCCTCGGCTTTTAGAAAATGCTTGAGGTCCGAAAACGCTCGAGCACGGTACCCTATTCCTGAACAGCCCAGCTCGGGCTCTGCAAGCTCAGGCCTGGCCCTGGAACTCCTCAATCAGCACTGAAAGCGGGGTGTCCCCCACTGAATGGCAGCCGAGAGCACTGGAAACCCCATGGCAGCGAGTGAGAACCCAGAGCCAGCACCGGATTGACCCCGGCCCGCCCGCCTCGTCCCCGCCTGCGGGGCATAAGCTCGGCGCTGCCCCCTCCTGGGGCTCCTGCTGCTGCAGGGCGGGCTCGGCGGGCAGCCCAGGCTCCTCTCCCACCTGCGGTGCGCGGCCTCCCCGCCCCTCCCCCTCGCCCTCGCCCTCGCGCTGCCATCGCTCGGTGACACTGTCACACCCCCCCCGCGACCCAGCCCCGGCCCTGCACCCCCCCGCGACCCAGCCCGACCCTGCACCCCCCTCACACCCCCCCCCCAGACCCAGCCCCGGCCCTGCACCCCCCTCACACCCCCCCGAGACCCAGCCCCGGCCCTGCACCCCCCTCACACCCCCCCGCGACCCAGCCCCGGCCCTGCACCCCCCTCACACCCCCCCCGCGACCCAGCCCCGGCCCTGCACCCCCCTCACACCCCCCCGAGACCCAGCCCCGACCCCTGCACCCCCTCACCCCCCCCGCGACCCAGCCCCGGCCCTGCACCCCCCTCACACCCCCCCCGCGACCCAGCCCGGCCCTGCACCCCCCTCACACCCCCCCCGCGACCCAGCCCCGACCCCTGCACCCCCCTCACACACACCCCGCAACCCAGCCCCGCCTGCACCCCCTCACACACCCCCACGACCCAGCCCCGACCTGTGCACCCCCTTACACACACCCCCCCGCGACCCAGCCCCGGCCCTGCACCCCCTCACACACCCCCCCCGCGACCCAGCCCCGGCCCTGCACCCCCCTCACACCCCCCCCCGCGACCCAGCCCCGGCCCTGCACCCCCTCACACCCCCCCCGCGACCCAGCCCCGGCCCTGCACCCCCTCACACACACCCCCCGCGACCCAGCCCCGACCTGCACCCCCCTCACACCCCCCCCGCAACCCCAGCCCCGGCCCTGCACCCCCCTCACACCCCCCCCCGCGACCCAGCCCCGGCCCTGCACCCCCCTCACCCCCCCCCGCGACCCAGCCCCGGCCCTGCACCCCCCTCACACCCCCCCCGCGACCCAGCCCCGGCCCTGCACCCCCCTCACCCCCCCCCCCGCGACCCAGCCCCGGCCCTGCACCCCCCTCACACCCCCCCGCGACCCAGCCCCGACCCCTGCACCCCCCTCACACACACCCCGCAACCCCAGCCCCGGCCCTGCACCCCCTCACACACCCCCCCACGACCCAGCCCCGACCTGTGCACCCCCTTACACACACCCCCCCGCGACCCAGCCCCGGCCCTGCACCCCCCTCACACCCCCCCCGCGACCCAGCCCCGGCCCTGCACCCCCCTCACACCCCCCCCCGCGACCCAGCCCCGGCCCTGCACCCCCTTACACACACCCCCCCGCGACCCAGCCCCGGCCCTGCACCCCCCTCACACCCCCCCCGCGACCCAGCCCCGGCCCTGCACCCCCTCACACCCCCCCGCGACCCAGCCCCGGCCCTGCACCCCCCTCACACCCCCCCGCGACCCAGCCCGACCCCTGCACCCCCCTCACACACACCCCGCAACCCCAGCCCCGGCCCTGCACCCCCTCACACACCCCCCCACGACCCAGCCCCGACCTGTGCACCCCCTTACACACACCCCCCCGCGACCCAGCCCCGGCCCTGCACCCCCCTCACACCCCCCCCGCGACCCAGCCCCGGCCCTGCACCCCCTCACACCCCCCCCCGCGACCCAGCCCCGGCCCTGCACCCCCTTACACACACCCCCCCGCGACCCAGCCCCGGCCCTGCACCCCCCTCACACCCCCCCCGCGACCCAGCCCCGGCCCTGCACCCCCCTCACACCCCCCCGCGACCCAGCCCCGGCCCTGCACCCCCCTCACACCCCCCGCGACCCAGCCCGACCCTGCACCCCCCTCACACCCCCCCGCGACCCAGCCCGACCCTGCACCCCCCTCACACCCCCCCCGCGACCCAGCCCCGACCCCTGCACCCCCCCCGCGACCCAGCCCCGACCCCTGCACCCCCCTCACACACACCCCGCAACCCCAGCCCCGGCCCTGCACCCCCTCACACACCCCCCCACGACCCAGCCCCGACCTGTGCACCCCCTTACACACACCCCCCCGCGACCCCAGCCCCGACCCCTGCACCCCCTCACACCCCCCCCATGACCCAGCCCCGACCCGTGCACCCCCTTACACACACCCCCCCGCGACCCCAGCCCCTACCCCTGCACCCCCTCACACACACACCCCCACCCAGCCCCGATTCCCGCACCCCTTCACACCCCCCAGCCATGACCCCTGCACCCCCAAAGCCCATGCTTTGACTCCTGCACCCCCCCACCACATTCCTACCCCTATTCCGAGCACCAAAAGGGAGCTCCTGCATACACACCCCCAGATTCCCACCTGTACCCCTCACACCAAATGGGAGCTTCCCTAGGTAAGCGCTCCACACCCTAACCTCCTGCCCCAACCCTGAGCCCCCTCCCTCACCCTAGATCCTGGCCAGACCCTGCACCCCAGCCTGCTCCTGCACCCTAACCCCCTCCGAGACCCTTCACCCCCAGTCCTGTGCTCAGGGCACTCCCACCCTCAGCTCAGTGCAGAGAGAGATGAAGAGAATGGGCTAGACGAGGGAGAAGGTAGGTTCCCACTCTATGTGGGCAGGGGCAGGGGGGATCCTGTTTACCCTCTCCCCCGCCCTGCTGCGCTTGCAGTTTACCCCCGGCACCTCCCTTGCTCCAGGAACCAACCCTAGCTTCCGCCCTGCTGTGCTTTAGCCTCTGGCCCCTGCCTTGCTCCAGCTGGGGACCAATCCTTCCCCCTCACCATGCCCCACTGTCAGGGTGGATAAAAGTCAACTAGTTAAAAACAAATAGATTTTTTTTAATTTAAATCGGATTTGAGGAAAACATCTATATAAATATAATGTATCTTAATTAAAAACCTATGTCTCATCATGGAATAGGGATTATAAATTCTAATTCTATAGTATGAGACAATATCTTCATGTAATGCTTAAGAAAACTTTCGTAAATGAGTTCTAGTAGTTCGTGGATTAGGGACCCAATTTTATGGGATTCCACAGGCTTCTGTATAGATTATTTAGGTTAATCTTTCTATCTACCCAATGGCATTCCGTGCTCAGTCTGGAAGATACCATCAGAGATGCTTAGTTTTGCAGTTCTCAAACTGCGGATTTGTGTCTCCAGAGGTAATATGCTTATTAACAGCAAAAATGTTTTAAATAAATATACAGAGGTGAGAAATAACAGACTTCAACTCTATTGTCCCTCTGCAAATTTGTGTACACAGAGTCAATCCCTTGCCTCTTTAAAAGTGAAAAGTTTCAAAAAGTTCAATGTATAGAAGATTATTGGGGGCGGAATAGATCTGGACAAGGAGAAGAAGTCTGGAGATAAATGTGAGAAGCGAGGGACATATGCTTTTTTGATAAAATGTTTGCTGTTGAAGAAAAAAAATCTGGCATACTTAACGTTGTTTTAGTTAAATAAAACAATATAAATGTCTGGTGATGTTCTCCTCCTAATACAGCTTGGCAAGAAAGTCCTCCAAATATTAATGATTAACCTGTTGAATTGCAGCTAGTTCACCTCCCAATGACTTCATAAATATCTGCTTCAATTATCTTTGATAAATGAAATAACCAAACAATCATTCATTTTCTGAAATAGCTGTCAAGCTCATCTGAAAAGTATTCAAAATAAATCACTGTTTAAAAATGTATAGTGTGTACCTTCTAAAAATGAAACCTACATCTATCTCTGAGTTCTGAAGAATATGTATTAAGGTTATAACAACCAACAAGAATGCACTTTTATGTAGAAAATCATGATTAAATTGAATCTTCCTGACTATGCTCTTGCCCCTGGCCCCTTCATTCCCCAGAGGGGGGCCCACAGATATGTTTGGCCCCAGGCCCACAAAAAGTTCATCCGGCCCTGCACAGAGTGCTCACTGACTTCACCTAGAATTTTGAGTGCTTAGTGTCTTTGAAAAACCAAGCCTTTTTCCCCCTTCTAAGCATGCATGAGAAAACCACAGAAAATGCCAGTCAGCCCTCAAAGCTGAAGTCTGGCTTTCTGAGGGTTTACTGTCACTCTTATCAACAGTGAAGATCTAGGTACTGAAGTCCTCTATCCAAACAGACACATGTACAAGCAACCTCACACTCTTCCGTCAATGTGTCAGAACCTGACTTGGAATTACTGGAGAAAACAGTTCAGGCTCCACACCTGTTCACTCTGTCATCTCTCTAACAAGAGAGCCAGTGATTCACCAATTGTGGTGCTGATTAAGATACCTGCTGACTGGGTATTGGAGTGAGACCAACTCATTTAGGTACAAAGCATCAGCCAGTCTAGCTAGTTTTTGAGCACCTAAAACCACGAAAGCCACATTCCCTACACCAGAATTTACAATCTGGGTAAGCCAAGACCCAAGAGAAGTAGGATTATTACAGAGAGAAGGTTCTCATGTCCACACACATGTAGTTTATATTCATTTTGAATAAATTTCCCCATCCCACATCCAACCTATAGCCCTGAACTGTTCACCCCAACCCACTGCTCTTCTCTTAGCCTGAATTCCCCCTTTCTGGCCATGAAAATGTTATCAGAAAGCAGCAGCCAAAAGGCATGCACTCTCGATCTTTCCCTTGTGTTCAGGGCCACCCCCAGGGAACTGGGTAGAAGAAACTGGTTAAAAGATAGGAAAGAAAGGGTAGGTATAAATGGAGTTTTCAGAAAGGAGAGAGGTAAATATTGGTGTCCCCCAGGGGTCAGTTCTGAGACCAGACCTATTCATAAATGTTGTGGAAAAAGGGGTAAACAGTGAAGTGGCAAAAATTGCCGATGCAAAATTACTAAAGATACTTAAGACCCAAGCAGACCGCAAAGAGCTACAAAAGGATTTCTCAAAACTGGGTGACCGGGCAACAAAATGGCAGATGAAATTTAATGTTAATAAATGCAAAGTAATGCACATTGGAAAGCAAAGCATAATCCCAACTATACATATAAAATGATGGGGTCTAAATTAGCTGTTACCACTCAAGAAAGATCTTGGAGTCATTGTGGATACTTCTCTGAAAACATCCACTCAATGTGCAGCAGCAGTCAAAAAAGCGAACGGAATGCTGGGAATTATTAAGAAAGGGATAAATAATCAGGCAAATATCATGTTACCTCTATATAAATCCGTGGTATGCCCACATCTTGAATAGAGTGTGCAGATTTGGTTGCCCCATCTCAAAAAAAGTTATATTGGAATTGGAAAAGGTTCAGAAAAGAGCAACAAAAATGATTGGGGTGTGGAATGGCTTCCGTATGAGCAGAGATGAATAAGACTGGGACTTTTAAGCTGGAAAAAGAGACTGCCAAGGGGAGATATGATTGAGGTCTATAAAATCATGACTGGTGTAGAGAAAGTAGATAAGGAAGTGTTGTTTACTCCTTCTTATAACACAAAAACTAGGAGTCACCAAATGAAATTAATAGGCAGTAGGTTTAAAACAAATAAAAGGAAGTATTTCTTACACAATGCACAGTCAACCTGTGGAACTCCTTGCCAGAAGATGTTGTGACAGCCAAGTCCATAACAGGGCTCAAAAAAGAACTAGATATATTCATGGAGGATAGGTCCATCAATGGCTATTAGCCAGGATGGACAGAAATGGTGTCCCTAGCCTCTGTTTGCCAGAAACTTTGAATGAGTGACAGGGGATGGATCACTTGATGATTACCTGTTCTGTTCATCCCCTATGGGGAACCTGGCACTGGCCACTGTCAGAAGACAGGATACTGGGCTAGATGGACCTTTGGTCTGACCCAGTAGGACCATTCTTATGTAAGTAGGAGGCATCCAAAAAGGTCACTGATTTTTGCTCAATGAACTAGATTTAAACCAGCAGACTAAAGGGAAAGGAATCTCTAAGCCATTACTAATCCCCTGTGTGACAGGATGCTCCACTCACTGCTAGGATGGCACCTCCTCCTGGTCAATAGCTCACAAGGTCAACAACTGTTGCATGCTGTCTCTCAGCCTCTCTCTGTGGGTCTGCAGCTCCTCTCTCACTATGTGAGCAGCTGCTGCCTCTTTGTGATTCAGCTCTCCAGCCAGGTCACTATCTCTGTTGTCCATTTCCAGGGTATCAAAGTCTTCCTTCAGCAATCCTGGGTAGTCTTCCCATTCGTGGCCATATAGTGCCACTCCCTCAGTGGCTGGCAGGAGCACCCGAGCCCTACCTCTACTCCACATTTCAGTTCAGGGAACCTCTGGCCAGCAATCAAGACTTGTTCCTTGAGCTTTGTCCTACCCTCCTGGCTTCTCCCTCTCTGGGTTTGCCAGCCGAAATGCACCTGCCTTCTCCTAGGGAGTGACTGCAGACTTTCCCACTCAGAGAGCATCTGTTGCCAGTTTCCTGGCTTTGTAGCCCCCGCCTCTTCTTGCACACCTGAACATGCTTTCAATCAATTCTCTGCTTCCTGGCTCTTCAACCAGGTGCAGCCTGTGGAGTTAATAGGCCTGCTTGGCTACCTTAACCCCTTCCAGTCCTCTGTGGGGTGGACACCCCATCACATCCTGATACATTGCTCCCCTCTACCCACCAAAAAACCTTCACATGCCTTCTTATCTGGACTATAGCTAGAGCCATGAACATTAATAATTGTTTCTATTTCAGAGGTGCCTATGGACCCCAGTCCTGGACCAGGACCTGACTGTGCTAGGTGCTGTACAAATTCAGAACAAAAAGATGGCCTCTACTGAAAAATGCTTACACTCCAAGTAGGAGATTAGAGGCCAACATGTGGGTGCAGGCAGATGGCAATGTCCGCAGCACAGGTTCATTTGGAAAAGTTACAGCAACTATCCTTTTGGAGAGTCACCCATCATCGGCTTGTGCTTGTGCACTTCAATTACTGACAGCTTCAAACCAAGTGTACCTCCTCATTTTCTACCTTTGACGCCACAGATTTCCCATGGCATAGTGTTTGAGTTTTATACTCTTTTCAGCACAAGGATAAAGAAGGTGGCACAAAAGGTAAGAGAGTGCAACCTGCCTGTCTATTAATAGTAGAGTTAGGAGCACAGGAAGTGAAACCAGATATTATAGGGATAACAGAAACGTGGTGGAATAGTAGTCATGACTGGACTACAGATAGTGAAGGGTATGTGCTGTTCAGGAAAGACAGAAAAAAGGTAAAGGTGGTGGAGTAGCACTAGATATTAATGATGAGGTAGACTGTAAAGAAATTAGAAGTGATGGAATGGATCAGACAGAGTCTGCTTGAGCCAAAATCACTTTGGGGAAGAAAGCTACTAGAGGTTCCCCAATGTAAGTGCTTGGGGTATGCTACAGACTCCCAGGATCTGCTTTGGATATGGATAGAGACCTCTAATATTTTTAAGGCAATAAATACTACTGGGAATTGTGTGATTTTGGGAGACTTTAACTTCCCAGGTATAGATTAGAGGACAAGTGCTACTAATAATAGTAGGGTTCAGATTTTCTTGGATGTGGTTGCTGACAGATTCCTTCACCAAACAGTCACTGAACCAACAAGAGGGGATGCCATTTAGATTTGGTATTGGTGAGTAGTGAGAACCTCATAGAAGAACTGGTTATAGGGGACAACCTTGGCTCGAGTGATCATGTGCTAATTCAGTTTAAACTAAATGGAAGGATAAACAAAAATAAGTCTTCAACTAGGGTCCTTGATTTCAAAAGGGCAAGCTTAAAAAAAATAAGGGAATTAGTTAGCACTGGACTGGACTGAAGAACTCAAGGATCTGAATGTGGAGGAGGCTTGCAATTACTTTAAGTCAAAGTTGCAGAAAATATCTGAAGCCTGCATCCCAAGCAAGGGGAAAAAAATTGTAGAGAAGGGTTGCAGACCAACCTGGATGAGCAAGCATCTTAAACAAGTTATTAAGAGAAAGCAGAACGCCTACAAGGAATGGAAGATGGGATGGATCAGCAAGGAAAGCTACCTCTTGGAGGTCATAAATTGTGAAATACTAAAAGCCAAGCGGAGTTGGAACTTGCAAAGGGAATTAAAACCAATAGTAAAAGGTTTTATAGCAATATAAATAAAAAGAACACAAGGAAAAAAGAAGTGGGACTGCTAACCACTGAGGATGGGGTGGAGACTAAAGATAATCTAGGCATAGCTCAACACCTAAACCAGTGGTTCCCAAATTTGTTCCGCCGCTTGTGCAGAGAAAGCCCCTGGCGGGCCGGGCAGGTTTGTTTACCTGCCGCGTCTGCAGGTTCAGCCGATTGCGCTCCCAGTGGCCATGGTTCGCTGCTCCAGGCCAATGGGAGCTGCTGGAAGCGGCGGCCAGTATGTCCCTCAGCCCGCGCCACTTCCAGCAGCTCCCATTGGCCTGGAGCAGCGAACCGCAGCCACTGGGAGCTGCAGGCGGAACAAGTTTGGGAACCACTGACCTAAACAAATACTTTGCCTCAGTTTTTAATAAGGCTAATGAAGAGTTACAGGTAGTGGCAGGATGGCTAATGGGAATGAGGATCTGGAGGTAGAAATTACCACATCTGAGGTGGAAGTTAAACTCAAACAATTTAATGGGACTAAATCAGGGGCCCCGGATAATCTCCATCCAACAATATTAAAGGAACTTGCACATGAAATTGCAAGTTCAGTAGCAAGGCTTTTTAATTAATCTGTAAACTTGGGGGTTGTACCCTATGACTGGAGAATTGCTAATATAGTTCCTATTTTTAAGAAAGGGAAAAAAAGTGATCCACGACAGTACAGGCCTGTTAGTTTGATCTCAATTGTATGCAAGGTCCTGGAACAAATTTTGAAAGAGAAAGTAGTTGAGGACATAAGGGTGAACAGTAATTCAGATAAAATACCACATGGTTTTACAAAAAGTAGATCATGCCAGACCAACCGGACCTTCTTCTTTGAGAAGATAACTGATTTTTTTTAGACAAAGGAAATACAGCAGATTTAATCTACCTGGACTTCAGTAAGGCAGTTGACAGTTCCATATGTGAAATTATTACTTAAATTGGAGAAGATGGGGATTAATATGAGAACTGAAAGTTGGGTAAGGAATTGGTTAAAGGGGAGACTACAACAGGTCATACTGAAAGGAGAACTGTCAGACTGGAGGCAGTTTACTATTGGAGTTCCTCAGGGACTGGTTTTGGGACCAATCTCATTTAACATTTTTATTATTAACCTTGGCATAAAAAGTGTTTGTGTGCTAATAAAATTTGCAGATGACACAAAGTTGGGAAGTATTGCCAATATCCTGTTCATCCTCCACCTCTGAGGAAAGAAGCCTCTCCTCCTCTCTATCAGCTGCTGGCTGTTCCAGCCATCCCTGTTCTGGCACCACAGCAGCTCCTGATGAGTAAAGAGCATAATGGCAGCACCTCTCTGGCAGAATGTATTTTCCGTGGAGAAAAAAAATCTGCGGGGGACATGAATTCTGCATGTGCAGAGTCGCACAGAATTCCCTCAGGAGTAATTATACAAGGCACTGGTGAGACCTCATCTGGCATACTGTGTGCAATTCTAGTCTCCAATGTGTAAGATTAATTCAAGCTGCAACAGGTGCAGAGAAGGGCTACTAGGATGATCCAAGGAATGGAAAACCTACCTTATGAGAGGAGACTCAAAGAGCTTGGCTTGCTTAGCCTAAGCTAAAGACGGCTGAGGAGAGATATGATTGCTCTCTATAAATACATCAAAGGGATAAATACCAGGGAGAGAGAGAGAAATTATTTAATGTGGACACAAGAACAAATGGATGTAAACTGGCCATCAACAAGTTTAGTTGAAATTAGATGATGTTTTCTAACTATCAGAGGAGTGAAGTTCTGGAACAGCCTTTCAAGGAGAACATGGGGGTGGGGGGACCTTACTGGCTTCAAGACTGAGCTTGATATCTTTACGGAGGAGAGGTGTGATGAGACTGCCTACAATGGCATGTAGCTGATCTGTAGCTGCTAGTAGCA
Source organism: Dermochelys coriacea (assembly GCF_009764565.3). Lineage (NCBI taxonomy): Eukaryota > Metazoa > Chordata > Testudines > Dermochelyidae > Dermochelys > Dermochelys coriacea. The sequence continues at coordinate 187,167,736 of NC_050069.1, read as the reverse complement.
TATATTGCCAGTGGCCATTGATGGGACACTAGATGGGGAGGGCTCTGAGTTACTACAGAGAATTCTTTTCCAGGTGTCTGGCTAGTGGGTCTTGCTGACATGCTCAGGGTCTAACTGATTGCCATATTTGGGGTTGGGAAGGAATTTTCCCCCTGGTCAAATTGGCAGAGACCCTGGGTTTTTTTTTTTTTTGCCTTCCCCTGCAGCATGGGGCATGGGCCACTTGCAGGTTTAAACTAGTGTAAATGGTGGATTCTCTATAATATGAAGTCTTTAAATCATGATTTGAGGACTTCAGTAACTCAGCCAGAGATTATGGGTCTATTGCAGGAGTGAGTGGGTGAGGTTCTATCACCTGCAATGTGTAGGACGTGTGACAAAGCTCTGTCCTTGCCTCCGGGGGTCCCGCGTTTCCTGGCAGATTTCGCTAGCCTCAGAGGCTCACTGTGATGCTCCACCTAACCCTTCTTTCTCTAGAGACAAGGGTCACAGTCTACTGAGCCATTTTCATCATAAGCCAGCGAGGGAGGTGAGGAGAAGTTATCCTTCCTTGCACAGTCTCTGTTGTCTCCCAGTCTCAGTGATTAAATGGGGCAAAGGTGGGAGAGGAAGCCTGGGCTCACCCTCTACTCCAGGCTCCAGCCCAGGAATCCTAATAGTATCAGCTATGGTAGCTGACCTTTTAGAAACATGGCATGTACAATTCCCTGGGCTACTTGCCCCACAGCAGCCCTCACTTCCTCAAGCTCCACTTCACCCTTACCTCAGGGCCTCCTTCCTTGTGCCTGATATGGTGTGTACTACTCAGCCTCTCCAACAGCGCAACTTCTTCCCACAGCTCCTGACATGCACGCCCACCTGACTAACTGGGAGGCTTTTAACTAGTTTCAGCCAGCCCCTATTGGCTTCAGACGTCTCATTCAACCTAGCCTTCTCCCTGCCTTCTGGAAAGTTCTTAATTGGCCCCAGGTGTCTTAATTGACCTGGAGCAGCTGCCATTTCACTTATCCTGGTGCCAGGGATTTGTTTAGCCTGGAGCGAATCTCTCTCTCCCTCCCACTGCTCTTCTACAGCCTTCTAGCTTGGAGGGAGGTGGGAAATTGCTACTCCTGCTGCTACTAGGCCCTAAGCTCTCCCTGCTCCCCTGGCTGGGCCAGACAACCCCCATTCTCTGCTACTTGGCTGCTGGACCCCCCACTCTTAGGTGCTGCTACTGCTGCAACTGCAGTCCCGGGGGGGGGGGCTGCTAGCCCACTCCCCAGAGAGGAGGAGTGAGGGACCCCAGCCACTGCTGTTCTGGACACCACCACCAGCACCACCACCTGAGAGGGGTCCTTTCTGCCTGCCTGGACTACCACCTGGAGTTCCTGCAGCTGCTGCTGCTGCAGAGGCCGCTGCCTGGAGCTGCTGAAGCCCGAGGAGGAGAAGAAGAGGATCATCTGCCAGTGGGGCAGCACCTAGAGACTTTGCAGACCACCGTGGAGGGGGCCCTAAGACTGAGTAATTTTCAAACTGTGCTCTTGTGGTGGGGGTTTTGACTGTGTTTATAGGGACACAAGGGGTGTGGTGTGGAGCTGCCCCCCGATCCATCTGTGTGTCCCCCCCAACCCCCACCACTGTTACCACCACCGCTGCCCCCTCCACCACCCCCACTGGCTGTATACCAGCTGCCTCAGCTCCTGCCTCTGGACTCAGCTGCTTGCTTGGCTTGCCACGCCCTATTTCCACCATTTGGGCCAGAAGCAGCAGCAAGCTAAAAAAGACTTATGCAAGTGCACATGGGCACATGTGCCCCCCCCGGACTGCCTAACCCCCAGCTTTGCCTTTTACTACCTGCCCCATTTGCCACTTGCTTTGCCTCCTCTTTTGCTCCAGCCCCCCTTACTAGCTTCAGTTTGTTTGCCTGCCCCGCCCATTTCCTTCTGCAGCCTTTGTTTGTTTGCCCCGCCCCAGCCTCTGAAGCTAGCCCCTTGGTTTCCCTGTTCTACCCCCAGACCGCTTAGCCCCTCGCTCCGTGTGCCCATGCCCCCTCCCATGCGCTTGTGCAACTCCCCATTTCAGTTGCAACCCTCTTCACTGCACCTTCAATGTTGTTGAATTCCCCCCCCCCCCCATAGTGCACCAAGAGGAGCCGGAATTTCCACCTTGTGTCGGTGACTGACCCCTAACCCCTGATTGCCCCCCATCCAGCCCACCCCTTTTGGCGCCCTCCTCCCCTGCCTGCAGCCTAGCGGGGAGGAGTGGTCGACCTGCTTCCCCTCTCCCCTCCTCCTTTTGGTGTCCCCCTTTCCTCCTTGTTCATGATGGCGGGGGATGAGACGGGTGAGACCTCTCCAGTAGCCCGAGCTCCCCCTCCCCCGCCTACCCCTCTGTCACCCCCCCAAGCTTCTACGTCCGCTGCCAAACCATCTGCCATCGCCCCCGCTGGGGCACCAGCAGCGACGGGCACCGGGGTGACCTCCACTGCTGCCACGTCTATCACCCCCTCAGATTTGCGGGGAGTCCTCCCAGCCGGCGGGAAGGGCCAGGGGAAGAAGAAGGGGAAGGGCCCCGCTAAAAAGACCAGGCCCTCCATGGCAGGGGCTGTCCCCGATGCCCCGGCCCCATCTCCAGCTGAGGCGCCCCTCCCCGCTGTTCCCTCCACCAGCTCTGCAGGTGTCCCTCCCCCGGCCCCCAGAGCATACGCCCAGGTGGCGGCAGCCCCCCCGCCTGCCGCTACATCATTTCTCCAGCCCACCGCCTCCGCTACCATCTATAGCGGCCGGGGCCCCTTTCCCACCATGACAAGGAAGCACGGCGTCCGTTGCCTCCTGGTGCCCGCCTCACCCCACGTGGAAACCTATGTGCGGGCGTTGGCGAGGGTGGTGGGGCCCACGGCCATTGTGGCGGCCTCCAAAATGTATGGCAAGGTCGTCTTCTTCTTAGCATCGGAGGCCGCTGCCCAGGAGGCGGTGGAGAAGGGCCTGGCGGTCGGGGGCGTGTTCGTCCCCTTAGAGCCGCTAGAGGACCTGGGCGTCCGCCTGGTCCTGACCTCCGTCCCTCCCTTTCTCCCCAATGCCGCCCTGTTACCCGCCCTTTCTACCTTGGGGAAGCCCATCTCTGTCATCAGCCCTCTCCCGTTGGGCTGCAAAGACCCCGCCCTCCGTCACGTCCTCTCCTTCCGCCGGCAAGTGCAGCTTCAACTGCCGCCGGCGGCGCGCGACGGAGAGGCACTGGAAGGGTCCTTCCTAGTCCCCTACCAGGGGGCCCATTACAGGGTGCATTATTCCACCGGGGAGGCCCGGTGCTACCTCTGCCGGGCGATGGGGCACGTCCGGAGGGACTGCCCCCTGGCCCGGGAAGAAGGGGCACTCAGAACCCCCGAGCCCCGGCAGGGCACCGGCCCCGTCATCGCCGACGCCCCTGGCTGCCCGGCGCCCGAAACCGCCCCTCCTCCTTCCCAGTCCACCATTCTTCCCGCTCGGGCCCAAGGGGCACCTCCCCCACTATGCCCAGACGAGCGGGAGAACCCCGCCCCCACTGCTTGCAATCTGGCGGGGCCTGTGGAGGAGGGTGCGGCAGGGACAGCGCCAAGCATGGGAGAGGGCCCGCCCCAAGGGGAATCTTCCCTCCCTTGTGCTGCCCCACCGTTACCCCCTCGAGTCCCTGAGCCATGGCCTCTGCCCCCTGACACAACCCCTGCTAGCCAGCCCCCGGATGATGCCATGGAGGGCTGGGCCCTAGTCCAGGGGAAGCGGGGCAAGCGGAAGGCTCGAGCTCCGCTCCTCCCATCTGATGCGGAGGCCCCCCGGAAGACCAGGAAGGGGGGCACCGATGCCGAGCCTTCCGCTCTACCCACGGGTGTGTTCCACCCACCAGAGCCGGCTGGGGAAGACGTGGCAGCACCGGAAGACGGTATCTCCCCTCCACGGGAGTCCCTCCCCTCCAAGACCCCCGAGGCACCATCTGAAACCCCAGTGTGCCCCAAAGTAACCATCGCGTCAGGTGCCGGCGGGGAGAATCCTGGGGTAGCGGAAAACAATTTCCCCTCTATATATGAGGAGATCGAGGCCCTGGGTCTGACCCCGGTCACCCAGGGGGAGGACGATCCTATGCCAGCGGGCCTCGATCTGGGCGACTTCTTTCCAGCCCCCCTTTCCCCATACTCCCTCCCCCTAACCGTCGCTTCTGCTCCCACCTCCGAGGAGCCCCTGGACTCCTCCATCAACCCGGCTGCAGAAGGCACCCTGCTGAGAGCCACCGAGCCAGTTGAGGCGACGGCCAGTGCCACGCGGCTGGAACCTGAGCCACCAGGGGCATCCCTCGCTGGTGAGGAGCATTCGACCTCCTTTCCGGGAGAGGACCCTACAGAAGAAAGTCCACCTCCTGATGCCGTGGCTGCCAAATCCACCAGACAGCTTGCGCCCGGCATCGGTGAGAGCCCTCTCCCGACCCAGAATCTCATCTCTACCCCTGCCCCTGCCCTTCTGCTGCCCACCTCCCGAGATATTATTGCCACCCCTGGGACAGTCTCCTTCCCCTTTCCAACAGATGACTCCCAGGGAATGGCCTTTGTGTTTGCCCGTCCCGACCCACCAGGGGCTGCTATCCTCCCTCCGCCGCCCCCTATCGCCCCAGCATTCAGGTCAACCCATCAAGAGCCCCGTCGGGGGTCCGCACCCTGTCTGCCCGTCCCGCTGGGCCAGGGGGCTGTACCAAGGGCCCCATCGGGAAGCAACCAGACCATAACCCCAGCCCCCCATGCGCTGCGAGAGGAGTTGCGGGAGTTCCTAGAAGACGTCCGTGGCTCCCGCAACAAAGTCCAGCTTGCCCTCCAGCGATGGGGGGACTTTAATCAAATCCTCCGGGCCGCAAGGGCCCTCATGGAGGAGGGGAAAAGGACCGGGAGACAGGGCGCCGCGGCCTACCAGCGGGTCCGCCACTTCCGTGACTCCTTACTCACCTACGGGGTGGGTCACGGACTGCTACGCGGCCCGCCGGGAGCCACGAGCATCCCTGCCGGCGAGGATCCCCCCCAGCCCTCCTCATGGCACCCTTTACCATCGCAACATTGAACACCCGTGGCTGTAAGATGGGTCTCCGCAGGTCCCAGGTGCTCTCCTTCCTTCGAGAGGGGAGGTACTCTGTGGTTTTCCTGCAGGAGACCCATACGGATCCGACCGCCGAAGACAGCTGGCGGCTGGATTGGGGGGACAGGGTCTACTTTAGCCACCTCACAGTTCATACGGGTGGAGTGGCGACCCTGTTCTCCCCTGACCTACGGCCCGAGGTGCTAGGGGTCGCCGAGGCTGTGCCGGGTCGCCTGCTGCACCTCCGGGTCCAAATGGAGGGGCTCGTAGTCAACCTCGTCAACATCTATGCCCCAGCAGCGAGCCCGGAGCGGCTGCAATTCTATCAGCAGGCATCCGCCTTCCTCGGCACCTTGGATCCTCAGGAGTGCCTGGTCCTGGGAGGGGACTTTAACATCACCCTTGAGGAACGGGACCGCTCGGGAACCGAGAAGAGCCAGGCCGCCGTGGCCGTCCTCCAGGAGATAGTCGAACACCACTCCCTGGTGGATGTCTGGCGCGACCACCACCCGGATGACGCTTCCACGTTCACCTTTGTCCGGGTGGAGGCCCATCGGTCGCGCCACTCCCGGTTGGACCGCATTTATTTATCACGCTTTCATCTTACACGAGCCCACTCCTCCAGCATCCGGCCGGCCCCATTTTCAGACCATCACATAGCCACCGTGACAGCCTCCCTCTGCGCGGAGAGGCCGGGGCCGGCCTATTGGCATTTAACAACAGCTTGCTGGAGGATGCGGGCTTCGTGGCGTCCTTCCGGGAGTTCTGGCTGGCCTGGCGAGGGCAGCGGCGTGCCTTTCCCTCGGCACGGCGGTGGTGGGACGTAGGGAAGGTGCGCGCCCGGCTCTTCTGCCGTGACTACACCCGGGGCACCAGCCGACGGAGGGATGCAGCGATAGAGCAGTTGGAACGGGAGGTCTTAGAGCTGGAGAGGCGTCTGGCCGCCAGCCCCGAGGATCCACCCCTCTGCGGAGCGTGCCGGGAGAAGCGGGAGGAGCTCCGGAGCCTCGAGGACCATCGGGCCCGGGGTGCCTTTGTTCGATCCCGCATCCGTCTCCTTCGGGAGATGGATTGCGGCTCCCGCTTCTTCTACGCCCTGGAAAAAAAAGAGGGGGGCTAAGAAACATATCATCTGCCTACTGACTGAGGATGGCACCCCCCTCACGGATCCGGTGGAGATGTGCGAGAGGGCGAGAGCCTTCTACGCAAGCCTTTTCTCCCCGGAGCCGACCGATCCTAACGCTTGCAGAGTGCTGTGGGAGGAGCTCCCGACGGTCAGCGTGGGCGACCGAGACCGGCTAGAGCTGCCTCTCACTCTGGCCGAGTTCTCGGAAGCCCTCCGTCGCATGCCCACCAATAAATCTCCGGGCATGGACGGGCTGACCGTGGAGTTCTACCGCGTGTTCTGGGATGTCCTGGGCCCAGACCTAGTCACCGTCTGGGCCGAGTCTTTGCAGAGCGGGGTCCTCCCTCTTTCGTGCAGGCGAGCCGTGCTCGCCTTATTGCCGAAGAAGGGGGACCTCCGCGATTTACGAAATTGGCGTCCCGTCTCGCTCCTCAGCACGGACTACAAAATCGTGGCAAAAGCCATCTCCCTGAGGCTAGGGTCCGTGCTGGCGGACGTGGTCCACCCAGACCAGACCTACACCGTCCCGGGCCGCAGTATCTTCGACAACCTCTATCTGGTCCGGGACCTATTGGAACTTGGGTGTAGGGATGGTCTGTCGTTCGCCCTCCTGTCTTTAGATCAGGAGAAGGCGTTCGACAGGATGGATCACGGGTATCTAATGAGCACTCTGCAGGTGTTTGGCTTCGGACCCAGATTTGTGAACTTTCTCCGGGTGCTGTACGCTTCCGCAGAGTGTCTGGTAAGACTCAACTGGACCCTGACCGAACCGGTCAACTTCGGGCGAGGAGTACGGCAGGGGTGCCCCCTCTCAGGCCAGCTCTACGCTCTGGCGATCGAACCCTTCCTCTGTCTCCTCCGAAGGAGGTTGACAGGGTTGGTGCTGAGGGAGCCGGAGCTGCGGCTGGTCCTGTCGGCGTACGCTGATGACGTGCTCCTCATGGTCCAGGACCCGGGCGACTTGGTGCGAGTGGAGGCTTGCCAGGCCATCTATTCAGCAGCCTCCTCTGCGCGGGTCAACTGGGTCAAGAGCTCTGGCTTGGTGGTAGGGGACTGGCGGCAGGCGAGCCCCCGCCCACCCGCGCTTCAAGCCATCCGGTGGAGCACGGGTCCGCTGCTTTATCTGGGTGTTTACCTTTCTGCCACGCATCCCTCTCCGCCGGAGAACTGGCAGAATTTAGAGGGCGGGGTGATAGAGCGGCTCCGGAAATGGACAGGACTGCTCCGGTGCCTCTCCCTTCGAGGGAGAGCGTTAGTGCTTAATCAACTAGTCCTGTCCATGCTTTGGTACCGGCTCAACACCCTGGTCCCAGCCCCGGCTTTCCTGACCAACCTGCGGACATCGATTCTGGAGTTCTTTTGGTCAGGACTGCACTGGGTCCCTGCAGGGGTTCTCCATCTACCTGTGGAGGAGGGAGGGCAGGGCCTCAAATGTCTGCTTACTCAGGTCCATGTCTTCCGCCTCCAGACCCTGCAGAGGCTCCTTTATGGTGCAGGTAGTCCGGCGTGGAGCATACTGGCGCACGCCTTCCTGCGCCGCTTCCGAGGGCTCCGATACGACCGGCAGCTCCTTTATCTCCATCCGAGAGGTCTTCCGCGAGACCTCTCCGGGCTGCCGGTCTTCTACCAGGACCTCCTCCGGACCTGGAAACTCTTTACTACGAGCAGGTCCGTGGCGGCCACCGAGGGGGCAGATCTCCTCGCGGAGCCCCTGCTACACAACCCCCAGCTCCGTTTGCAGGTGGCGGAGTCCCGCTCGGTGCGCCAGAGGTTGGTCCTGGCAGAGGTCACAAGAGTCGGAGACCTCCTGGACTATGACCGGGGAGACTGGCTGGATCCCCTAACCTTCGCTCAGCGCATGGGGCTTTCCAGACCTTGTACTCCCCGATGCATACTTCAGGAGGTGAAGGCCGCTTTGCCGCCCGCTGCTCGGGTTTATCTCGACCGGGTCCTGCACGAGGGCACGCCCCGCCCACCCACTACCCCAGGCCCGCCGGACCTTTTAATTGGACCCCTCCCCCGTGGACCCAACCGATCCCTTCACCCCTTCACTAGAAGCCGGCTGCACGAGATGCAGCCGGTCTGTTTTCAAAACGCTCCAAGAAAACATCTCTACACGCTCGTGTTCCACACCCTTCACGCCCGCACCCTCGTGTCCCGCCCCGATACAAAATGGCGGGACCTCCTGCCACCTTTGGAGGGTGAAGAGCCCCGGTGGGCCAGCCTATATTCCATCTTAGTCCCAAAGCCCGCCGGGGTGTCAGTTGGCGGCTCCTTCACGGAGCCGTGAGCACGGGCGTGTACTTGGCGCGGTTCACCACAATCCCAGACACCTGCCCCTTTTGCGGCGTGAGGGATACCCTGGCACATGTCTACCTGGAGTGTGCCAGGCTGCAGCCCCTATTCCGGCTCCTCACCAATATCTTATTACGTTTTTGGTTGCACTTCTCCCCTCACCTTCTCATTTATGCACTCCCTATCCGTGGCCCCACAAGCCCCGGGATCTCCTGGTCAACCTCCTCCTGGCCCTAGCTAAAATGGCCATCTACAAAACCAGAGTGAGGAGGTTGGCCGATGGAGTCTCCTGTGACTGTGGGGCCTATTTCCGATCCTCGGTCCGTTCACGTATCCGGGCAGAGTTCCTCTGGGCGGCGTCCTCTGACTCCCTTGACGCCTTTGAGGAGCAGTGGGCTCTGTCCGGGGTTCTCTGCTCGGTGTCCCCGTCCGGTTCCCTTCTTTTGACCCTTTGACCGCACTCCTGTCCCTGTTCTTTTATTAGTTGTCCCCCGGAATTATTTGGGTATCTAGGTCCTGTGGATCCCCCTTTTAGGCTGGGGGGGACCCTTTAGCAGTGGACGGGCTTCGCCCGCCCACTTCCCGGATCCCAATAAGACTGCTCTCCCATAGCCTTCTAGCTTGGAGGGAGGTGGGAAGCTGCTACTCCTGCTGCTACTAGGCCCTAAGCTCTCCCTGCTGCTCCAGCTGCTCCCCTGGCTGGGCCAGACACCCACCACCCCTGTTCTCTGCTACCTGGTTGCTGGACCCCCCCAGAGAGGAGGAGTGAGGGACCCCAGCCACTGCTGTTCTGGACACCACCACCAGCACCACCACCTGAGAGGGGTCCTTTCTGCCTGCCTGGACTACCACCTGGAGTTCCTGCAGCTGCTGCTGCTGCAGAGGCCGCTGCCTGGAGCTGCTGAAGCCCGAGGAGGAGAAGAAGAGGATCATCTGCCAGTGGGGCAGCACCTAGAGACTTTGCAGACCACCGTGGAGGGGGCCCTAAGACTGAGTAATTTTCAAACTGTGCTCTTGTGGTGGGGGTTTTGACTGTGTTTATAGGGACACAAGGGGTGTGGTGTGGAGCTGCCCCCCGATCCATCTGTGTGTCCCCCCCAACCCCCACCACTGTTACCACCACCGCTGCCCCCTCCACCACCCCCACTGGCTGTATACCATCTGCCTCAGCTCCTGCCTCTGGACTCAGCTGCTTGCTTGGCTTGCCACGCCCTATTTCCACCATTTGGGCCAGAAGCAGCAGCAAGCTAAAAAAAGACTTATGCAAGTGCACATGGGCACATGTGCCCCCCCCGGACTGCCTAACCCCCAGCTTTGCCTTTTACTACCTGCCCCATTTGCCACTTGCTTTGCCTCCTCTTTTGCTCCAGCCCCCCTTACTAGCTTCAGTTTGTTTGCCTGCCCCGCCCATTTCCTTCTGCAGCCTTTGTTTGTTTGCCCCGCCCCAGCCTCTGAAGCTAGCCCCTTGTTTCCCTGTTCTACCCCCAGACCGCTTAGCCCCTCGCTCCGTGTGCCCATGCCCCCTCCCATGCGCTTGTGCAACTCCCCATTTCAGTTGCAACCCTCTTCACTGCACCTTCAATGTTGTTGAATTCCCCCCCCCCCCATAGTGCACCAAGAGGAGCCGGAATTTCCACCTTGTGTCGGTGACTGACCCCTAACCCCTGATTGCCCCCCGTCCAGCCCACCCCTTTTGGCGCCCTCCTCCCCTGCCTGCAGCCTAGCGGGAGGAGTGGTCGACCTGCTTCCCCTCTCCCCTCCTCCTTTTGGTGTCCCCCTTTCCTCCTTGTTCATGATGGCGGGGGATGAGACGGGTGAGACCTCTCCAGTAGCCCGAGCCCCCCCCCCCCGCCTACCCCTATGTCACCCCCCCAAGCTTCTACGTCCGCTGCCCAACCATCTGCCATCGCCCCCGCTGGGGCACCAGCAGCGACGGGCACCGGGGTGACCTCCACTGCGGCCACGTCTATCACCCCCTCAGATTTGCGGGAGTCCTCCCAGCCGGCGGGAAGGCCAGGGGAAGAAGAAGGGGAAGGGCCCCGCTAAAAAGACCAGGCCCTCCATGGCGGGGCTGTCCCCGATGCCCCGGCCCCATCTCCAGCTGAGGCGCCCCTCCCCGCTGTTTCCCTCCACCAGCTCTGCAGGTGTCCCTCCCCCGGCCCCAGAGCATACGCCCAGGTGGCGGCAGCCCCCCCGCCTGCCGCTACATCATTTCTCCAGCCCACCGCCTCCGCTACCATCTATAGCGGCCGGCCCCTTTCCCACCATGACAAGGAAGCACGGCGTCCGTTGCCTCCTGGTGCCCGCCCCACCCCACGTGGAAACCGATGTGCGGGCGTTGGCGAGGGTGGTGGGGCCCACGGCCATTGTGGCGGCCTCCAAATGTATGGCAAGGTCGTCTTCTTCTTAGCATCGGAGGCCGCTGCCCAGGAGGAGGTGGAGAAGGGCCTGGCGGTCGGGGCGTGTTCGTCCCTTAGAGCCGCTAGAGGACCTGGGCGTCCGCCTGGTCCTGACCTCCGTCCCTCCCTTTCTCCCCAATGCCGCCCTGTTACCCGCCCTTTCTACCTTGGGAAAGCCCATCTCTGTCATCAGCCCTCTCCCGTTGGGCTGCAAAGACCCCGCCCTCCGTCACGTCCTCTCCTTCCGCCGGCAAGTGCAGCTTCAACTGCTGCCGGCGGCGCGCGACGGAGAGGCACTGGAGGGGTCCTTCCTAGTCCCCTACCAGGGGACCCATTACAGGGTTCATTATTCCACGGGGGAGGCCCGGTGCTACCTCTGTAGGGCGATGGGGCACGTCCGGAGGGACTGCCCCCTGGCCCGGGAAGAAGGGGCACTCAGAACCCCCGAGCCCCGGCAGGGCACCGGCCCCGTCATCGCCGACGCCCCTGGCTGCCCGGCACCCGAAACCGCCCCTCCTCCTTACAATCCACCATTGCTCCCGCTCAGGCCCAAGGGGCACCTCCCCCACTATGCCCAGACGAGCGGGAGAACCCCGCCCCCCGCTGCTTGCAATCTGGCGGGGCCTGTGGAGGAGGGTGCGGCAGGGGACAGCGCCAAGCATTGGAGAGGGCCCCCCCCAAGGGGAATCTTCCCTCCCTTGTGCTGCACCACCGTTACCCCTCGAGTCCCTGAGCCATCGCCTCTGCCCCCTGACACAACCTGCTAGCCAGCCCCGGATGATGCCATGGAGGGCTGGGCCCTAGTCCAGGGGAAGCGGGGCAAGCGGAAGGCTCGAGCTCCGCTCCTCCCATCTGATGCGGAGGCCCCCCGGAAGACCAGGAAGGGGGCACCGATGCCGAGCCTTCCGCTCACCCACGGGTGTGTTCCACCCACCAGAGCCGGCTGGGGAAGACGTGGCAGCACTGGAAGGCGGTATCTCCCCTCCACGGAGTCCCTCCCCTCCAAGACCCCCGAGGCACCATCTGAAACCCAGTGTGCCCCAGAGTAACCATCGCGTCAGGTGCCGGCGGGGAGAATCCTGGGGTTAGCGGAAAATAATTTCCCCTCTATATATGAGGAGATCGAGCCCTGGTCTGACCCCGTCCAGGGGGAGGACGATCCTAGCCAGCGGGCCTCGATCTGGGCGACTTCTTTCCAGCCCCCTTTCCCCATAATCCCTCCCCCTAACCGTTGCTTCTGCTCCCA